>NC_137788.1:161155533-161737063 GCF_963383645.1 Muscardinus avellanarius | reverse complement strand
AGTTATTTTTGACAAGGTTTCCATGAACATTTGGTGAAGAAAATAATCTTTTAACTAAATATTGTTGAAAAATAATAATTACATGAAAAAGAATAAAATTGGACCCTTACCTAACACCATACACAAATATTAACTCAAAATCGATAAAAGACCTAAATATAAATCTTAAGACTATAAACTTTTAGAAGAAAATCTGGGTCATAAAACCTCACAACATTGAAATTGGCAGTGATTTCTTGGATATCATTTCAATGGCACAGGCAACAGAAGGGTAAACAAACTCCCTAAAGAATAGAAAATATTGTATATCCAAAGACAATGTAAACAGAGTTAAAAGTTACTGATAGAATGGGATAAAATATTTCTAAATGCTATATCTGAAGTTATATTAATATTCCAACTAGAAATTCTAAAAATTAGCAACAATAAAAGCAAATAATACAATTTAGAGATAGGTAAAAGACTAACATAAATAATGAATCTCCACAGATAACTAATCTTAGTTGTCTGTTGGGTGGAAAATCTTGTTTCTCTGGTTCTGGTGTGTGTTACCTATTTCTTCTTTGTAATTAATCTCTGAGTATTTTCTGTAGCGCTGGTTTTGAAGACATAAATTCCTTCAGTTTCTGTTTGTCGTGGAAGCTTCTTATTTCTCCATCTAATTTGATAGAAAGTTTTGCTGGGTAGGAACTTTTTGGCTGGAAGTTGTTTTCTTTCAGAGTTTGGAATATGTTACTCCAAGCCCTTTGGCTCTCATGACTTGGTTTGGGAAGTCTGGAGTGATTCTAATTGGTTTGCCTCTGAATGTCACTTGGCCCTTTGTTTTTGTTGCCTTTAAGATTCTCTGCTTGGCTTCCACATTGGTCATTTTGACAATTATGTGGCGTGGGGATCCTCTTCTCCGATCCTCTCTAAAGGGAGTTCTATAAGTTTCCTGGACCTGTGTATCGACCTCTTGCTCTATGTTTGGAAAATTTTCTGCTATTACTTCCTTGAAGAGATTGTTGATCCCTTTGGTTTCACCTTCTTTTCCCTCCTCTATTCCAATTATTCTTAGGTTAGCTCTCTTAAAATGGGCCCATATTTCTTCAATGTCAGATTCCTGCTGTTGGATATTTTTTTCTAGATTAGAAACTATGCGTTCATTTTTGGATTGCTCATCTTCTAAGAGCGAGATTCTGTTCTCCATGTGGTCTAATCGGTTGTTTGTACTTTGAATTGAGGCCTTTACTTCATTAATTGCATCCTTTATCTCTTTTTGGCTCTCTCTGAATTCTTTTCGAAGCACCTCTATTATTTCTACAGTTATTTTCCTGATTTGATCTTCTAGAAATCTCTGAATTTCTTTTTTATCAGGTTCTGATGTTATGGGGTTGTGGGCATTCATTGCTCCAGTGTTATTCCTCTTTTCCATGATTTCAGAAGTTTGTGCCTTCTCTGGGTTCTTCCCTTGGGTCACTACGACTTCACTTAAGGTGCTCTGGATCTCGAGTCTGTGGTATCTCAGTCACCACTACTCCTTTACTGGGTTGTATGGCAAAGTCTCAGACCCAGGGAGTCAATCGAGGCTGCTTTAGACCATGGGGGGGTGCCAGGTTGGGCATTCTCCTATGGTGTGATATCTCTGCCACCGCCATTCCCCCACTGGGTCAAGTCCCTGGGAGTGCAGTACTGGGATTTCTCCTCTAGGGCCACAATTTGAGTGCGCTATTGTTGAGTGCACTGATGGAGCTGTAGTGGACTCGTTGAATTCGCTGCTGCTGCCGCCGGTGGCAATATGGCGCTGCTGCCACGCCCTCAGCTGTGAGGCTGGTGTATTTCTTCTCTGGTTTTGAGCTTCGCTCTGAGTCCCTGCAGGGTGTGCTGAGCCCAGCCCCTGGGAGCTTTAGATGCTCCCTGCGCTGAAAAATCTGCCAAATTCTGCCCAGTTGTTACGCAGCGGCTCACCTCGGCTCGCTGTCCACTGCTCCTCTCTGGAGCCTGGTGGGCTGTTGAGTGCATTGGTCTGGTGCCATCCAGTAAATTTTTCAGAATTTTGAATTTTTGAAGGGAGCGTTTTGTTTTGGTCTTATATCCTGAAGGGAGTGCTGGTGAGCCCACTTTCGTCAGTCGACAGTTCTGAGGTGTCCGTGTCGGTGGCTTCAGCTGTGCCCACACCCATTGGCAGTTAGGGTGCGTCTGCACTGTGGTCTGTTCCTGTTCCCCTGTGGCAGGCAGAGGGTTAGAAGCAGAAATATTGCGGTGCCCTGTGGCCTGGGGGGATGGGGGGGGCTCCCTGTACCTTTGGTGATGTGCGTTTCACACGGCCTCATGGGAAAGTGCCAGATGATGGCCTTCTGAACCCCTTTGGCAAGCCCCTGCCTTTCACGCATGGAGCACTTCTTTTCTTTTTGGCACAAGATACTCCAGGTTTGTCTTACATATTCCCTGCTCCATCTCCAGAATCAGCCATTTTTCCATGGAGACCCTGTTTCCTGTTCTTGGAGGATGGTATTTAGAGACCACAGTCTGAGTGCTAAGGGTGCTGGCTGCTACCCTTACGCCATTGCTTCCATACCCTCCCACACACGGCTAGGAGAGTGTGGACATACGTATCAGCCCTTGGCTTCCCGAGTGCATGGCCCCATCTGAGAGCCAGGACCTGTACCTTGCCTCCTTATCAAGGTGCCTCCCCCATGCGCTAGAATACAAGACCTGGGCAGCTGGCTCTGTAGACAGAAGGAAACAAAAGACTTGAAAGCCTGAAAAAATATTTTACAGAGAAACAAAAAGATATACAAGGATACCTGGGTACCTCCAGCAAGTCCCAAAAATAAGACGTGTAAAAATACAATTCAACCCTCCAGGAATGCAACACCCCGAGCCCTCTCTGAGACACATTAAATCGAAGTTTATTTATTATTTAGGGGCATTTTATTTCTACTTGTACGCTGTGCCTTGGCTTAATTGATCTGTCTCATTGTTTTGCATGTTGCCAAACTCTATACAATGGTATTTTCCGCTGTGTTCCTGCAGCTTGAATATTTATCTCCTAGGAACTTTTATGTCCATTTATTTTATTTTTATTTTTTTTGGTGGTACTGGGGTTCCTGGAAGCCCTTCTACCTCCGGGCTACACTCCCAGACCTATTTTTTACATTTTCATTTTTGGAAACAGGGTCTCCTAAGCCAGCGCGCGCGGCTGGCTTCGAACCTGCGCGATCCTCCTGTCTCTGCCTCCCAAGCGCGGGGATTACAAGCGTGCGCCACCACGCCCGGCTGTCCATTTATTTTCTGAGCAATCCTTGATAAAAGCAAGATTCACGACCTCCATTTCATAGACAGAGAAGCAGATCATGATAGGATCATTGCCGATCTCAAGCCGCTCAAAAAAGGGGCTCTTGTTAACATCTGCAGAACCCAGGGCCCTGTTCTTTGTCCTATATAAATGTCGAGAGTCATCAGGGAAGGGAACCCAATGGGTGTTCCTCGCCACGTCACGGCCCTGCTCCCTGGGGGCCTGGAGGCCCAGTGTCTCCTTTTACCTGGAATCCCAGTCTATATCAGATTGTGCGAGCACTGGGATTGTCAGTGCAATGGAGACTTGTGTGGTTGGCTCAGACTCACTCTCCCCCATCCCTCCCTCCTACCCAGTGTTCTCCTGAGACCAGAAATAATGCAGCTGGCTCCAGGGTCACCCCTCCCTACTTAGTTAGCACCAGATGCCACGGATCCGACGGCCCCACTTCCTGTTGTCGCTTGGATTGGTCCCTGCATTTGGAACAGCTGCTTTTCTCTCCCATCTTAGAAAGGAGAAAAAAAGTCTCTGGCGCCCACTTCCTCCTCCTTCAACTGTCCTATTTTTCTGCTTTGTTTTGCCCCAAAGCTTCTGGAAAGACTTATCTTTACCAGTTGTCTCCAGTCCCTCCCCTCTGGAGCTCTCTTCTCCCAACCCAGTCAGACTTCTGCCCCCAATGAAGTCATTAAAACATCCTGCCTACAGACCCAGTGGTCAGGCCTCAGGCCTCTTTTTTCTTGACTAGCCAGGAGTCTTTGGCACAAATGTCCAGGAAGCAATTTCTCCCCTCGACTTTCAGGCCGCCATAGGCCTGGAATTTTCTCCCTGCCTCAGTGGGCTTCACTCGGTCCCTGTACTGACCTCTGGGTGACAGAGTGGTCCCGAGGATCCATCCACAGACCTCTTCTCTACTCGGCCTCCAAACATCCGGTCTTGTGGCATTAAACGCCATCCATTTGTGGGCGAATCCCACGTTTATATCTTAGCTCAGCCTTCTCTCCTGAACTCCAGGCTTGTGTATCTGTTGCCCACAGAGCAACCCCTCTTGGAGGACCGAGGTGGGCAAGGTGTCCCCTGCCACCCCTCCCAACCCCAGGGCTCTGTCTCAGTGAAGAGCTACTCCAGCCGTCCAGAGGCCTGGACACACGGAGCTGGAGTTAACCTTGACTCCCGTCTCCCTCAGATCCTAGGATCCCATCCCGGGTCACCTGCTCTGTGAGGTGTGACCTTGTCATCTCCCCCCGGGATCGCTGCCCCAGACTCCTAAGCGGGGTCCTGTTTCTATTCTGTCATCTCAAGTTCCCACCCAGCTCTATGTCCACTGTGGCTTATCACATTAGAATTAAATTAGATCGTGCCACCTCTGGGTCCAGAACCTCCCGTGTCTCAGTCTTACATAGAGCAAAACCCAGAGGCCACTACTCCACTACACCTCTCCGACTTCATTTCCTAAAACTCTTTTCTGCAGAAATCTTCCTGACTGACATTATCACCTCTGTGTGTTGGTTCAAACAGCCCTTCCTCATGAGCCTTTGCAGTGCGTTGCTGCGCTGCTGACCCCCTCGCCAGCACCAGCACCTTCTTCAACTCTGTTCCTTGTTTGTTTTGTGGTACTGAGGATGGAACCCAGGGGCATTCGACCTCCGAGCTACACCACCTACCAGCCCTATTATTTATTCTTTATTTTGAAAGAGGGACTCACTGAGTTGCAGAGGGCCTCACTGAGTAGCTGAGGCTGTCCATGAACTGTGATCCTCCTGTCTCAGCCTCCCGATTGCTGGGATGACAAGCATGCTCCACCACGCCCAGCACTTATTTCTTGATTACCTTCTGTACCCCTTCAGAGCAGAAGTATGGGAAGTTTATGGGTGTCAGTCTGTCTCAGGAGCCCTGGGTTTATTCTCAGGGCCTGGCACAGGATCTAAGGACATTCTTGCTGCAGACGGTGCAAAGATGCAGTGTTCAACGGAGAGCCGGGGCCTCCTTAAGTTGTGCAGTCTGGGTCCTCCAACTGCATCACCCTATCCTGAAGCAGAGTCAAGTAACTTCTTGTCTGATGTGCCGACGTCTTCCTTGAAACCCTGGGAAAGTCCGAAGGCTTCGCTGCTTGGCTCCTGTGCTTTTTTTTTTTTTTTTTTTTTTACGGAGGAAGAGGCGCTTGTGTTGGCCATCAGATGGTGTGCCTGTGGCTTAGTGTCCGGCACAGGGAACTGGGCTAGAGGCACGGCCCGCCCACCACAGCCAGCCACCCCTGGTTCACTTGGTCCCTACACCTTACTGGTAAATTGTTCTTATTGTGAGGAAGGTGGCCCCTGTGTGTGCACAGGGGACGGGTTTCAGGAGCCCACACAGGTATCCAGATCTGGATGCCCGTCCCCTATAGTACTGTTCTTTTAGTCCCTTATATGAAACAGCATGGTATTTGCCTGTAATAGACTTTAAGTCATCTTTAGATGCCTGACACATGATACCTAATGCGATATAAACAGTTGTTACACTGTGCTCTCTCGGGAATAATGGCCAGTCTGTACATGTCGAGAATAGACACTTTTTTTTCTCTCCAAATATATTTTTGCCATTAAGTTGGTTGAATTGAAGGATGCGGAATCCAAGTACACGTAGGGAGAACTGACTGTAGTTGTTGCATTGAGCAGGACTCAGAATTGTAGGACTTTTAAAGACATTTTTTATTTCCAATCATGGGAATAAAAATACATTTACTAGGCCACTGAGGACATGTACACATTATAAATTATAAAACAGAAGTTTCAGGAAAAAAGAGTTTCTTGCGCTCACTAGAGGTGCTGCATTCCATCTGGTGTTCGGTATGCTTCTTAGATGCTCATGTTGCCCCGTGAACTCACGGGAGTCCTGCCGCAGGTCTCCAGCAGTTTGTGGGCCACAGTTCTCTAGGCTGTCCTCACTGTGATGATAGATGAGAAACCAGGTGTGGACATCCGAGGATGTAGTTAAGGTCAGGGCATTCGCCTGCGAGCCGAGTCTAGAATCCTCTCCTCTGGTTCCCACCCTGTAGCTTTTTTCGGTTCTTATAATTAATTCAAATGATGGTGCCATTGTGACTTATTTGAATTACCCCAGGAGGATCATCAGCCTATTAAAGGCATTTTATTGTGGCTGCCCACCTGCTCTATTCAGGGAAAGGCATCTTTTGTGGGGTTTCTTCTGGGTTATTAAGAGGGTCTAAGAAGCCGATTCTAATGGTGTAGATAACAATGAGGTTAAATAATGAAAAAGAGCCACTTTCATCTGCAGGAACATATGAGTGATTTGAATTAAAAAAAGAATGTTCACTAAAATGCTACCTGGATGCTTGGGAGGCACGCCGGGCCTCTGGTGTCCCAGGTGGGCACCTGGGCAGGGCCGCGATGCCGGGCAGGGCCGTAGCCCATCCGCTCCTTGGTGTGTTTGGGTCAGAACCTTGTGTTTAGGTAGTGATGCTGGCTTTGTCTCTGGCTACTTCCTGCTCTGCCCACAGCCTTAGGACGGCAGCTTGGCAGCCTCGCAGGAGCTGCGAGATGTGGAGTGTCCATCCCCACCCAGCTCTGGGGACCGGAGCCTGCACCTTAACATGACTGGGGGTTTACACACCTGTTTCTTGACACTACAGCGTAGCTCTGGTATGAGGATGTGGGTGTAGTGTGTGTGTGTGTGTGTGTGTGTGTGTGTGTGTGTGTGTGGTATTGTTGTTTTGGTACTGGGAATGGAACCCAAAGGCATTCTACCTCTGAGCTACATCCTCGGCCATTCTTATTGTGAAAAAGGGACTCCCTAAGTTACTGAGAAGCTTGCTAAGGTGCTGAGGCTGGCTAGCCCAGAGGCTGTGATCCTCCTGTCTGTTTCCCAAGAACCGGAATACAGGTGTGCACTTCCACATCTGACTGGTGTATAGTTTGTGCTATCAAGGAGGGAATTTTCATCAGCAAAATGTTGGTTGCCACATGCAGGCACCATGCCAAGTGCTAGGGTAGTGACGTGGCAGGCAGAGCCCTCCCCCCTTCACCTTGGGGAACTCACTGTGGATGGGAAACGGAAGGCAGTGTACTGGCCATGCATCACGGTGCTTCAGAAAGGGCGAGTGCTGTGGGCAGCTGGGTGCAGGTGCAGGCAGGGAGGATGGATGGGGAGTGTCCCAGCTTGAGGACCTGCATGGTGCATGGAACAGTAGGCGTGGAGGACTTTGGGTACAGACAGAGATGTCTAGTGCATGCACAGAGGCAGCTGAGAGCCAGATTTTGAAAGGCTTTAAGTCATAATCTTAGGTATTTGGGATTTATCCAGTGGATCATGGGAGCTACTGGAAACACTTTTTTTAACTCAAAAATATTTTAACTTAAAAAAATAATTTAAAGCCAGGTGGAGGTACACAGCACACCTGTAATCCTAGTACTTGAGAGGCTGAGGCAGGAGGATTGAGGGGTGAGGCCAGCCTCAGCAACTTAGTGATATATTGTTGCAGTATAAAAGATAAAACAAGGCTGGAGGTTTAGCTCCGGGGTAGAATGCCCCCCCCCATTCAATCCCTAGTACCACAAAAAATCATTTAAAATACATACAACGTGCCGGGCGTGGTGGCGCATGCTTGTAATCCCCGCGCTTGGGAGGTGGAGACAGGAGGATCGCGCTGGTTCGGAGCCAGCCTCGCTGGCTTAAGAGACTCTGTTTCCACAAAAAACGTTAAAAAAATAGGTCTGGGAGTGTAGCCTGTGGGAGTGTATCCTGGAGGTAGAAGGGCTTCCAGGAACCCCAGTACCACCAAAAAATAAATAAATAAAATAAAATACATATAATGTAAAATTTGCCATCTGAATCTGTGCACACACGTGTCCATCTAGTTGTTGTTCAGCCATCACCACCACCCACCCTCAGAACTTTTGTGCGTTTCCAATGAACCCCTGAACCCACTGAATCCCTATTCTTCCTCCTCCCAACCCCTGGCCACCACCATCTGACTTCCGGTCTCTACAAATTTGATGGCTCTAGGTACCTCACGTAGAATCACATGGTGTTTTTCCTTTTGTGACAGACTTTCCCTTCTAAGGTCTGTACACACCACAGTGTGGGTGACCGTTCACCCCTGCTGGACACCATGGTTGCTTTACCACTGGGCTCCTGTGAATCCCGGCTACGGACACAGCTGTGCAAATGTCTCAGTGAGTCTCTGCTTTCAATACTCTTGGGTGTGTATGTACCCCAAAGTGGAACTGGTGGCTTGTAGGATCACCCTATTTTAATTATTTTTGGTCACTGCATCTTTCTGTTTACTTGCTTAAGGAAGAAAGATTTGCAAGAGGGAACTGAGTAATTTTTTTTTTCTGCAGAGAGGATGTAAACCAAATAATTCTGGAATCTCTGGATTGGAAGGATGAGGACATGATCTCTCTCTCCTTCTCTATTTCTTTAGGGGAAGGGGGACACCTGAAGGAAACAGTTCAAACAATCCTATGTACACTTTTGAAGCTGTCGTACTAATTTCAATATTATGAGCAGGGAGCAATGAAACACACAGGGTGCTATGTGCATGGATGTTTCCATCACACTAAACCTCACTACGATGTATGGTTACGATGCGCCAATAAAAGTCTATTAAAACCATCTTTGATTTTTTTCAGGGAGTGCCATCTTTTTCCCCACAATGGCTGGACCATTTACCTTCCCAACAGGAATTCTGATATTTGCACATCCTCCACAAAACATGTTACTTTCTGTTATTTTCTAGACAGTGGCCCCCTGCGGGGAGTGGGGTGGCATCCGATTGAGGATTGGACTGGCATTTGTTACGAGCAGTGGCGCGGAAGGTCTGTGGCCTGCTGAGCTACACAGAGGGGGCCCCTGTGGTGCCCCGTGCTGGGGAGGCCGTGCAGAGCATTGTTTGAGAGGATAAAGGCTGTGCTGCTCGTTCTGGGGGAGGCAGAGCGTGGCACCTGCAGATCGGGCCTCTTCCAAGCTGCTTTGGGGCCCAGGTAGTCAGCTTGGCATCACTGTAACAAGATCTCAGGTTATCTACTTCTAAAGAATAGAGGTTTATTCTAAGCTCAGGGTTCTGAGGTGTCAGCCCATGGTCTATCAGCCCTGTTACTTTGGGCCAGGCAGCACATCATGGCAGAAGCACATGGCAGAATAAAATTGTTCACCTCCTGAAAGAGAGAAAGAGAAAGTGCCAGGGTTCTACTGTGCCCTTCCAGCCCACTAGCCCCAGTGGCCCAAAGACCCCCCCACCAGGCTCCGGCTCCTCAAGTTCTCCCACCTCTCAGTAGCGCTGAGCTGGGGACCAAGCCCCAACACCTGGGCCTTTGGGGGCCATCCCAGGATGCTGCTCCTAGCTGTCAGGGGTCCTGGCTGCTTTAATGTATGGTCTCCATTGCCCGTATTGAACTGAAGTCAGAGGAGTTGAGCTGAGGCAGTTGAAGGATGTGTTCCTTGCTGAGGGGGTCTGCACAAATGGCATTTGTCCCAGCCTTCCTCTTTCTGAGCACAGGTGAGGATGGTACTTACTAATTTCCTCCAAGTTAAATATGATCATGTGATTTGCTTTGGCCAATGAGATAGGAGCAGCAGTGGTGAGCATGCCTGGGTGCATGTGTGCGTGCGTGTACATAAGCTTTGACTTCCCAAGCTCTTGTCCCCAGTCATGTCAGCCCTAGGTGAACAAGCTGAGGAGGAGGTCCCTGGATGTTCAGGTGGCTGCTGGCTGCCCTGGACTTTGAGTGAGCAGGTCAGATTCCATTACTGTGCTGAGGTACTATGACTTAGGAGTTACTCGTTACCGCAGCACAATCCAGCCGACCTTGACGGAGCCAGGAGAGACCTGGAGAATGTTATATGTGCAGAGAGAGGTTAGGATGACGAGGCAGCCTAGGGACAAGTCCATCTGCTTCTTAGCATTGCAACATCATGAGCCCCTCAGGGTTAGCAGAGCAGTCTGGAGACTTGGTGAATGGGCTGCGTGTTCCTGCAGGTCAGTCTCTTGCTGAAAAGTCGATTACCAGACCTTAATAGCTTCGTTTGGTCAGTGGTGCGTAGCTGTAGCTTGTGTTTGCCCGCAGCCTGTCTCAGGTGGGGCTGGGAGCAGATGTGGACCCATCAACGGTGCAGCTCTGCCTGGAGTTAATGGTCTCTGTGTTTTCCAGAGCTTATCAAACCCAGAGCTTGTTTAAATTTTAGGAGACAATGCCAGACTCTATGGACTTTATTATACTTGCAAATCAGGAGAGTCGTTTTTTTTCTTTTCCAGTAGTGATTCCCAATTTTGTTTTGACTCCAGAAGTGCCTTTTTAATGTCAGAAAATTTCCAAGACTTTCCCCACTTGGCTAAAGTAATATTTTTAGTACTTCTTTGGTCAGTCCATAACTATTCACCAAACAAATCTTTTTTTTTAATTTTCAGTTTAACTTTCCATTGTAGAACTTCTCAAACATACATAGAGGCAGAGAAAACGGCATCCTAAGTCCCTCTTAAGGGCTAGACTCTTGCAGAATACACGTTTTGAAGTCCCAATCTCTGGTACCTGAGGATGTGACCTTATTTGGTGATAGTTCTTAAAAAAAAAATCCACCTAAATTAAAACAAGGCCAGTGCAATGGTGCACAACTGTAATCCTAGCTACTTGGGGGGGCTGAGGGAAGAGAATGGCCCAGTGTGAGCCCAGCCAGAGTAATGTAGCGAGACTCTGTTTCAAAATAAAATACAAAGGGCTGGGGATGTAGCTCAGTGGTAGGGTGAGTACCCAGCACGTGTGAGGCTCTGGGTTCAATCTCCAGCAACACAGACACACACACACACACACACACACACACACACACACACACAAATGCACACACACATGCACGCATACGCATGCACAGCAGTTGTTCATGCACATGTAAATATCAGGAAGAAGATGGCTGCATATGAGCCGGGGAGAGCAGCTCAGAAGAATCCATCCTTGCTAACACCCTAACCTGGAACTTCTAGCTTCCAGAATCACAAGGAACCAAATTTCTATGATTTAATTCACTGAGTACGTGTTACTCTATTATATCAGCAAACTAGTACAGTTCCCAGGCCCTATCTTTTAGTTTCAGAATTTTCAATTTTTTTTTTTTTAGCAGTTTTTGTGGACTGTCACTGATGGGCCAGGAACATGGGACATACCACAGAGAGGGCGAGGCGGTGCGTGCCTTTGGGGTGTCCCCTTTGGGAAGTGAAAAAATGTACAAGGTCATGATATGCTCAAGAGCTTTTTGACTTGTCATAAGCCTGTGACACCCACTTATTAAAATCCTATTGGGACAATAGGATTTACAAATCCCACTGGGACACAGGTACTTTAGAAGTCCTACTGGAACACAGGAGGTTTTCCAGCAGGGCTGGGTATGCAGGTAGATTCTCAGACCCTTCCTAGGCTTCGAGTTCTTTACTGAGGTTTCAGGTATTGTGTGGGCTTGTGGTGTGAATGTATGATTCCATCTATTTTGTGTTGCTGTAACAAATTACCTGAGACTAAGGTATAAAGTACAGTGTTTTTGTTTGACTCATTGTTCTGGTGGCTGGAGGGCCCAGACGACAAGGTGCCAATGTTCTGACAAGGCCCCTGGCTGCATCGCATCCACAGCATGGTGGAGGTGTGGAAGGCGGACTGGCATGACCTCTGACCATTCCATCATGGCCTCTCGAGTACTAGAATTTCAGGCGTGCACCACCATTCCCTGCTTTCCGTCACTCTTGACACACCCACGCTGGAGACCAAGGTTCCTGCACATGAACCTTTGGGAGATAAACCACTTCCAAATTATAGCAGCGGTGAGATGGGAGGGAACTGTGGTCCCAGCAGCCTTGCCCTGGTCCAGCCAAGCATATCACGTGGACCAGGAGCCCGACGGCACCGGGAGCAAGTTGGGTCCGAGGCAACCAAGAAGCAAACATGCTTCTTATGCAGTAAATAAATGGAGGGCTAACGAGTCACAGTGTGAAATGATTCACTTGCTGATTACCTGATCCATTCAGGATGCCTTGAAATACCAAATGCCCATGTGCATTTAAAAATACCCAGCACCCTCCAAACATGATGTTGAGGGACAGAAGGCAGACATGAAAGACGGCATGTCGCGCACTTCCATTTACAGGGCATTCTAGAAAAGGCCTAATTACAGGGACGGGAGGACGGGAGGGACGGGAGGCCGATGAGTGGCGGCCGGGGCCTGGGCTGTGAGTGGGACTGGCCGCAGGCAGACCTGAGGAGCATCAGGTGGTTCGTGGTGTGTGTGGTCTCAGAGTGCATCGGTACAATGTCTAAGCTATTGTGTACGTGCACTAGAAATTGTCCTCATTTAGAGTGGGCGAACTGTATAGTGTAGAAGCTGAGCTTTGATAACGTTACGAAAACCAGTCAGCCCAACTCTAGAAAATCAAGAGGGTCTTCTTGCAGGAAGTAAGCTCTGAGCCGGGTGCAAAGGACAGACATCTGCAAGGGGTCCCAGATGGTAAAACACTTGAAGGCAGGATGGGCAGGCGAGGTGGACGGGGGCAGAGCTTGTCATGGTGAGAGGGACTCCAGACCATGGAGGAGAAGCTTCAGTGGAGCCAGGGAGGTGGGCTGGGGGAGGGGAGGGGGAGAGTGAGAATCAACAGAGGAGCCAGTACCACCGGCTTTGCGCACACAGGTGACAACACCAACGTCAATCTCAGGAGTCTGGATGGGGAAGGGGGATGGGGAAGGAGCCCGGGAAAGGGGGGGCACCAAGGGCTCTGTGCGTGTCAATCACTGTCAACATGATTTACATTATGATGTGAGTCTATATGTACCAGTAAATGCATATAAAATAAAAAAATAAATTGGTGTTCTCACCACTTCCTGGACAAGGACTTTTCACACAGGTGCATGATTTTATTATTTTATTTTATTTTGGTGGTACTGAGGACTGAGCCCAAGGGCCTTCTACTTCTGTGCAATATCTCCAGCTAGCACCATTCCTCTTAAAAAAAATTATTTTTTTGAAACCAGGTCACTCTAAATTACCATGTGGTGACCTCCATTCTGTGATCCTCCTGTCTCAGCCTCCCAAGTACTGGAGTCATGGGCATACCACTGTGCTCAACTCCAGTGTCAGTATATTTTGAAAACTGTCCAGGAGATCTTGTGGCAACCCAGGGTATGGGGTCACAGGCACATCGAGGAAGTAGACTGGGTGCTGTGGGTACGAAGACCAGCTCTACAGCCTTCAGCGGGTAATGATGAGCATGAGGTTTTTTAATATATTAAACTGAAATAAATTTGGCCCAAACTAGCCTCCATACTTAAGAGATAAAATCTGGCCGAGTGGCTTCTGTATATAGAGAACTGGGAGCCAGCTTGAGATGCATGCAAGTTATGAACTAACCTGAGTCTACTCTAATAGCCAAGCAGCTGAGCCTCAACCAATCACAGCAGCCGGCCCCTCAGCCAATCCCAGGCTGTCATTTTATGTCCAAATAAGGCAAATACCAAGCTGCACCAATCAGATAATGCCTGTATAGCTATTCCTGTTTTTGTTTTCTGGTTAGAAATACAGCTCACCAACTGTGTGGTGTGTGTGTGTGTTTGTGTGTGTGTGTGTGTGTGTGTGTGTGTGTGTGTGTGTGGCGGCATTTTGAACCATCATGGGTCTAGAGTGCTTCCTGGTTCTACAACCTTTTTCTTGGCAACATAAACTATGTTAAATGTAACTGATTTTAATTTTTTTCTTTTCTTCCAACAGTTGGTTATCAAGTTCATGATTTTTTTTAATGGCACTGAGGATGGAACCCAGGGGCATTCTACCTCTGAGCTATACCCCAGCCCCATGTTTTATTCTTTATTTTGAAATAGGGTCTCACTGAGTTCCAAAGGGCTTCACTAAGTAGCTGAGGCTGTCTGAGAACTGCAATCCTGGCTCAGCCTCCCAGTGCTGGGGATACAAGCATGCACCGCCATGCCCGGCTTAAATTCATGTTTTAAAATATACTTTTTGTGTTGTTTGGTGTGGCTTGAGGTGTTAATGTGCCATTTTCAACCTAAAGTTCCTCTTAGCACTGGGAAGGAGGGTGGAGCCTTTGTTAGACATGCCCAGGGACGACTCAGGCACTGTAGGGGTTGGAAGAGCAATCCAGGCCTGCCTGGCAGGGGGCGTCTGTGACGCTCAGCCCTGGAGCTGAGCGCTCACACGTGCCGACTGCCCTCATGAGGGGCTCTCCTGTGCGAGCACACTGCTCAGCGCCTCCCCTGTGGGCCGTCATGTAGCCCTCCTCCCCTCCTGGCAGGTGAGAAGGGGAGGGTGGATGAGAACCTTCCGGCACGAGCTCCAGGCCACGCAGCTGGCAGGAGCCAGAGCCGGGATTTGAATATTTGATGTCCACCTACTCCGCCGCCATTGGTCAGCCTGAGCTTCTGTCGACCATGGAGAGGCACGAGGAGCCTCCATGGCCCACTTCACGGGGCCGCCTCTGCCCAAAGCCTGTGACCAGTAGGCTTGTGCTGGGTATAAATCTGAAGGGAGCATCGTCACCAACACGTTCTGGAGGTGGGTCGATACCTTTCACGATTGTTTCAGATTGTCCAAATGCTGCAGAAACATTCAGGAACGTTCCATATGTATTTGCCTTGCTCCCCGTCAGTGTGAACAGCCAGCACGACACGACCATAGTGACCCAGGACGCTGATGGTTACCGAACCAGCACAGCTTACCCCAGCTTCACCAGTTTTACGTGTGTGTGTGTGTGTGTGTGTGTGTGTGTGTGTGTCGTTCTAAGCGATTGCACTGGCAGCTTCACGTCATCACCACAATTGAGATATTCAATTGCACCATCACCCAGGGACTCCCTCCTGCTACCCCTTTGTGTGTGTGTGTGTGTGTGTGTGTGTGTGTGGCCACACACACCCTGTTTCATCCTTTTTTACTTTTGAGGTCTGAAGGCTTGTCAAATGTTCCAGATATAAGCACTTTGTTGGATATGTGACTTGCCGATATTTTCCCCCCAGGCTATAATGTGTCTTTGGATTACCTTGACTTTTGCAGAGAAAATGCTTTCAATTTTGATGAGGTCCAGTTTTTACCACGTTCTTGCTTTTACGGATACCACATTTACTGCGATGTCTGGCAAACCTTTGCCTCGTCATGGCTCTCACATTTCACGCCTATGATACTTTGTAGGATTTTTATGGTTTGATGCTTTCATATTTGAGTCCATGATCTATTCCGAGTTCATTTTGTGCCAGGTGTGACTTCCAGGTCAAGCGCTCCCCCGCATCCCTTCCTCTCTTCCCCCCCCTTCCTCCTCTCTACCTTTCCCTTTTCCTTTTTTCGCTATATATTTCCAAATAGCCCAGCACCATGGAATTAATTTTGCATTTTCGTTAAAGTTCAGTCGGGCCTATTTCTATGGGTCTTTTTAAATGTTTTTCTCTATTCCGTCCCATTGATCTCTATGTCTGTCCTTCTGCCGACTCCACGTGGTCTTTACTGTTGTATCTCAAGAGTAAGCCTTAATCTCAGGCAGGATGATTTCTCCCTCTGTACTCTTTTGTTTTCAAAGTTATCTGATTTTTCTAGGGATTTTCTCTGCATCTACAAAAGCTCTTGCAAAGTTTGACATGACTTGAAACCTATCGTTAACTTATGCAGAGTTTGACATGAATTTGGAAACTCATTTACAACGTAGACAGAATTGACATTTTTATCTATGTTAGCTTTTCCAACCCATGACCGTATTTCTCTCTGAGGATTTAGCTCAGGGGCATTCTACCACTGAGCTATACCCCCAGCACTATTATTTTATTCCTTATTTTGAAACAGGGTCTTACTAAGTTACAAAGGGCCTAAGTAGCTGAGGCTGGCCTTGAACCATGATCCTCCTGTCTCAGCCTCCTGAGCTCTGGGATCATAAGCATGTACCATCACGCCCAGTTTTATCACCATTTTATGATTTTTTTCTTGTAGATTTCAAACATGTTTTGTTAGATTTATTCTTAAGTATGTCACTGCTATCTTTGGAGAGATGGTGAATGGTATTCCATTTGGGATTTTTACTTCCACCTGTTTGCTTTTGAGCCATCCTGTTTACTGATGTGCTGTTGACTTGCTGATCTGGTGACTTCCACCGCACTGAACTATGCATTACCCTCTCGGCACCATTTGAGCTGCGTCCCGCAGATTTGGTATGCTGTTTTTTCATTTTTCAGATCCATGCATTTTAAATTTTCCTTTGAGATTTCCTTTCTGATCTTTGGATTATTTAGAAATGTGTAGGTCAATTTCCAAGAACTTGGGGATTTATTTTTCCCCTGTGATCTTCCTATTATTGATTTCTAGTGTGATTCCATTTTGGTCAAGAATATACTCTGCGTGATTTCAATTCTTTTGAGGTTATTAAGGTTTGTTTTGTGGCCCAGGAGAGGGTCTAAGAGAAGATCCATGGACAATAAAAAAGAATGTGTACAGACACCCTTTGATTGGCTGCGAGGTCACGTCTAGATAAACCTAACTTAGGTTGAAAACGTCCTAAATCAAAATTCATCTCACAACCTACTGAACATCAGAGCTTCATAGCGCAGTCCCCTGTAGGGTGTGGGTGGTTTCCTGTGATCACAGGCTGACGGGCCCAGCAGCTCCCTCCTGCCACCCAGGATCCCAAGAGAGGACTGGACCAAAATGCCAGGCTGGGAGCAGGTCGGGATTCAGAACATGAAGCGTGATCCCTGTGAGCCCACATTGCGTCCGCACTGTTCTACGGTCAGATGGTTAAGTTGGGCTGTCGTAAGCCAGGGACCAGCTCCATGATGCTCTGTTTTGGGCGGAGCGTCCCATAGATGTCAGTGGACGCTGGGACTTGACGATGCTCCTCACCTTGGCATCTTGCTGACTTTTGACTTGGTATCGCTACCGGTTCCTAAGTGGGCACTGAACTCCCCAACTGTCATCGTGAATTTGTTTCTCCTTTTGGCTGGATCAGTTTTTTGCTTCAATATATTGGAAGCTGTGTTGTTCGGTTAGTGAACGTTCGGGATTAGTGTGTGTGCTCGTGTACGCCCAGCGTTCTATCTTTACGTGATGTCCTTTTTCTTATTAATTTCCTTTACTCTGGAGTCTGCTCTGGTATTGATAGGGCCGCTCTTGCTTTCTCATGAATAATGTTTGCAAGTTGTGTCTTTTCCCGTTCAGGGACTGGGGAATCTTCCAACATCAGCCTTTCAACATTCTTTTTATGTAGGTAGCATATATTTGGGTTTTGTTTTTTATCCACTTTTTCAGTTTCTTTTATTTGGTGTTAGACTGTTAATATTTTAAATATCAAGTATATAGTAGAGTAGAAGAAGTAGTTTATATCATTTTATTCTGGAACAGGGAATTTATATATATATATATATATCACTGTATATTTGTGTTCATGTATATATATACTAACATATATGTACAGGTACACTAATATATGTATAGATACACTAATATATATGTATAGATAATATATGTCTGTACATATAAATGTTTATATATATGTATACATATATGAGTATATATGTTTAAAGCCTTTTGTAAATTACAGGTTCTTCATCCATTTTTAATTTTTAAAATGTATCTTAACTCTCAATAATTTTTAATTGAGGGTAGATATGCACATGAAATTGACCATGAAGACCATTTTTTAATTTTTGGTTGTACTGGGGATGGAACCCTTCTACCTCCGGGCTACACTCCCAGACCTATTTTTTTTTATTTTTGGAAACAGGGTCTCCTAAGCCAGCGCGTGCGGCTGGCTTCGAACCTGCGCCATCCTCCTGTCTCCGCCTCCCAAGCGCGGGGATGACAAGCGTGCCCACCACGCCCGGCCATGGAGACCATTTTTAAGTGCCCGGTCCAGTGGCAATACGTTCTCTCCCATTGTTACACTGCTAATCTTGAGGCTTCTTTTCATCTCGCAAAACTGAAACTCTATATCCAATAAACGATTGCCCCCGTCGCTGTCCTGGCAGCGCCTGGCGAGCGCCCTTCCCCTTCCTGTCTTTGTGAATGTGAGTGCTCTGTGTCAGTTGTGTGTGTACAGTTACACACGGCTCTTGGATGTGTGGCTTCATGCACTTAGTCTGTTGTCCTCCAAATGTTCTTTTAGGTGGAATAATACTTTATTTATGTGTACACCTCACTGTGGTTTTCAGCCAATCCCTGATGGACCCCTGGGTCACTTCCTCCGTCTGAGCGCTGTGTGGGAATGCTCCCGTGAAAACGAGGGTGTTGCTCTCTCTGAGTCTCTGCTTCCAGTTATTTTGGATACATACCCAGAAGAGGAGTTGCTGATAATTCTGTTTTAAAATTTTTAATGGTGGCGCACACTTGTAATCCCAGAATTAGGGAGGCTGAGACAGAAGAATCGTAGTTCACAAACAGCCTCAACTACTTGGTGAGGCCCTTTGCAACTCAGTGAGACCCTATTTCAAAAAATAAAGAATAAAAATAGGTCTGGGGGTGTAGCTCGGAGGTAGAATGCCCCTGAGTTCCATCCCCAGTACTGTAAAATTTTTTTTTTATGAACTACCATACTGTGTATCAATATCTTCTTCTTACAGAGTGTCTGTTGAGGACTCTGGGGATAGAATCCAGGGAAAATCTGCCTGGAGTAGATAAGTTAAACCCTCAGCCCTATTTTATTCTTTATTTTGAAAGAGGGTCTCTCTAGGTTGTAGAGGCTGGCCTCAAACCTGCGATCCTCCCGTCTCAGCCTCTCTAGTACTGGAATTGCACCACCACACCTGGCTCATGTACTGTTTGTTTGTAGTGTTATCCATTCTGTTTATTGCTCTTGTGTTCCTTTAGACTGAGTTCTAATTTCTAAAATAACTACCTTCATTACTAGTCAAAGCATTTCTAATTCTTTCCTGAGCTCTATCACCTAATTTCTGAGTGTTTCTAATTTAGACTCATTGATTTTCCATGTCTTTTCTTGGTTTCTTTAACTTACTTTGAAACAGAGTTAACCCATTTGATCTGGCGTGTGCGCATGTGCTTTAGACATTCTCTCGCTGCCCGGGGGAGCTCATTTCACTTATTATCTCTCTCTCTTGCTTATAACCATCTATGTGGTACTTGAGCTTGGTGTTTTTCAGTTGTTCTCTTTCATTTGAAATTACTTTTCCTGAACTTTCAGGAAACTTGGTTCAGGATCACTTTTCTACACTCTTAGAATTTTCTTTTCTGACATTTATATGTGTTGTGTTATAACAAAGTATGACTTCCTAAAATGTCCTCCTCTCTCCCTCCTTTCTGTCCTTGGAGCATGTTTCACTCAGCATTCTTACAGCTATAATCTAAAGGTCTGACCAGGTAACCTAGAGGAAAAGAGATTTATTTTCTTACAGTTTTGAGCTCAGTCCAGGTGAGGCCAGGGACCTTGGTCTCAGGGCATGGCAGTGGGAGAGGGAGGTGGAGAGGAGGGGAGCACTGAGCTGCCTCCTGGCATCATGGAGGCTGAAAGCAAGAGAGCCATCAGGGGAGGAAGAGCCCGATCTAATCCCCAAGGCCGCACCTCAGGGACTGCCTGCAGCCATACACTGGTCACCACCCAGGTAAGTACATTCCAGTGGATTTCTCTACTTCTGTGATTCCAAAACTCATGACTCAATTATATCAGCTTCCAACATTAACAGCACTCTTTTTTAAAATATTTTGTATAAACTATAAAAGAGCAGGGCCCTCTCTTCCTATTCTCCATCCTGCTTCCTTTCGATGCCAGGTCATGATCCGCCTGGGTGGACCCTGAGCTGGGAGCAGCACTGCTTTCATCCAGAGCGCCCTGCCACCTTGCTCTCCGCCCGGACGCCCTCCCTCTGCCATGCTGCGGGCAGATCGCTCCCGGCCCTCCTCTGTTGCGCGCCAGGCCTCTTTCTCAATACTTGCTGGTTATTCTGGTCCCTCCTGTTCTCAGTTTCATTGTTCCTTGCTGCTCTCCTGGTTCCTTCTGCAGATGCTGAGACCACACGGGAACAGAGGCTGTTCATAGCTGGTCCCCGCCTTGCCTGTGTTTGGGGATTCGTGGGGAAACGCTGTCATCAGGTTGTGTTCTAAATACTGCCTGGATGTCTTAGTTTTTAATATACCACATCGTTGCTAGACTTGTTTCATGTGGGTTGTTGAGGAGATTTATTAACTAATCACGGCACCAATATCTCCCCAGGCCCTGCCCCAAGGCTTTGCTTTCTGGGAATGGAACCCAGGGGCATTCTACCTCTGATCCATACCCCCCAGCCCTATTTTTTATTCTTTATTTTGAAACAGGGTCTCACTGAGTTGCAAAGGGCCTCACTGAGTAGCTGAGACCTTCCACAAACTGCGATCCTCCTGTCTCAATCTGCCAAATGCTGGGATTACAGGCATGTGTCACCATGCTCAGCTCTTTGATAATTTTTTTAAAAATTTAATTGTTATTTATTTTTTGGTACTGGGGATTGAACTAAGGGGCATCCTACCTCTAAGCTACCCTCCCTAGCCTTTGTATCTTGAAACAGGCTTTTTATAAGTTGCTGAGGCTGGCCTTGAACCTGGGGCCCTCCTGTCTCACCTTTCCAAGTACTGGGGTGAGAGATGGGTGCCACCATGCCTGACTGACACAGTCATTTCTATCAGAAGTAAACTTGGAGGGTCTGTGCTCTGTGTCTGGCACGATTAGGTTGATTTCTAGGAAGCGATTTGGAGAGGTGTGTGTTAGAGAGAGCCTGCTGGTGTTCTGGCTGGTTCTGAAGACTGACGAGGTGCTGGGCAGGCCCGGCTACCCCGTAGGGGGTTCTGATTTTACACAAGTCATTGCTTGGGTCAAGTCCTTAGGAGAACATTGAAGTAGATCTTCAGGTAATAACACAATTTCAACTTCCTATTTTAAATTAAGAAAAGGTAACTTCAACTTCTGCTTGGGCTTTCAGTGTGGAGCTCAGAGGAGGCTTAGGATGCGTCTTGAAACATTTTCTTCACGAATCAGCGCACATTCTAGCACGTCAAGAATCAACCGTCATCTTCCCCACCCTTTAGCTGGACACAGAGGGGTGTGGCGAGGCGTCCAGAAATGGTGGAGACCTCAGGGGTAGCTGAAGACGGAAGGGGCCAAAGCTCTCGAAACGCCCTGTGGCGCTGAGAGATGGACTTGGGTGTGAATCCTCCCATAGTTTCCAGAACGTTCCTACTGAGCAGTGAAGCCAGAAGCTGAGCCAGTGCGGGGCTCCCCTCGCAGCCTGTCTGAGGCGTCCTGTCTGCTGGGGACACGCCCGGTCCCTTCAGGGAGGCTGGCTGTGCCGAGCTTCCCAGCCGCCCACCAGCTCTGTTAATCCAAAGTCCCCCAAACGCACTAGAGCTGTTCAATGCCTGATCTAGATGAAATGGGATTTTCAGTCTGGCCTGCTTGGTCTGTTCTCTTGTTTCCCTTTAGGTGCCAGAACGATGCTAAACCTTTCCCATTATTCTACAAAACCCAAATGACGTAACGCCCACTCCACAGACTGGTGCAAAACAGCTGCGGGCACACATACACTTCAGTGGTTTTGAAAATAACACACAGGGACACATATCTCCTGATTCCTATGATTCTTGTTTCATTATTTATTATTGTATAGTATATGACAAAATTTATTTTACATAAACTTAATTGCATAACACAATTTACATAGTTGTATAACATACATAAGATACATAAATATAGTATAGAATGTAACAAATATCATGTATTATTTATTATAATTACTATAAGCTGGGCATGGTGGCACTGCCTCTAATCCCAGTACTCAGGAGGCTGAGACAGGAGAATCATGGTGACTGAGGACGGTCTTAGGAACTTATTAAGACTCTCAGCAGTCTAGAGAGACCCTGTTATAAGACGAAAAGGGAAAGGGCTGGAGGTATATCTCAGAGGTAGAACACCCCTGGGTTCAATCCCAGTACCAAAAATAATTACTATAATAAAAAGAATAATAATATTGTTATTTTTACTCTCTTTTTTTTTTTTGAGGTGCCAAGGAGTCAAGCCAGGACCCTGGGTTTTAGAGACCAGAGCTTGGTCAGGATGGTGCTAGGGAGTGGGGGTTGATGGTACTAGAGTGAGGAAGACATTAATGGGCTAATTTCCAAAAGGAAAAACCCAGGGACTCACACATGCTGTACAAGCACTCCACCACGGAGCTAGACCTCCAGCCCCTTTTTATTATTTTTTCTTTGGTACTAAGGATTGAACCCAAGGCTATCATTTCTCCAGGCTACATCCTCAATATTTTTTATTTTTTATTTTGAAGTAGGGTCTCTCTAAGTTGCCGAGGGTCTCCGTAAGTTCCTGGCCTTAAGCCTACAATCATCCTGTCTCAGCCTCCCAAGTACTGGGATTGCAGGTTTGCACCCACGCCTGGCTCCTTATTACTATTTTTAAAGAATAGTTTTAGAAATAAACTTTACTTTTTCTATGTGGTTAAGTGTAGGGTGACATTTTGCCACCCTCAAATGTCCTGCAAAGTTTATGTTCATGTCTTAAAATTATCACAGTCCTTAGGACCCGAAAACTTTTCCTGGAGGGAGGGTGAGAACAGTCTGATTCATTTTCTTCTGCTGAAGGGGAAGAGAGAGAGAGAGAGAGAGAGAGAGAGAGAGAGAGAGAGAGAGAGAGAGAGAGGGAGAAGAGGAGAGGAGAGGAGAGGAGAGGAGAGGAGAGGAGAGGAGAGGAGAGGAAGAGGAAGAGGAAGAGGAAGAGGAAGAGGAAGAGGAAGAGGAAGAGGAAGAGGAAGAGGAAGAGGAAGAGAATATGAATGAGGGCCGGGTGTGGTGGTGCACGCCTGTGATTCCACTGCTCCAGTGCTTGGGAGGCAGAGACGGGAGGATCACAGGCTTACTGGTATGGTCACTCTGCCTCAGCAACTTAATGAGACCCTGTCTCAAAATAAAAAATTGAAAAGCTGGAGTGTGGCTCGGAGGGAGAATTCCTTTGGGTTCAATCTCGAGTACCCAAATTAAAAAAAAATATATAGAGAGAGACAGACAGACAGACAGACAGATGCACAGATGGACTGACTGACAGATAGACACCCTGGGGAGACAGTTAAATAGCAAAGCAGGGCAGAGAGCTGGAAGCTCCATGTCAGTGCTCCCTCTCCTCATATACTCACGTGCGTACACGTACACGTGCATGCAGACACAGCCAGGTCTCGCCTGAATCACCAAGCAAAGGCACATGCCCCGTGCCCGGCCTCGCCGCTCTCCCTCCTAGGCTGCCTAGAACCCCGACCCCACCTGGTGGCTGGAATCTGACTCTTTCCTGATCCTTCCTCTTCCCCTCCCTGGGTCCCTCCCTCAGTCCCTCTCCACTACTCCACAGTCTCCCTCCATATCGTTTAAAGTCTCTCATGGCTCCCATTCTCTCTCTACCCTCCACATAGGAGAGAGAGCGGACGATGCTCGACCTTCTGAGGCTGGCTGATCTCAGCGTATATTCTCTGGCTCCATCCATTTGCCTGCAAGTGACATCGTTTTGTCCTTTATGGCCGAGTAAGACTCCGCTGAGTGTGTATGCCTCGGTGATCTGTTGACCAACACCTGGATTGGTTCCATAGCTTGCCGATTGTGAGTTGTGAGTTGTGCTGCTCTCAACATGGACATTTTTGTAACGTCACAGTATCCTGACTTTAATTCTTTAGGAGAGATCCTGCAGCGTACGGAATGGTTCAGCTAGGTCTTGCCAGTGGTTCCGTTCCCAGATTTTGAGGATCCTCCAAACTGGTCTCCACCGTGGTTACTCTAACTTACAGCCCCAGCAATAAGAGCTCCTGTTTCCTCGCATCCTCACCATCTCTTGTTATTGTTTGTATTCTTAATGATTGCCATTCTAACTGGGGTTAGATGGGATTTCAGTGTAGATTAATTATTTGCTTATTATTTATTTATTTATCTCTTTACTTTTGTAGTACTGGAGATTGAACCCAGAGGGGTTTCTTCCTCTGGGATATACCCCAAGTCCTATCTTGTTTTTTATTTTTGAAATAGGATCTCACTAAGTTGCTGAAGGCCTTGCTAAGTAGCCGAGGCTGGCTGCAGACCTGCGACCCTCCTGTCTCAGCCTCCCAAGTACGGGGATTATAAACATGCGCCGCCACCAGTGTAGCTTTGACCTTCATTTCTCTTATTGCTAGTGATGTTGCAGTTTTTTATATGTTTATTGGAAAATTGTATTTTTTCTTTTAGGAAGTGCTCACTTAAAGCTTTGAACAGTGCAACAGGGCTCAAGCAGCGAGATTCACTCTTGTTTGGTTAAGCCACTTTTAGTTGACCTGAGTAACTAGGCTCTGTGTGAATTATATCTTTAGCACTGGACTTCATCTTTAGAAATGTTCATTGTTTTCAGAATTATAGGTCGTTGGTTACTATGTGATAATTATTGAAAATATTTTTTGTCATGTTAGAGGGCAGAGGGATTAGGAATGATCCATTCTTGGTGGCAAATAATTATGTGTACTACATACTATGGGACGGACTTTATCCATTTAAAAGGTGGTTGGAGAAATTTTGGCAAAAGTACTGGGTGTTAACTTTTTTTGTGTGTGTATGTGTGGTACTGAGGATTGAACCCAGAGGCATTCTACCTCTGAGCTACACCACCGACCTTACTTTATTTTTTTAAATTTTGAAACAGGGTCTCATTAAGTTGCGGAGGGCTTCACTAAGTTTCTGAGGCTGGCCTCAAGAATGCAATCCTTCTGTCTTGGCCTTCCAAGTACTGGGTATACAGGTGTGCACTACTGCGCCAGCTGTTAAATCTTCTTTTCCTTATCGATGCACTATAGTCGCACATCATAATGTGGACCATGTTGACAATGGCATACATTCACACAGTACTTGGTGCCTCCCCCAACCCCCGCTTCTCCTTTTTCCTCCCTCCCAATACTGAGCGTCCAGGTTAACAATGTTAAATTCACATTTACAGATTTGCCATTTATTAACCTCAGCCTTTTTCCTCCCCTTCCATTTCAGCTTTGCTGAGGTTTCCCCTCCATTATCTGGAGTCCCTCTGGTATCCCTAATACTCCCTAGTTTGGGCATAGTAGAGAAAACATATGTCCCTTCTCTTTCTGTGCTTGGCTAAACTCAACATAATGTTCTCCAGGTCTTTCCATCTTCTTGCCAATGACATGATTTTGTTCTTTATTGCTGAGTAGAATTCCATTGTGTGTATTTCCCATAATTTTGCAATCCATTCATCTGTTGATGGAGACCTAGGTTGATTCGATATTTTGGCTATTACGAATTGTGCTGCTATGAACATGGGTATGCACGTGTTACTGTAGTTCTCTGATTTCAACCCCTTGGAAAGATACCCAGGAGTGGTATAGTCGGATCATATGGTGGATCCATTCCCAGTTTTCTAAGAAGTCTCCACACTGATCTCCATAGAGGCTGAACTAGTTTGCACCCCACCACCAGTGTAAAAGAGTTCCTCTTTCCCCACATGCTCACCAGCATCTGTACTTATTTGATTTCTTCATGCTTTCCACTCTGATGGGGGTTAGATGGGATCTAGTAGAGTTTTGGTTTACATCTCCCTGATGGCTAATGATGTTGAACATTTTTAATGTATCTATTGGCTATTTGTATCTCTTTTTTTGTGAAGTATATATTCAATTCAGTTGCCCGTTTCTTAGTTGGGTCATTTATTTTGCTAGTGTAGAGTCTTTGGAGCTCTTTGTATTTTCTAGATATTAGCCCTCTATCAGAGTGGTGGCTGGCAAAGATCTCCTCCCATTCTGTAGGCTTCCTCTTTAGATTCTTGATGGTTTCCTTTGATGAGCAGAAACTTTTTAGTTTGATACCATCCTACTTGTTAATTCTTGTCTTAATTTCTTGTACTTTGGAGGTCTTGTTGAGGAAGATACAACCTGTGCCTATATGTTGGAGTGTTGAATCTATGCCCTCCTCTAATAGGTTCACAGTCTCTGTCTGATTTCCAGGTCTTTGTTCCATCTCAGAGTGGTTCCTGTGCTTGGTGAGAGGTAAGGATTTAGTTCCATCTTTTTACAAATGTATAGCCAGCTCTCCCAGCACCATTTGTTGAAAAGGCTGTCTTTTCTCCAGTGTATGAATTTTGCCCCTTTGTCACGATAAATTGGCCGTAAGTGTGTGGGTTTGCTTCTGTATCTTCTACCTGCTCCATTGATCTATGTCCCTGTTATTATGACAACACCATGGTATTTTTAAACACTATTGCTCTGTAGTGTAATTTGAAGTCAGAGATTGTGATGCTTCTTGCATGGTTATCATTGCTGAGAATTGCTTTGGCTATTCTGGGTCTTTTCTTTCTCCATATAAAATTCATGACTGATTTTTCTAGGTCTATGAAGTATGTTGTTGGTATTTTAATAGGAACTGCATTGAATCTGTAGATCACTGTTGGCGGAATGGCCATTTTAATGATATTTATTCTGCCTATTCATGAGCACGGGAGATCTTTCCATCTTCCAAGGTCTTCGATTTTTTTTATTTATTTTTTTATTTTTTTATTTTATTTTTTTTTAATTTTATTTTATTGGTGCACTGTATTCATACATCTTAGTGGGATACAAACTTTTGTAGACATACATGCATACATCGCCCAGTCAGCCCCCACCCGATCCCCACCCCATTCTCTCCCCATCCCTCCTTCCCATGCTTGGCTTAGTGGTTGACATCTAGTATTATAGCAATTTATCCAAAATTAAAAATGATAATCTCACATAACAGTTTCATTTGTCTGATACCAAGCGTTTGATGATTTAAAGATAGCATTTCAATATTTCTTTTTGCTTTCTTTCTTACTAGAGCATATTTTTTTCTGTTTTTTTAGGTGAAACTATCATATATTTATATATTTATTTTTCAGAAAAAAATCTATCCTAATATGGAATATGAATTCTAGATACCCAAAACGATCTTGAAAAAGAACAAAGCTAGCAGATATATATTTTCTGATTTCAAACCATATAAAGCTACAATAATTGAAACAGTGTAGTACTGTTCTAAAGGCAGATATATAGACCATTGGAGTTAAATACAAGCCTAGAGCTAAATTCTTCCCTATATTGTCAAGTTATTTTTGACAAGGTTTCCACGAACATTTGGTGGTGGAAATAATAATCTTTTAACTAAATATTGTTGAAAAATAATAATTACATGGAAAAGAATAAAATTGGACCTTTACCTAATCCCATATACAAGTATTAACTCAAAATAGATAAAAGACCTAAATATAAATCTTAAGACTATAAACTTTTAGGAGAAAATCTGGGTCATAAAACCTCACAACATTGAAATTGGCAGTGATTTCTTGGATATGATTTCAATGGCACAAGCAACAGAAGAATATACAAACTCCCTAAAAAATAAAAGAAAATATTGTATATCCAAAGACAATGTAAACAGAGTTAAAAGTTACTAATAGTATTGGATAAAATATTTCCAAATGCTATATCTGAAGGTATATTAATATTCCAACTAGAAATCCTAAAAATTAACAACAATAAAGGCAAACAATACAACTTAGAGATAGGTAAAAGACTAACATAAATAATGAATCTCCACAGATAACCAATCTTAGTTGTCTGTTGCATGGAAACTCTTGTTTCTCTGGTTCTGGTGAGTGTTACCTATTTCTTCTTTGTAGTTAATCTCTTTGAGTATTTTCTCTAGCGCTGGTTTTGAAGACATAAATTCCTTCAGTTTCTGTTTGTCATGGAAGCTTCTTATTTCTCCATCTAATTTGATAGAAAGTTTTGCTGGGTAGGAAATTTTTGGCTGGAAGTTGTTTTCTTTCAGAGTTTGGAATATGTTACTCCAAGCCCTTCTGGCTCTCATGACTTGGTTTGGGAAGTCTGGAGTGATTCTAATTGGTTTGCCTCTGAATGTCAGTTGGCCCTTTGTTTTTGTTGCCTTTAAGATTCTCTGCTTGGCTTCCACATTGGTCATTTTGACAATTATATGGCGTGGGGATCCTCTTCTCGGATCCTGTCTAAAGGGAGTTCTATAAGTTTCCTGGATCTGTGTATCAACCTCTTGCTCTATATTTGGAAAATTTTCTGCTATTACTTCCTTGAAGAGATTGTTGATCCCTTTGGTATCACTTTCTTTTCCCTCCTCTATTCCAATTATTCTTAGGTTAGCTCTCTTAAGATGGGCCCATATTTCTTCAATGTCAGATTCCTGCTGTTGGATATTTTTTTCTAGATTAGAAACTATGCATTCATTTTTGGATTGCTCATCTTCTAAGAGCGAGATTCTGTTCCCCATGTGGTCTAATCGGTTGTTTGTGCTTTGAATTGAGGCCTTTACTTCATTAATTGCATCCTTTATCTCTTTTTGGCTCTCTCTGAGTTCTTTTCGAAGCACCTCTATTATTTCTACAGTTATTTTCCTGATTTGATCTTCTAGAAATCTCTGATTTTCTGTTTTATCAGGTTCTGATGTTGTGGGGTTGTGCACATTCATTACTCCAGTGTTATTCCTCTTTCCCATGATTTCAGAGGTTTGTGCCTTCTCTGGGTTCTTCCCTTGGGTCACTATGGCTTCACTTAAGGTGCTCTGGATCTCGAGTCTGTATTATCTCAGACCCCACTACTCCTTTACTGGGTTGTATCACAGAGTCTCCGACCCAGGGAGTCGATAGAGGCTGCTTTAAACTATGGGGGGTGCCAGGTTGCACGTTCTCTTATGGTGTGATATCTCTGCCACCACCACTCCCTCACTGGGTCAAGTCCCAGGAGGCCCAATACTGCGATTTCTCCTCTGTGGCCCGCAATTTGACTCACTGTTCTTGAGTACGCAGATGTAGCTGTACTGGACTCGGTGAATTCACTGCTGCTGCCGCCGCCGGTGGCAATATGGCGCCTCTGCCACGCCCTCGGCCATGAGGCTGGCGTATTTTTTCTTCTCTGGTTTTGATTTCCACTCTGAATCCCTGCAGCGTGTGCTGAGCTCAGCCACTGGGAGCTTTAAATGCTGTCTGCGCCGAAAGATCCCGCCTGGCTGTTCCGCAGCGGCTCTCCTGGTTGCTGTAGCCGTCCGTTGAGTTCGCCGCTACCGCCGGCAGTATGGCGCTGCTGCCGCGTCCTCGGGCGCATGTGTCTCCTCTGTGGCCCTGAGCTCTGTTCTCAGTCCGCTTTCTCTCTGGAGCCTGGTGGTTTTTTTTGTTTTTCTGGTGATGGTGTTTTCTGGCTATGAAAGGCGCTCTTTTTGTGGTAATGGAGATTGGTTGTTAGCGGGACTCTTAAGCCCCGCTTTTCTCGGTCGCCATCTTCCCGGAAGTCCTCCGATTTTTTTTTAAATGTTTTATAGTTTTCATTGTAGAAGTCTTTTACATCTTTGGTTTTTAGGTATTTTATTCCTAGATATTTTATTGGTTTTGAAGTTGTTGGGAATGGAATTGTTTTATTTAGTTCTTTCTTCATGGATTCATTGTTGGCATATAGGAAAGGAGCTGACTTTTTTTTTTTTTTTTTTTGGTGGTCCTGGGGTTCCTGGAAACTCTTCTACCTCCAGGCTACACTCCCAGACCTATTTTTATATATTTTTAAAATTTGGAAACAGGGTCTCTTAAGCCAGAGAGGCTGGCTTCGAACCTGCGCGATCCTCCTGTCTCCGCCTCCCAAGCGCGGGGATGACGAGCGTGCGCCACCACACTCGGCTAGCAACTGATTTCTTTAGGTTGATTTTGTATCCTGCCACGTAGCTGAATTGGGTAATCAGCTCCAGTATTCTTATGGTTGAGTTTTTTGGTTTTTTTGCATCTTTTAGATATAGGATCATGTCATCTGTAAACAAGAATAATTTTAATTCCTCTTTTCCTATTTGAATTTCTTTGATATCCTTCTGTTGTCTTATTGCTGTGGCAAGAGTCTCGGGGATTATATTGAAAAGGAGTAGTGATAGTGGGCATCCTTGTCTTGTTCCTGATTTTAGAGGGAATTCTTACAGTTTTTTTCCATTCAATATGATGTAGGCTTTGGGTTTACTGTATATTGCCTTAATGATGTTGAGATATATTCATTCCAATTGTCTGCAATGTTCTTTTTTTTATTAACATGAATGGGTGTTGGATTTTTTAAGTGCTTTTTCAGCATCTATTGATATGATCATGTGGTTTTTGTTCTCAGTTCTATTTATGTGATGAATAACATGTATTGATTTGCGTATGTTGAGCCAGCCTTGCTTTTCTGGGATGAAGGAAACTTGGTTATGGTGTACAATTCTCTTGATATGGTTTTGAATGTGTATAGCTAGTATTCTGTTTAGAATTTTTGCCTCTTTGTTCATTAAAGATATTGGTCTGTAATTTTTATTTCTTGAGGTATCTTTATTTGGTTTTGGTATTAAAGTGGTACTGGCCTCGTAGAAGGAGTTTGGAAGAATTCCATTTCTTTCAATTTCCAGGAACAAGTTGTGAAGTATTGTGATTAGTTCTTCTCTGAAAATCTGGTAGCACTTAGCTGGAAACCCGTTTGGGCCTGGGCTTTTCTTTGGTGGCAGAATTTTTATTGCTGTTTCTATTTTTTTGCTTTCTATTTGTTGGTTTAGGCTTACTATGTCCTCTTGATTCAATTTAGGTAGGTTATATGTACTTAGAAACCTATTGATTTCTTTCATGTTTTCCAGTCTATTGGACTATAAATTTTCAAAATAGCCGGGCTTGGTGGTGCACGCTTGTAATCCCCACACTTGGGAGGCAGAGATAGGAGGATCTCGCAGGTTTGAAGCCAGACACATTGGCTTAAGAGACCCTGTTTCCAAATAAAAATATAAAATAGGTCTGGGAGTGTAGCCCGGAGGTAGAAAGGCTTCCAGAAACCCCAGTACCACCAAAAATTTTTTTTTCAAAATAGTTTCTGATAATCTTTTGAATTTTCCCACTGTCTGTGGTGGTTTCCTTTTTCTTTTCTAATTTTAATTATTTGAGTTGATTCTCTCATTTGGTTAGGTTGGCCAGGGGTTTGTCAATCTTATTAATCTTTTCAAAGAACCAGCATTTTTTTTGTTGATCCTTGTATTTTTTATTCTCTATTTTATTTATTTTTGCTCTGATTTTAATTATTTCCTGCCTTCTGATGGCTTTGGGATTAGACTGTTGCTATTTTTCTAGGTCCTTAAGATGTGTCATTAGGTTGTTTACTTGATGACTCTGTTCTTATGTGGGCACTCAAGCTATAAACTCTCCTCTTAATACCACCTTCAAAGTGTCCCATAGATTTTTGATATGTTGTGTCTCTATTTTGATTTAATTCTAGAATTTTAAAAATTTCTCTCCTTATTTCTGATCTTATGTACTCCTCATTCAATAGTTTATCATTCAATTTCCATGTATTTAAATAGTTTCTTTTGGTCTTTCTGATGTTGATTTCTACTTCATTCCATTGTGATCTGAAAAGGTGCAGTGAATTATATTTTATCTTTTAAATTTGCTGGTGCTTGCTTTGTGGCCCAGGATGTAATCTATTTTGGAGAAAGTTTCATGGGCAGCTGAGAAGAATGTGTACTCTGCAGTTCCTGGTTGAAATATTCTGTAGATGTCTATTAGGTGCATTTGGTTTATAATTTTCTCTATTTCTGAAGAGTCTTTACTCATCTTTTGCCTTGAAGATTGATCTACTGGGGTGAGTAGTGTCATGAACTTTTCAAATATTATTGTATTTGGGTCTACTTGAGATCTGATATCCTGAAGGGTTTGTTTTACAAATGTAGGTACTTCCACATTTGGGGCATAAACATTTGCTATCATATATCTTCTTTCCCAATTGTTCCTTTTAATACTAGGAACTGCCCTGCTTTTTCTCATCTGATGTGTTTTAGCTTAAAGTCTGTTTTATTGGATATCAGCATTGGTACCCCTGCTTGATTTTGGTCTTTTTCCATCCTTTTACTTTTAGTTTCTGAATATATTTGGCTGTAACGTGAGTTTCTTGAAGCAGTATATATTTGGATTATGCTTTTTAATCCACATTTCCAGTCTATGTCTTTTTTTGTTTTGTTTTATTTGGTGGTACTGGAGGTGGAACCCAGGGGCTTTTCTACCTCCAGGCTATATTCCCAGACATATTTTATATTTTATTTGGAAACAGGGTCTCACTAAGTTCCTGAGAGCCTCACTAAGTAGCTGAGGCTGCCTTCGAACCTGTGCGATCCTCCTGTCCCTGCCTCCCAAGCACGGGGATTACAAGCGTGCGCCACCACACCTGGCCAGTCTATGTCTTTTAATTGATGAGTCGAGTCCTTGGACATTCAGTGTTATTATTGAGATATGATTTTTGTTTCCTGTAATTTTGAGTTCTGTTTGGTATAATGTTATTTCTTCTTTGCTTAGTTGCCCCGCTGATTGAATTCATCTCTTCTTTGGTTCCGAAATTTGCCTTTCTCTTTATGATTTATTTTTTTCAGTATTTCTTCTAGTGCTGGCTTAGTATTCATGAATTTTTTGAGATTCTGCTTGTAATGAAACACTTTTATTTCTCCATCAGTTTTGAATAATAACCTTTCTGGATATAGCAGTTTTGGTTGGAAGTTGTTTTCTTCCAGGGTCTGGATTGCATCATACCAGTCTCTCCTGGCATTCATGACTTGGGTTTTAAAGTATGGAGTAATTTTTACTGTTTTGCCCCTGAATGTCACCCTTCTTTATTCTCACTGCTTTTAAGATTCTTTCCTTAGCCTGCATGTTGATAATTTTGATTAATGCATGGCCTGGGAGATTCTTCTTTGATCTTATCTTAATGGTGTTCCATAGGTCTCCTATACATGGATTTCCAAGTCTCTTTTCATGTTTGAAAAATTCTCTGAAATTATCTGAAGAGATTATGAATACCCTTAGTCTGTGACCCTATTCTTTCTTTATTGTCTTTTATATGATATATAAAATATATATATATATATATATATATATATATATATATATATATATATATGAAATAGATGGTTCCAACTATTTCTCACACTTTGATATTAACCCTAAATTCTCTGTCCACTATCACTCCACTGTTGTTCTGCCTGTAAATCATCAAAATGGAATTGCTCTGGGGTACCTTCTGTTTGTTGTTATGATACTATTGATGAGTTTTAGATATTAAGGTCAGGTGTTCTGTTTGCCACTACCTCTAAAAAGAGTCAGTTCAGTGGTATGGGCAGAATAGTTTGTGATCTTTGAGTTTTTTAAAGCTTGATGTGAGGTCTGTTGAAAGCTTCCTTCTATTGGCTGTAGTTACTTTATTGTCTGGTTATTCTTTCGTGTGGATCACCTGTCTGATCCAACCTTAGCCATAGGAATTTGGAGGTGACAGTGTGTTCATGCATGGGTAAGTAGTGTTGCTTTCAATGGTGAGGGTTAGGTGAGGGGAGAGGATCTTGGGTGATGGGTACAGGAGTAGGGTAAAGTAGAGGATATGATTAAGGTGAGTAAGAATTTAAGTATTGATATAGTAAGATTCTTGTAGTTAGTATAGAATATTTAGGTATGGAGCTATGAAATAACTTGAATATAAAACAAGGAGATACAGAAAGGGAAAAAAGTTTTGAGAGAAGAGAGTAGATAGGATAGAGGGAGGAAGCTTGTAAAAGGAATAGGGGAAGGAACAAACACACATGCATAAAATAACAAAACAAGCAACAAAACTAACAATAATAAGAGTAAATAAAAGATAAAACCAACCAAAAAAAAAAAAAAGCCAGCGACAGTGAGAAAGAAAAAAAAGTATTGCCAATCACTCATATAGGGTCTGTATAATGTCTGTTCAATAATGTCTGTTCATTGTAGTAGATTCTGGAGCATATTCCAATATCTCTCACTTGTTCCATAACCTTTTGTCAGCTTTTGGACACACTTTATGAGTGTTTGCACCCTCTCTCGCCTCTCACCGCTTTGTGCCCAGGTGTTAGGGTGGCAGGTCTTACTATAAATGAGTTCTGTGTAAGCGCAGGGTTCTGCGTTATCCCGCCCTGGGCTCTGTGCTATCTGGCCCTGGACTCTGTGCTCTCTAGCCTTGGGTTCTGTGCTTTCTAGCCTTGGGCTCTGTATTTTCCACCCCTGGACTTGTGCCTTCCTTCCCGCACTGGTGGAGGGTGTCCAGTGTAATCTTGGAGCAACCCCCTATGACTCTGCACCCTAGGTACTCCGGGCCTTTTGTGTGTCTCTCTAGGTTCTAACCTGACCACCTCAGGGGTGGGCTGCCAGATCTTAGCCTGCCAAGGTGCCTGAGGTTACTCTGGGCAGTCATCTGTTGATAAAGGCAGTTACTTGACTGTCTTTTTGTCCAGGTCTCTGCAGGGCACAGTGCAGTGCTGCAAGTGCCAGGTTTCGGTGAGCACACAGGCTTTTGCATTTATGTCTCTGTCTCTGAAGCACGGTGCTGGTCACTTAAGATGTTGGAGTTCTGCCACTGCTTACTTCACCTCAAGTCCTTGGTTTTCTTGCTGTGTTTTCTTGGGGCTGTGGTGTCGGCAGTCTCAGTTTGGGCTGGTGGCTTGAGATGACGTCGGCCTCCACACCAGGTCAGTCACGCGCTTAGGCTCTTTGTATTGATCTCGTGTTCTGACTGTGGGATTTTATTCCACCATGGTTCCCTTTTTGTGTTTTTATTCATATATATCTTCACTGCTTTGTTTTTCTTGTCAAGGAGCTGGCTTTTTGGTCATTGATTTTTGTTTGCTGTGACCCACAGTTGCCATTTTCTTCCCTCCCCTAAATCTTTTTTAAAGAGTAAAACAAAGGTAGAGATAAATGTAGAAGAATAGGTATGGATGCCATGTTTTATGAAAAAATGGAAATAATCAATAAAAATTATATGTTGAGAAAGAAGAAAAAATTAACATAGAATTAGCTGACTGCTCTATAGGTAAGAAGGCAAAGCTCCAAAGTAGCAGGAAATGCTGATAATTCAAATATTAAATAATTTTGGAGTCAGGATGACCATGAAACAAAAATGCAGCTTCTCCTACTTATCTCCAAAGACAAGAAAAACCCACATAGTGAAATACTCATAGTAGATAAAACACAAGGCAATGAATATTCCAAACCTCAGCCATCGCATCCCTACAGCCAAATGGATTTCACCCACCCATTTCCAGATAAGTCCTGTGGATGCTTCACACAGTAATACCCAATTCTCTGCTGTTTAAAGGAATCATATCCACACTAAGGTGTTCCAGAAAGGTTGAATTACAGGAGGCTGAGAGCGGGAAACATGCAGAAGGAAAAAATAAATCAAGGTTTTAAGCTCGTTTCAACCAAGCTAAAACATGGGCCAAAGACATTAGATGAAACAAAGTGGGACCCTGTATAATACCAAAAGCCGGAGTTGGCAGACAGGATATGACAATTATGATTGCATATTTCCCTCATAACAGCACCAGACCCTCCAGGATGCGGGAGTCCACAGGTGAGGCAGAGGGATGGAGAAACTTACTTATTCCAGAGCACTGTGACAGCCCCGCAGTGTGAGGCATGGAAGGGGTAAAAATATGTCCTCAGCTGTTATACTTAGATATAACTATCTTTATAGAGCTCATTTATTAATATTCAGCATTGATATAGTGGGGTCGTGAGGGTTGTAATAACAGCTGTGGATACATCCATTGTAATAGGTTTATCTGGGTGGTGGCCCAGGCCAGTGGGGTGGCTCGAGGCAGGTCCATCAGGGAGCTCCCTTGGGGATTATAGAAATGCTGCCTGCCCCCCTGCTCTTGCTTGCTCCTGGCCTCCATAATGTGAGGAGTGCAGCTCAGCTCCTCTCCCTCTCTTTGCCTCCCGCTTCCATATCCTGAGATCTGTGGTCCCCAGCCTCACATGGACTGAACCCAACACCCTAAGAAAATAAATCTTCCTTCCTCTAAGCTGTGTGGTCAGGTTTTTACAAGAATACTGACTGTACAGCAGTATACCAGACTCTGTGCCATGGTAACAGAGAATGCCACTTTCCCTCAAGATTACAGAGAACAGCCATGACAGCTGACATCTAGTAGGCTACAAAGAAAACCTCAATAAGTCCTACAGCCTAGAAATAATCCAAACAGCACTCTGTGATCACAAGGCAATGAAACCTCAAATCAGTTGTGAGATAAAAAGCAAAAAAAAAAAAAAGGCCCTGTGGTCTGCAAAATTACAAGATTAAATCTAGTCAACTAAGTTCTTCGATGAAAGGAAATCTGCGAACCTGAATTGCATAATTTCTGATATATGATGGTAATGAAAATATATTAGTCTACAGGACTTCAAGTAAAGCTGCAATTATTGCTTCAAAAGTAAGAATGAATGAATGAACGAATGAGTTTATTCAGCATCTAAACTCAAAACGTCAGATAAAATAGGCAAGCATGCTGAGAGTTCAATGAGAGAAACAGAAGTAAAGTTGAAAATTAGTGAATCAGAAAAGAGAAAAATAGACTACTGTATACACAAAATAATGATTATTAGAAAAAAAACAAGTGAAAAACCCTTTATTTAAGATATTTTTAATGTAGAGATATCACATGTACACTAACACTAGGGAAATAACCAACAATGCAGAGAACATTTAAAAGAATCTTAGGAAGCTACTTTGCACAATGCCAGGCAAATTTATGTGAAGTACTGAGTAGAAAGGATACTTTTCTAGAAAAATACAATTTACCCAAACTGAACCCAAGAGATACCAATTGGTAAACAATCAATTTTCACTACAAGAAAAAATAGTCTCCAAGTCTCTATATTTTTAAAGAAGTCTATCAAATCTATGAAGGATAGTCTCAGTGCTACATAAATTATTGCAGAGCATAGGTAAAGAAAAATCAAGATTATTGAGTAGAAGTTACTCCACTCAAATTTTAATCAATATAAACTTATTTAAGAAAGTACTTAGAGAGAATCCTTGATAAATGTTTTTGGGAAAACTGGGTAGCCATTGGAAAGAGATAATATTTAATTGATACCTTTAATCATATCCCAAAACACATTTCAAATTTCTCTAGAAAGATAGTTACCACAAGTAGAAAAAATGCACATAAATTCTTCTGTAATATGCAGGTGGACAAAATTATGATAAAAAATCCAAAAGCAACATAAAGAAAGATGAATAAATACAGTTACATTAGAAAAAAGGCCTTTAGAGGAAAACACCATAGCTAAAGTGAAAAAAAAATAAACTAAACAGAAAACATTTGTGAGTTTTATTCTAATAAAAATTACATATTCTAATAAAAATCAGCAGCAAAAGGATTAAAATCCCAGTCAAAAATGGGTAAAATCTCTCAATAGACAGTTTACAGAGAAATAAATGCACATGGTCTTTGGGTGTATGGAAAGATGGTCAACCCCTGAAGGAAGGAGGAGAAGTGTGCATTAAAATTCCACCAAGAAACAAGTTTTCATGTTCAGGTTGGCAAAATCCCAAGCTTGATGGCGCCCTCTGTTGGCGAGGCTGTGCAGATGAGCAGTTCAGAGTGCTGAGCCCTTGCAGGAAGGTGGGCGGGGATGGCGCACCAAGGGACCAGTGCAGCTGAATAGACTGTTTTATTTTTTTATTGGAGGATATAAACGGTACAGGATGTTGGATTTCATTGTGTTGTATTTGCCTATGCACAAAAGTCTTGACTCAGCCCCCGCCTTCACCTACAAGAGAACACCCCAAATCAAAACATGTTCATGGCATACAGAGGTCCTATTTTAGTAGGCTTTCTTTTATGTCTTTCAATTAAGTAAGAGCTACTTATCGGTAACGACCTTACATGTTCTACATTAGGTTAGCACCCAGCTATCTATTGTTGGCCCCTGTCCAGGCAGCATCTGTTTGGAAATGACCTTTTTCTGATCGCCATTGAGTTTGCCTCTTGACCTGCTATACAACCACTTTGCTGAGTAATTTGTAATGTCTCCAGAGTTTTCTCTGTGGACAGCGTGTCTTTTGCAAGTAATGACAGCGGGAGCTCATCCTCTTATTCCAGTTCTCATTGCGTAAGTTCTTGTTTTCTTATTTCTTTGATTCTGAGGTGCTAAGGGGAGCAGTGCTTCTGTGAATTGAATTTTTGTCTTATTTCTTCCTGTAGGGCCATAGCTGACCATTAAGTCTGGTGTTTTCCTTGGCTCCTTGTAGATCCTTACTCTGGGCATGAAGTCCATCCATCTGTCCCCTCCCTCCCTTTCTTTATTTCTTTTCTTTGAATCCAGGGGACATTTTGCCTCTAAGCTGTACCCCCAGCTTTATTACATTTTTTTAAAATTTTGAAACAGGGTCTCATTAAGTTGCCGAGGTGCTTGCTAAGGTGCTGAGGCTGGCCGTGAACATGCAGTCCTCCTGTCTCGTCTGAGAAAGTCCCTTTCTGACCCTAATTTGGTAAGATTTTCCCCCTCCCTTTAATTATGAACACATAATAAATTTGAATCTTGTGAAATGTTTTTTGCATGATCTCAGATGCTCTGTTAATGAGATGAATTATGTGATTGCCTAGCAGCTTTAATACTTCTCTGCATCGACATTCCTGTGATAAGCCTATATTTCATCATGATCAGTTTTCTACAAACGCCTGGGTTCATGTGGCTGTTTTCTTAGTTTTGTGTCTGTGCCCACACACGAGTTTTCCCTATAATAACATCTCGTCCTGTCTTTCCTGGGTTTTAGTATAGAGGTTGTATTAGACCCGTGACATTTAGCATCTCACCCTTTTCAGGAGAGCAATTGGTACAAGACTAAGGTGACCTGTTCTTTGGTGGTCTTGTTAAAATGCACTTATAAGCCAAGTGTAGTGGCAAACAGTTGTAGTCCAAGCTTTTCAGGAGGCCGAGGCAGGAAGATCACTTGAACCCTGGAGTTCAAAGCCAGTTTCTGGCCCTGGTGCTTTTCTAGGGGACAGATATTTAACCAAGGATTAAATATGCTTAATAAAATCTATTTGGGATGGGGAAATACATTTTACCACAGTGGTCAGTTTCCTTCAGTGCTGCTGCTTTTCTTACGTGTGTGTGTGTGTGTGTGTGTGTGTGTGTGTGTGTGTGTGTGTGAGAGAGAGAGAGAGAGAGAGAGAGAGAGAGAGAGAGAGAGAGAGGGAGAGAGAGGGAGAGAGAGGGAGAGTGTCTGCTTTGGTAGTTTCAGGCTGCTCTAACTAAAATATCAATCAGTGGCTTCATCAATAGAAATGGATTCTTCACCATTCAGAAGGCTGGGAAATCTAAGATCAGGGTGCTGGCTTGTTCCTGGTGGGGGTTCTCCGCTTGGCTTTCAGATACCCACTCTTGCTGTGTCCTTACATGGAAGAGTAAGAGAGATATCTGTCATCATTGGAGAGATGATCTCTCCCATCCCTTTGGGATTAGGTTTTATAATCCCATTCCTGAGGGCTCCACCCTGAGGACCTAATCACCTGTCAAAAGCTTCTCCAGATACTATCACATGGGGAATTAAGCTTCCATGCCTGAATTTGGAAGGGACATGAATAGTCTCTAGCACAGCCCTGCCTGCCTTCAAGACTTTCCTATCAGTCTCCCAGCACTGCTCTGTGCCTGGGAGCATTGCAGTTTTCCAACGGCTAGGGATGATCTAGATGTGAATTTCCTGGGAGTGCCTGAGCCCAGTGACAGCCTGTGACTGAAGTGGATGCTCGGCAGGAGAGATGCTGGCTCGCTCAAACAAAACACTGTTGACTGCTGGGTGGCCAGATCTGCATCCAGTTTCCTTGGGTAGTCCTGTCCAGCATGCCAGCTTCCTGGAGCATACTGGAATTGGGCTCAATAAAAGGCATCCTCCAGCTGTGTGCAAGTCATGGCCCCATTTGCATCCAGCCTATGACATTTCTAGAAGATGTCCTTCACTTACACAAAAATGCTGAGGAGCACACAAAGCCAGAGCCTTACTGACTGGCTGCTGTTGCTACGTCTCTCTCAAAGACGCAGCTGTGGTGGCATTGGAGCCCACTGACCTATTTGCCTCCATCCTCCATCTACAGGACGTGAGAGAAGCTGGAGCTCTGGATGAGAGCCCTGCTCTGCCCCGTAGGGCCTGTTATGGTTCAGATATGGAATGTCCCCTGGAAGAGCTCAGACACTGATGTTCAAAGTGGATGTAGTGAGGGTTGCGATCTCACCAGTAGATAGATCCATTGTAATGGATTTACTGGGTGGTAGGCTGGTAGGATGTAGCTCACCTTGGGAACTATGCTCGTTTTCTTGAACCCCCTGGGTCCTTTCTTCTGGTGTAAGAGCAGAGTCCTTGTCCTCTTCTTTCTCTGCTTTTCTGCCCCCATGCTCTGAACTCTGCAGACTTCACCTGCCTCACATGGACTGATCCCCTGAAATCTCTAGGACTATGAGCAAACGAGTCTTGTTTCCTCTAAATCTTGGTGGTCAGGCGTTTTGGATTACAGCATTAAGAACATTCACTGAAATAGGGCCAGTGTAGTCACCATCATGCAGATAAGACCTAAGCCATTGTCCAAGGCTGGCACATGAGGACAACATGGCAATCTATATCAAAGGGATGTGGTGGTAGCACACCAAAAGGGTTGGTATGTGCTGGTTCAGGTCGGTTACCTTCAATCTCCCTTTCTGTTTCCAGTTCCCATCTCACTTGATGGCTCTGTCGTTCTTGGGCATTTGACAAAGGAAGGTTTGGTGCCCTCCCCACTTATCAGGTTCTGTACTGAGTTAGTGGGGTCCTGGCTGGGGTGGCTAGAGTGCATCTTGTTCTCCCAAGCTGGGTGGCACACCCAGGATGTTTTAATGGTAGGACAACAGGAAGATCAAAGAGTTCGGCAGTGTCCAGCTGTTGGGCCCTGAAGCATCTGGAGTGCCCCTGAGGCTGTGATTACTAGTGTTCTAGAAAGGGGATTCTTTTCTTCCACCTCTCTTTCATTCAAAGTACTATTGGGGGGAGCTGTAATAGAAACAACCATGGGGAATTTGGTTTGTTCAGTGGACTTTGGGTATGTATCCTGTTTTGCTAATTTGGCAGGTGTACCCCCAGAAGGGAGTAGCTCTGGTACAGGGTCCTCCAGTGCTGCAGGAGGCTGGGTGGGCGTGGTTCCCTTCTGCACAACTCACAATGCAGCTGGTGGTTGAAAAGATTCTGCTCATGCCAGGAGTTGGATTGTATTTTTCCAAACACATTAAGGACCTTGAGCAGCCAGAGCTGCTTAATGAGCTTGAAAGCATTTGATTAGTCCAGAGGGCTCTGTGCCTGGCAGGTCAGGAGACATGAAGATCTTAAAATCCTGTGGGTCTGATCCTTGGCTTCAGTGTACCATGGGGACAGAGCGACGCTGCCACCTCTCAGCTTCCCAGAAGTGCTTGTGCTGAGCTGAGCTCGGAACAAGTGCTGTGGCCGAAGGCACTGCAGCCGTCTCTCCACACACTCCTTCTGCCTAGCCCAAGTGCAGGCTGGTCTCTGCTGCCCTTACACCTCCTTTCCCCTCTATCTGTCCATGACTTTGTCCTGAGCCCTGGCTTTGTCTTGGCTGCCCTGCTACCCCTCCGGTCTCTGAAGAGCTCAAGAGTTTGTGTTGGAGTTGAGGTAACTGAGTCTGAGCATTGCAGTCCTAGCAGTGGATAAATCATTGTAATGGGTCTGCCTGGGTGGTGGCCCAGGCTGGTAGGGTGTGGTTGGTGAAGGCAGGGGCCTGGGGCCGCAGCCTGGGGGGTTATATATGGTCCCTCTTACCCCTGATCGCCTCCATCGCGTGAGGAGCTCAGCCTCACACTTCCCTGTCTCCACTCCCAGGCGCCATGTCTTGAGCCCTGCAGACGCCAGTCTCATGTGAACTGAACTCAGAATCTCTAAACCATGAGCAAATACACCCTCCTTCCTCTAAGTTGTAGGCCCAGGCTTTTTAGATAAAGCCAGGAGAATGCCGACTAAGAAGCAGCTCCCCTGCCCCCGTCACCAGCTCTTCTACTTCTCCCAGCCCGTATCCCTGGGCCTCAAGCAGCTCTCCTGAGCTCTGGCCTCTGCTGTCCTAGTGGGGGCAAATGGTGCCTCGTGGCATTTACTTTGGGCCTCTGTTCATTTGACTGCCCAGTGTCCAGGGTTTGGTCTTCTCGTTGTTGTTTGGTTTGTTGACTGAAAGGCTTGGTTATCCCACCCGGGGCAGGGGTTACAGGGTGCTGCACGCTCGGCAGGACCACTAGCCACTCTTGGGAGAGTATGGCTTTTCTGGGTATGTGGCACAGAAAAACTGAGTCCTGTTGTTAGTCAGCTTTCCATTGTTGTGATGAATTATCTAGCGAAATCAACTTAAAAGGTGGAAAGGTTTGTTATGCTCACAGTTTCAGAGGTTTTGGTGTTTGGTCATGGTGCTCCATTGTTTCTAGGCCTTAGGTGAGGTAGAGCATTGTGAGAAGAGTCTGTGGAGGAGCAAAGCTGCTTCTCAGGACAGCCAGAAAGCAGAGAGAGAGAGAGAGGGGAAGTGAGAGGAAGGAGCTGGGGCCAAGTATACCCAAGAGGATGCCCACCAATGGCCCACTTTTTCCATCGAGGCCCCATCTTTCAAAGTTTCCACCACCTTCCATTTTCCCATGAATCTAGGAATCCATCAATGCGTTGATGCTGTCCTGAGATCGGAGTCTGCATGATCCAACACTTCCCACAGGACCACCTCTCCACCTTCAGCATCGGACACCATGTCTTTGGCATATGAACTTTTGGAGGATATTTTGGTTCCAAAGTCTAACAGGGCCCATCTCTCTTTCTTATTTCTGCATTGGGGATTGAGCTCAGAAGTATTCTGCCTCTGAACTTACACCCCCAGATTTTTTATTTTTATTTTTTATTTTGAAGGAGGATTTCACTAATTTGGGGAGGGTCTTTTTAAGTTGCTGAGGCTGGCCACAAACCTATGATCCTCCCAACTCAGCCTCTTCAGTACTGAGATTACAGGTGTGAGCCACCATACCCAAATAGGGTCTTTCTTTTGAGCTGGATCCCTGTGTTTCTTTCTCTTCAAACCCCCATCCATGTCAGCAAGTTTCTGTGTCTGGTGTAGGTCCTTACTTGCAGGTAAGTTGAGCACAATATCCCTTCCTTACCAAACCCTTCCCTGGACTTGCTGAGCACCACTTGCCCTGGGTGAGCAGATGCTCTTCCTTGAGGCATATCAGTCTCTCTGCATGGAAACTGAGTGGAGGAAGGAATGAATCCAGGGTCCGCTGTGTCTGTAGGTTTGACCTGGGCTGAGCAAATAATTACCTCTGGGTCCTCAGATGCTCAGATCCAGAACAGAGTGGGTGGTGGAACTGAGATGATTTTTTTTGACTCTGCTTTGTTTTTGCATCAGTTATTATTAAAAAAAAGAGAAAGAGAAAAGCAAGCCACCCAACAATAGGCAGCCCATCACCAGAGCAGTGCTTATTTATGTTGCTAATTAAAAGAAAATTTCTTTCTGAAAGCTGCCTTGAGATTTTCTGTAAGCACAAGAGTTTGAGCCAGGGTCAAAGCTGTCTTTCGAAGAGAGGGAAATGGTGCAGAAATGTTCAGTGTAAATTATATTTTTAGCCTAAACACTTAGTAGATTCACCACTGACCACTTAGGCTCATCCTGTTTGTTTTGGAGGAGTAGAAGAGATCGGATTGAGTTTAATCGAATCTCCGCTAGATTTCATTTATGTAAGTCTTGCAGAGCAGACCTGCCTTCCTGCTAGTAAAAAACTAGGAGTTTGTGTGTATTTGAGTCCACATGGAACACAGTTCAATATTTTGACACAGGTGGAGCTTAATGTCATGGAGCTGCCTGTATTTCTGTTGCTCTTCAGGCTGATGAAGTTGTCTTATCTCCCTGGGCTATTTCCTCACCCATTACGATGCTCTCTTTAATAACAAAAAACCCATTTCACAGTGACATAACCTTTTCCTCATTGTGTCAGCTTTTGCATTGCTGTGACCAAAATACCTGACAAGAACGACTTAGAGGAGGGAAGGTTGATGTGGCTCATGGTTGTAAAGACTCAGTTCATGCTTGGCTGGCTCCAAGGCAGAAATATCATAGCAGCAGGGAGTTGCAGAATGATACTCACGACAGTCAGGAAGCAGAGAGAGAGGGAAAGAGGGGACGGAGGGGGACCAGGACTGAGAAAGATCTCATCCCCAGCGCCATGTCCCAAAGACCCACCTCCCCCAGGTATGCCCCACCTCTGAACCTTGCTGCACAGGGGTCTAGGCTTTCAACACATGAGCTGTGGGGGGACACTTTATATCCAAGCCATAGCACTCATGTAATTAAAAAGTCCAGACCAAAGGGTTTCAGGCAAGACTCAATCATGCAACCTCTCCTTGTTAAGATGGGTTCAATTTCTTTCTCATAGCCCTCTCTTCTATTTTATCAGCTTCATCTGAAGCCTGGTTCAAATATCCTAACACGCTCTGGTGGAAGTATTCTCATCATGGATATACATTGCTTATGAAATAGAGGACATATTTGGTGGTCAAAATAGTCCTGTCTTATTTAAAATCTAGAGTTTGGAAAATCATTTGTTAGAGATGGACCCAAACAAATCAAAGGAGCAAGTTGTCATGATATAGCAAGGCCTGACAGAGGTGCTAGACAACCATGACTAACTCAAGGACATCCAGGTGATGTACTGAGAACAAGCATGCATGGCTTTCCATAGAACTGGCATCCAGCCTACCCTGTAGGATGAGAACTGGTCCTCATTAGTGGGCCAGCTTTGGTGTTGACTCTGGGTGGTAGAAACCTCTATGCAAAAATGAAAACTATAATGAAATATATCATTAAGACCAAAGGCAGCCTTGTAGTTGAGATGGGATCTGGGCACCTACAGAGGTCACAGACATATCAAGATGGGACTGAATCTGATGAAATAACAAGCCATTTCTAGTTGCCCACCCACATTCCCTCTCTGCACGTTGGCTGTGTGGTCCCTGGCACAGATCTTAAGATAACAATGTTGTTCTCCTTGTTCAAGAGATTTGGATTCCCTGCAGGAATTCTAAGGCTTAAAAGGTATAAACATTTCTACCAGTAGTTCCAGCCCAGCCAACAACTCCTGGTGTGATTATTTAGCTGTTGTATGGAGAGGTGACCTGCCATGGTTCTTGTTGGAGCAGAGCCCTGTTATGAAGATGAAATTCACTTTTTGGCTTTTATTTCCCACCTGAAAGGATGTGTATTTGTGGTGCCTGTGTGGCAGGTGAATAATTGGGTTTAGTGTTGACAGGGACAGCACTGCTGGGGTCCTGTTTTAATACTCAGTTTGGAGTAGTTTTGTGCATAGTAGTTTTGTATCTCTTTTCAGCTTTTGCCAATGTGTTAGTTTCTGAAGTCTTTTTGAGAATATTGAAAAAAATAGACTCAAATTTGACTTTCTCTGCAAGGCTGGTTTGGGATGCGTGAGACCCAAGGCTCATGTCAGAGTCGACAAGGTAGCCTCCAGGAGAGATGTCACCCACAGAACCTCCAACCCTTCACCCTCTTCCCAATAGCACGTGAGGAGTCACTAAGTCTCTGTCTTGGGGTTGGTTGGAGGGACCTGGCCTGAAGTCAGCTCTGCAGGCAAGTGAGCTTCCTCTCCTCCAGGTGAATGCCCCCAGCGTCCCAAGACAGAACATTGCCATCGCTTGGGAAGCTAACCACTGGGCAGCGTGTGGGCCTGGGGTTATGTGGGAAGAGCTTAGGAGAAGATTGACAGGATGTGTGATCTGAGGCACCTGGGTTATCCTATGGGCCCCCGCTCCTGGCTGGGGTCCTTCTGAGGTACAAATGGTTCTAGAAGGCCCTGGGCCTCCCAGGAGCCTGGCTGCCTCTGGGTTGATGAGCTTCCTCTCTGAAGGTGTCCCCAAGGGCGCTGAGACTGCTGTGCATTGGTGTGAGGTGGCTTGATCCCAGCTTGGCAGTAGGGCTGCTATAAGGTGCAAGGTGGGGATGCTGGAGTGCAGTAGACCCGGTATGGTGCTGGGCACTGCAGATGCCAGTATGGCCTATGGTGGTCCCCTCGAGGGGTGCTCAGTGGGGTGGGGAACAAGCACGTGGGCTTTGCTTGGGGAGGTATGGGAGAAAGGGCAGGCGTGGCTCCAGGAGGCAGGGCTCTGACGGCCATTGAATGGGATCCAGTGTGTATGTCCCATGTGGTACTTGGGGTACCACATGTAAACCACACAGCAATCCCATAACCTAGGCTGGAAGGGGGCTATTATTATCCCCATTTCACAGCTAAGACAACTGAGGCTCAAAGTCAGCGAGCTACCACATCCCGATCCAGCATCAACTCTCCAGCCCCTTGACTTAGCCTCCTGCCTTGGTTTCCTTTTGAGGAGCATTGACTGTTGTTCCAAAGCCATAGAAAGAAAAGAAAAGGAAAGAAAAGGAAAAGAAAGAAAGAAAACGCAGGGATGCTCTGGGGACCTTGGTTTCCAAATTGAAGCCTGAGGCTCAGGGTGGTGGAGGGGTGCCAGTGGCTACAGCTGGTTAGCAGGGCACCCTCTGACTCCTCCCATCTCTGTGGGGTGCGAGAGTTGCTTGGGATGCAGTGTGCCTCACCTTGGGACTCCAGCACACCCTGATAGCCAAGCTTGAGGGCTATCAGTGGCTGGGAAGATGGGGCACCTGTGCCTCAGAGTCTTCTCTGATTGCTCGCTATGCCTCCTTCCCCTACTGGTCCACCAGTGACGAGAAGAAGAAGCTAACGGGGCCAGGTCCTCAGCGGTCATTTCCCCAACACGTTGAGGCCAAGAGGAGAACAGAATGTGGGAGCTAAACCTGCTGTCTCCTCAACCGAGTGTTTTTCAAGAAGGAGAGCAAGCTCGGAATATATCAGGCGCACTGCTGTGTCTGTTGTCAGAAGGCGGCAGGGACAGTGGCCGTTTCCATTTAGATGGCTTTGGGATGTCGTGTTTGCGTTGAGTGAGTAAATTGAGGGAAACAGCACAGGTTTGAGATTCTGGACTTAAGCACCCTTCATGAGCACTTGAGAGGCGCAGGCTGGGCGGTAGCCTTTGGGACTGATGAGGACAGGGTCTGTGGATTCTGCTGGTTTCGGCTGTCTTCATAGGGCCAGTTGACTCTGGTCAGCTCAATTGGTCTGTGATAGTTAGCTTTTTGTTGCCATAATAAATACCAGAGACTATTGGCTTAAAAAGAGAAAACATCCCATTTTGGAGGTTTCAGTCCATGGTCAGTTGACTCCTTTGCTTTTAGGCCTGTGACAAGTTCATGACAGGGGACATGTGGCACAGAAAAGCCATTTACTTTATGGCAGGGGAGGGAAAGACAGGGGGGGAAGAGGCTGGGATGCCACAACCCCCTTGGAGGGCATGCCCCCCAAAGATCTAAAAACTCCCTCTAGGCCCCACCCCTTAAGTTCCACCACTCTCAGTAGTGCTAAGCTGGAAACCAGGGCTTTAACAGGTGAGTCTTTGTGGGACATTCAAGATCTAAACTATCGCATGGTTCTACAAGATACAGAGCGCTTACACTTCCTGGAGCCCGAGGGAAAGAGAGACAGGCAGACAGACAAGATAGACAGACAGACAGTTATTCAGTTCTGCCTCTCTCTCTCTCTCTTTCTCTGGTACCTTCAAGATCTGGGAAAAGAAATTATAGAGGCAGATTCCTCTGGGGAGTGCCCCCACTCCACAAGAGGCCCCTAAGGGCTTGTGCTGAAGTACCTACTCCTTTGGCTTTGAAAGTCCCCATTTCAGGATTTTAATTGAGTAGATTTTTCTATCCCATCTTGTCACAGAGGGTGCCCCTGACAATTCCACATGACTCTCTGCCTCTTAGAAGGGGCTTTTCTATGTTGTTTAAATCTCTCTAAGGAGAGAACTGTTCTCCAATCATGTGAAAGGACCCCAAAGCACCCCTGCCAGCATGATCTGCCACTAGCAATGGTTTATCGGAGCACAGAGCTCACCCAGGAGCAGGACTCTTAACTGGTGAGTGGGGGCAGGAAGCATTTCCTGGGTCAGCACTGGCCGGTCACTTCCTGTCATCGTGGTGGACACCTGGCCTTGCACACACTCTTGGCATGTTGCATAAGAAGGAGCCCAGGGTCTCAGCCTGTTCTTACCTGGTCACTCTTTTCTCTCTCATTTCTTAGAGTTTTAGATTAAAATTATATCAAAGTATTTGGTGTATATCTTGTCTGCTTGGGCCAGGGCTACTGCTCTCTGAAGGCTTGGCTGGGGTGGAGCATCTGCTTTCTAGGTCTCTTTCACTAGGTTGCTGCCATCGGGCTGCTTGAGGGTCCTCATAACATGGCGGCTGGCAACCCCAGACTGAGTTATCCGAAAGCAAGTGAAGAGGAAGCCGCGCACCTTTGGTGACCACTCTCATTAGTCAGCTGGGCACTTCTGCTTCCTTCTGTGCATTAGAAGTGTGCCGCTGAGCCCAGCCTCCGAGGAGGGAGAAGGAAGCTCCACTTTATTAAGGACATGCCAAAGAATGGGCAGACACACCTAAAGCAGGACAGTGAGCACTGCAGTCGGAGCCTTCCTAGTTACATCTTGTCTGTCATAGAGATCCCATCTCTCCTTGAGTTTGGTGGTTGTCTAACTCACTACATTTGTAAATACACCTATGTCTGTTGTCTTTGCATTTTTCTTTTAAACATTGATATAATGATATAAAATCATGGGTTTTTGTTTTCAGCTCTCCTCCTCCTCCTCCTCCTCCTCCTCCTCTTTCTCCTTCTCCTCTTCATCCTCCTCCTCCTTCTTCTCCTCCTCTTTCTCCTCCTCCTCTTCCTCTTCCTCCTCTTCCTTCTTCTCCTCTTCCTCCTCCTCCTCTTCCTCTTCCTCCTCCTCCTTCTCCTCCTTTTCCTCCTCCTTCCCCTCCCTTTCCTGCTCCTTCTCCTTCTCCTCTTTGTCCTTCTCCTTCTCCTTCTACTGGTCTTGAACCTGTGATTCTCCTGTCTCAGCCTCCCATGTACTGGGACTGTAGGCATGTGCCACCATACCCAGCTACCTTCTTTGCTTTTAACATGATGTTTGTGAGATTCCTCCATGTGACAACAGGTAGCTGTTGTTCATCTGTTGTCAGTGCTGTCTGGTACACCAGTCTGGGAATACCATACTCTCTTGTCAGTCTCCATTGATGGGTGTTTATATGGTTTCTAATTTCTTGCTGTTGTGTGAATACTTATCATGCAGTGGTAAGTACTGAACGTCATGAATACTTATGTGTCTCTTTGTGAACGTGAGCCAGTTTTGCCTGGAGTGCTCAGCAACAACTGGGATTGCTGTGGGATAGAGGACCAAATCTTGAATGTTTCTACAAGCAGCCAAGTTGCTTTTCTACAAGGAGCCAAGTTGCTTTTTTGGGTGTATTAAAGATTGTTCACTAGGAGTGTATGAGCTTGCTCTTCGTCTTTTCCTTGATAACACTTGGTATTCTCAGACGTTTTTAAGGCTTGTCAGTCTAATGAAAGTGTTATCTACGTGAGGACTTAATTTGCATTTCCCTGTCTGCCAGTGAGGCTGAACATCTTTTCATAGATGTATGTGTTTCAAATATTTGTTATCCTGTGAATTGCAGTCATAATTTTTGTATCTTTTCCCCTGTTTCTGAATGGATCATTCTAATCTTTTGTTTGGTTTATATATTATCAGTCTCTTTCCCCTTTTCTTCTTCTATACGTAGTGTATGGCCAAGAAAGAGCGTGGACTCTGAGCCACACAGCCAGGATCAAGTCCCAGTTTCTCATCTGTGACTTGGGAATGCCCGCAATGCCCCATCCAAGGAAGGAGTAAGACCTTTAGGTCTGTGAACCAGTGCCTCTGTCTATTTCTGCTGCTACCACAAAATGCCACAGACCAGGTAGTTTATAAGCACTAGAACTTTTCTTGGCTCACAGTTCTAAAGGCTGGGAATCCCAAGATCAGAGTACCAGCGTCTTGTAAGGGCTTTCTTGCTGCATCACTCGGCAGTGGGAGGTAACAGGATGAAGGGGGAGAGAGATAGGGCAGGAGAGAAGGAGGCAGAGTCCATCAGGATCCTTCTTCCACCATGAGGACTATTCCACTACCTTGAGAACACACTAGTTGGTCCATAACCTCGTACCTCTTAGAGGTCTCACTGTTCAACCCTGTGGCACTGGACAATAGATTTCCGGCAGGTGAACTGTGGGGACGCATGTGCCACAGCAAATAGGTAGTACCTGCTGGACTGAACCCGACAAGGACTCGGGAACCTCGCCGTGCAGGCCCGGCTCCTCACGTGGGGCTGTGTGCTCAGGCGTGGTCACCTTGTCCAGAGCCCGAGAGAGCACTGTGTCCTCATTTGATAACACTTGGCAGGCGTTGCTTCTCCCTGGCTCTCAGCCTTCTGGACAGTTTTCCCTTTAATCTCTGAGCTGCCTGAGTTGGAAATGAAATCCCAGCCTCCCTCCAGGGCACGCCTGGGAATTGGAAGGCAGCACACTCCTTGCAGCAGCAAAAATAGAAGCATCCTTTGCTTCGGAGAGAATAATAATGGAAGGACAGCAGGCAGAGGCAGTCTGGGAGGGGCCGCATCACTCCCCCACTAGGCTTTTGCTCCTAGAGGTCCAGCCGCCTGCAAATCTCCCTTTCCCTTCATCCGGACCCCTCACTGGCAGTGGTCTTGTTCTTGCGATGTGGGAAGTCTTGGCACTGAGTTCCAGTTTTGAATATCTTGGTGCTGCACCATCCTCTGGCAAGAACTCGAGAAAACAGGATTGGCTTAATATGGGGACTCGTGGGAGAAACAGACCCCAGATTATATTTGCATCTCCCCGCCAAGAAGGGCACAAGGAACCGTGTCTCTGTCCCCCTAAAGCCAGGGGCTGTACGAGGGTGCACTTCCAGAGAATTCCATTGGCTGATGTGTCTGTGTTTGCACACTATCATGCTGCTTTGAGAACGGGAGCTTTTTATAGATTTTGAGATTAATGAATGTGATGCTACTGATTTTTATACGTTGGTTCGTATCCTGCACAGTCAGGGCAGAACACTCTGTTTCAACCCAGAAGCTAATAAATTAGCTCGGTGCTGCAGTAAGGAGCTCCTGGGTTTCCAGTCACGGAGCGCTTTGTAATGGGATCCATCTCAAGAAATATGGCTGCCTCTGTTATCATCCTCACAGCACGCTCCCAAAAGCCCGAGCACGCAACTTAGAGGAAGGAAGATTTCTGTGCTCACAGTTTCTTTGGAGATTTTGGGTTCAACCCATGCAAGACCGGGGCCTGGGGTTCAGGGTATGGTGGTAGGAAACACAGACAGGGAGAGGGAGAGAGCTCAGAGGCTTTGTCCTCACATTGCTGAGGCTGGACGCAGAGAGAGCCCGCCCGCAAGAGGATCCTAAGGCAGAAGCAGAGTCCCCCAGGCCACAGCCCCAGGGACCCACCTTCTCTGACCACACCTCACCTGCACAGGGCGCCGCCCAGGCTGTGGTACATCCATCATAATGAACCTGTCTACTGATGAGATTATAACCCTCATGCTTAACCACATCAGCACATGAGCTCTTCAGGGGCACTCTGTGTCTGACCCTGACAATATATGACATTAGATCATTTTGTTGCTGTGCAAACCCCCCGGAGTATACTTACACAGACTGAGACGGCTAAGCTGTCACTCGGCAGTGGGGCTTCTGAGACCACTGTCGTGCACGTGGCCCTCATGGGCTAGATGGAGTTGGTTACATGGCACCTGAGTGCATCTGGGAGAGCCTCCAAGTATGTTATGTAAAACCAAACACAGAAAAGGTGAACACTGGTTTTAGGAGCCCATTTCTGACCCCCAAACGCCAGTTTTGTTTTAGAGCAAGCTTCTGAGTTTGGGACAGATCTCTGCCTTTCATGTCTGTCCCCTCGACTCTGCCTTCAATGTGGCTTGATGGACACTGCATAGGGAAACAGTCACCACTCAGTGGACGCCTCACCCCGAGGTCTTCATATTTGCATCTAGAGCAGGAAGTGGGATCTGATGGCAGAATGTCACCCAACTGACATGTCCTGTCACCTTCGATCTTCGAAAGCTAACTTTCCAGGAATGGACTTTTGATCGTTTCATGATAGCGCCTGGATGCACTTTTTACCAGTGTGTTGGGAAGCCGCCTTCCCAAACAAGCAGTTGCTTTTGACACTTTGATGCCATCAAAGACTGAGGTCAAGTCCGGTTTGTCTCCAAAACGTTTGCACACCCGAGCATCTCGGGGTTTACATTGTACATGCGCTTGTTGATGAGCGGAGGTATTAGCACTTCAGTTCTGTACTTTGCAGCCGGCTAGGGCTCAGTCATTCAGATTTGAACATTTTGCCTGTGAACAGTCCTTTTATTTTCACTCAAGCTGGGTCATTCCTGTTTTTGCTGCCATCGTCCCCCAGCAGCCTCTTTTGATGGGCTCTGAGGACCATGGGCCAGTCCCACTGAAATGGTCTGTGACCAGTTGTTGGGGCCCCTTTTCCTTCTTTGCCCTGGAAGGACCCCCACTTTGCTCACCTTAGTACTGTCCCTGTGTCTCAGCAGAAGATAGAAGACCCCCCCCTCCCATACACACACATTGAACTACATATATCCTAGCCTGGAGGAGCAGCCACCCCTCCCCCAAATCCCCTTGTGGGTGACCTGTGGTTCCAGCCACACCCGTGGGGACATTGGGCCACCTCTGCTTTTCTTTTGGGACAGCTTAGCTGAGCTGCAGTACCAGGTCCCAGGAGGTTTTTGTGCGCTGAAGCTCATCTGTTAGATGCTGCTCTGCCCTCTGTGAGTCGGTCCCGTGCAGGAGAGCTCCGTGACAGCCGGGCGGGAGGACAGAGGCCTGCGTGATGGTACTGGGAGGAGCTATGTCCGAGCCAGCGGTGACACGCAGGGGATGCACTGCCTCTTATGCACCAGCGCAGCGCTTCACCCAGCCTTGTGCCTGTGTTGTTCCCTCCGCATGGACATCGTCGTCTTTTTCTTCCTCCTCCTCCTCCTGCTCTTCTTCCTCCTGCTCTTCCTCCTCCTGCTCTTCCTCTCAGTGTTTAATTGACACAAGAGACAGAGAGCCGGGCGTGGTGGCACACGCTTGTAATCCCTGCGCTTGGGAGGCAGAGACAGGAGGATCGCGCAGGTTCGAAGCCAGCCACGCGCACTGGCTTAGGAGACCCTGTTTCCAAATAAAAATGTAAAACTAGGTCTGGGAGTGTAGCCCGGAGGTAGAAGGGCTTCCAGGAACCCCAGCACCACCACCAAAAAAAAAAAAAAAAAAAAAAGAGACAGAGAGCAGCCAAGCTCCCACGCTGGGGAGGGGTCCCCAAAGGATTGCCCTGTGCCAACCCCGTTTGAGCCTATCACAGGCCATCTGCCCAGTGTGGCCACAGTGCCCTGTTAACATGTTTCAAGGGTCATTGCACCTCCATAAACCCCCTGGTTCTGCATCCCAGGCACAGTGTAGAAGATCCTGTCAAGCCTGTGTGCGCAGCACTGAGCCCCTTACAAAATGTAGGGTTGCCTATTTAATCTCAGAAAATGAAGCTGTAGCTCTGGGTGAGCAAGAAGCAGGGATGAGATTAAAGGCAGTAGGGCTGGTCCCACTGCCGCCCAAAGGGCCTCTGTGGTTTCTGGGCAAGATCAGATTTCTTGTTCGCATCTACCTCTGTGTCGGACACACCCCGCTTCTCCCTGCTAAGTGCTTCTCCTGTCTGGAGTTTGCTAAGCTGTGGCAGTGACGGCGAGCTCAGCCTTGCTAAGGAAAGGTTCTGCGCCCTTTCCCCTGCCCCGTGCCTGCCTGTGCTCTGGGGCCTGTGACCTCTGCTGTGGAGAGAGCGCTCTGCCGGGGTCCGTGGAGGCTCTCCTGGCCTGGGTGGCTTCCTCACGCAGGCCTCCTCCCCAACCACTCGGGCCACCGGAGGCCCTGAGGCTTGTTTCTGGATCTGGGACCTTCCACCGATTCCCCTGACTTAATCATCAGAGGTAATCAACAGATTCTGAACCGTCCACTCTAAGGACTACTTAGCATTTCTTCTTCCCTCCAGAGAGCCTGGAAACTGGGCATTTCAAAGACTGTGTTTGATCACAGATTTGATTCATGGGCAGAAATTTGCATGTCGAATAATACAGAAAGCCACAACAGCAGCTGAGGTGGTGTCCCCCGAGGAAATTAATCAGTCCTGAAGCCGACAGCCCCAGCAACAACCTTGATGAGGAACTGCACCTCCAGGGTGGTATTTGAAGTCAGTATTTGAAGTCAGGCACAGCGCAGGGCTGTTGATTTGAAGTGATCTCTGCCACAGGCTTCTGCTGCGCCTTCAAGGCTACCGACCAGGGTATCTTTGCTTCCCAGTGCTGGGACTCCAGGGACCCCTGACCCCTAAAAGATCCAGTCCTCCACATGTGCGAAGAGGAATCATTTGGCTTGTACTTGAATGCCCCTGAGGAGAAGTGGGGCTACAGGATAAACCTTCTCCCTCCCCCCAGCAAAACCCCAAGTCCATGGATCGGCAGACAGCTTAGGAAGCAAGCTGTTCAATCCCCAAGACAGACCTGTGGACTCAATGTCCACTCTCAAGATTACAAAGGAGAGGAGATTATTCCTAAAAGGCTTATAAATTGACAGGAGAGCAGGTTTTTGCATCTGTCTGTCTAATCATAAATGGCCAAGAGGGACTGGGGATGTGGCCTGGCCCACTGTCTCCTGAACCAGGGGAAAGGGCTGAGGGCGCATGATTGGCAGCCGTAGGAATGGCCAGGCTCCACAGGACTGTGAAGAAAGGCCCAGGTGATCCAACCCAGCCATGTCCCACTCTCTGTGTTCTTTCTAGCCACTGACACAGACCTGAAATGGGATTTGGAGCCAGCTGGACAGATGACAGAAACCCCCAAAGGGCCTCCCTGGTCTCATGACCTTGTGGGGCATGTCTCAAGGTGGACCATCTGTCTGGAGATACGGGTCATTCAAATTATACAACCCTGCTCTTGCCAGCACAAGCAAAGGGTGCTACTGCACCGGGGAGAAAATTAATATTTTTCTCTGGAGGAACTGATATGTTGTGCTGGTCCAAGTGGTAGGTGACCTTGCATTTGAGTTAAAGCGCTGCTGGGAAATTAGGGGAGATAAGCATGAAAACAATGCAAATGGGTGGCGGTGGAGGGAGCCGGAGCCTCCTCACAGCCCCAGGGACAGTTGTGCAGAGCCTATAAATAGGTGCTTAAAAACCAGTTCTGAATGAGTTCGGTTGTGGGCCTGCTCCTGTGTATGGTGAAGTGTTGATGAAAGGCGGAGCAGGGGCCATTGTTCTCCTGCAGTCTGCTGATTCTGTCCCTCTGTTGGGAATCCCTGCGGAGCCTGGGAGTGAAGCTCGGATCCAGATAAATGAGGCTGGCCTTTCAGGGGACCTGCAGGCTCAAGGGAGGAGGTAGAAGGAGTGCTGGGGTGGCCCCTCCAGGGAAGAGGCAGAGGCCGGAGCATCCTCAGGCAGGTCTGGGATACTCCAAGGTGCTCTGGGCTGGGAACTGTGGATCCAGGCAGACAGGGAGCCCCAGGGGCCCACAGTGGCTGCAGGTGGGATTGGGGCCCTATGGGCAGGGTGGGCCAGGAGGGACGGGGAGGACCCAGTGGGCGTGTGGGGAGAATTCCAGCCTGGCTGGCTGGTAGGCAGACTCTTCTAGTTTCCTCCAGCTAATCTTCTTGGCCTCCCAGCCCAGAGCTGGTATGAGCCTAGAGAGGACAGGGGCTGTCAAAGCTGTTGTCCTCACTGTATTAGTCCATTGTCTGTTACTATAATGAAATACCACAAACTGGGTACTTGTTAAGCAAAGAGGTTTATTTTGGCTTGCAGTTATGAAAGTCTGAAGTCAAAGTCCTGCATCTGGTGGTAGCCTTGAGGCTGACAGTCCCAGGGTGGTGCAGGGCATGCTCTGGCAAGAAACAGGAAAAGCCCATTTGTGTGTCCTGGTTTCTCTCCCTCTTCTTATAGGGCCACCAGGATGCCATCGTGGGGGGATCACCCCAATGACCTTGTCTAATCCAATCAATCCCAGAAGCCCCACCTCTAAACATCACAGTCAGATGAAGTCCCATTCCCTAAGTGCCCCACAATGGGGAGGAGACCACCATGAGCTCGGAGGGACCAACCGCATTCAAGGCACAGCACTGACTGCTGTGCTTGGTCCCAGAGCTAACTTGTAACCAGGTGAGAGATGGAGGCCCCATCTCCTGACTCCCAGTGAGGGGCTCTGGGGACCAGATGTAACATTTAGTTCTTGCACTAACTCAGAAATTAATTTGGGAGGTACTAAGATGGTGAGCTTTGGGGACAAAGAAAGGAATATTATTTGATGCCAGTGTGGCGTAGTCTAGGGGTGTTACTGCATTTCACCTTCCCCACCACCTTGAGAAGTTCTTGTTTTCTGCATTTTGTGTGTGATGGAGGCAAGGCCCACGCTGTGCAGGGCTTCGTGATGCCCACTCACTCACACAGGAAGCCGGCGGCCGACACCGGCCGCACTTTGGGAAGCGTGCGAGTGGTTGAGCTGCCCCACGCTGGTGTCTACTCAAGTGCGATAGAGACCGCCTTCCAAAGGGTTAGAATTTGTTAAGATCTGAGCAACGGGCTCTGAAAGGGGATTTTTGGCACCACACCCTTGGAAAGCATCCCAACGGATGTCATTCAACAGATGGACTGATACAGAAGGTGTGGATTTACACACAGTGGAGTTTTACTCAGCCACGAAGAAGAACAAAATGAGGGCATTTGAGGGAAAAGAGAAGGGACTAGAGAATATTATGCTAAGTGAGATCAGCCAGGCTCAGAACATCAAGGGTCGAATGTTCTCTGTCATCTGCGGAAGCCAGAGAGAAGATAGGAAACAAAAGGACTTTCAGACACATGAGAAGAGAGGACCGTAGAATAGTGGAGGGGATTGGGAAGGGAGGTGGGAGGAGAAAAGGAAGCAGGAGGAAGGAACAGTTCACATAATGCTGTGTCTGCATACGAAGGGCTCAGTACTCATCTCACTCGGGGAGCGAGGGACAAAGGGGTGGATGCGGAGGGGAACGGTCCAGGAGCCACGGGCATGCACGGTGGCATCACGCTGAACCTTGCTGGGAGGTGTAATTTCAACGCAACAATAGAAGTATAAAAAAGACAAAGGTTGCAGGAAGGAGGGAACGGACAAACAAATCCAGAGAGCTGTGCCAATGTCCTTACCCCTGGGTGAAGGACGCAGACGAGGAAGCACCTAGCACCTTGACGTGGCCAGAGAAGAAACGGTCTCGTCCCTCAAAGGACGCCCAGCTACTTCCCTTTATATCTGAACCAGAGGCATCTGAACGGGCCAGTTTCGGGTGGAGAAAGTTCCCGAATGAAACCCCACTGCGGGAAACGTCTGCCCAGGGAGCTGAAAGCCGCCATCTGGCTTTGTTAAGAAAGCGATAGCGGGGCGTGGTGGCGCATGGCGGAGGCAGGAGGATCGCACAGGTTCGTAGTCAGCCTTGCTGGCTTAAGAGACCCTGTTTCCAAATAAATAAAAAAAGGTCTGTGAGTGTAGCCCGGAGGTAGAAGGGTTTCCAGGAACCGCAGTACCACCAATAAATAATAAATAAATAAATAAATAAATAAATAAAGTGATAACTCCAAGTCTGGCTCCCATCTTTATGATGGAGGAGAAGGCCCTCGTTGTCTGCTGTGGTACCAGCAAGACCCTGTTTCTTTTCCCCAATGAGTGATGCCCTCCCCTGTGACCTTCGACCCCAGGTCCAGATTGAAGGGGATGGTCCTGCCAGCACAGCCGTTCAGGAAGGCCTCATCTCTGTGCTTCCCAGCCCAGAAGGCCCCAGGGAGGAAGGGGTCATTGCTATTGTCTTGAGGCCTTTAAACCCTACCCGTTTTCAGCCAAATGGGAGGGAGAAGCAGAACTCGCATGTGATGTTTAGGACAGACAAGCCCCCGTCCTTTAACCTCACCCCGGGCTTCCTGCCCTTGGTCCTCTGTTGCCCTCAGCACAAATTTCTGACCCACCCGAGGGTCTGGCTGGAAATCCCTGAGTCTCCTGCGCTGTCTCTTCAGCCTTCATCTGCAGAGCTTTCTCCGTTAAGGAAGCGTTGGGACTTGGGGGCCTCTTTCTAGAGCTCTCTATGAAGCCGTCATGTCCAGGAGGGAGAGTGGGCTGAGAGCAGGACTGAGGTCGCCAGGGACAGCATTTCTCTGTCCTTCAGTGACTGTTCCCTTCCCTCCCACCCCCACATGCACGCCAGCTCCCGTCTCAAAGGGTCACAAACACCGCTCTGCAAACCACTGGGGTCAAGCTTTATTGTGGAAAAATCCATATTCATGAGGGCTTTGAGGCGCTCATTAGTACGCAGGCAGCCTCTGCGTCCAGAGTGGTACACAGCCATCCCTTTGTTTGCCCAACACATTGTTCTTAAAGCAGCAATTACATGATGAAATGGCCAATGGAACATTTTAATTATTTGTTTAGGGTAATTTCCGATCATCTCATTAGAATCATAATTTGCTCACTTTTATAGGTAATTCGATGCCTCGCACTCATTTAAATTTTTATACTTAAAGGAGCTCCATATAAGCACCTGTTTCATTTCTGAAACCCAAGTAATTTCCTCTCTTTCCTTCTGTTTTATTCCAGAAAGATCTGATCACCAGGAGACATTCTCAAATCACTCATTTTCGGTAAGAAATATTTGGCAACATTGCTTGGTGTGAGCTTTTGCTTCTGATGTGTGGGGGATGGGGTTGCTTCACTGTTGGGGTCTACACTACAGATGGAACCCAGCAATTGACCCTGGCTCTGTTTCCTTGGATCTGTGTGTATATAATTCCGTGCTCTTCTGAGCACAAGGAGTTTGAATCCCAGTTCAGGAGTGGGTGGACACTGGGGTCGCCACCAGCCACTCAGTTTGAATCCCAGTTCAGGAGTGGGTGGACACTGGGGTCGCCACCAGCCACTCAGTTTGAATCCCAGTTCAGGAGTGGGTGGACACTGGGGTCGCCACCAGCCACTCAGTTTGAATCCCAGTTCAGGAGTGGGTGGACACTGGGGTCGCCACCAGCCACTCAGTTTGCCTGGAGCTGACAAATCTACCCATCTCCCAGGACCACAGCAACACATGCTCACTCCACTTACCTCCTCCCTTTATTATGCTAGTGTTTCTGTGAATCATCCTCACTCAGGTTCCCATTGACACTGACAGCAAATTCCAACACCAACCTCCACTCCAAATCTTTAGCCATACGATGGGCACTTGCTACGGGTCAAAAATTCCACTCAAAAACTGGAAATCATAAATTCCCCAAAATCTGAAACCTTCTTGAGCACCAACATGAAAAGTCTATGCAAATATTCCCAAACCCTGAAAACTCTGAAATGTGAAACGTTTCTGGGGCTCGAGCCTTTTGGATAGGGGGCAGTCAACCTGCAACCTCCTCTGAGAAGTTAAACATTGTGAAATGCTAGGAAGCTGAGCAGAAGAAATCTAACTCAGGTCAAAAAGAGGCCTTCTCGGTCTCCCAGGGCCGAGGGGTGGCTCTGTGCGTGGAGCTGGGGAAAGGTCCCGAGCACATCCTTGGCCATCACATGGCTTCTTCTTGCCTTGTGGGACCTGCGGAGCAGGCAGAGCCCAGGTGCTCAGCAAGTGAAACTTGCGGGGTGGCACTTCTGGGTCCAGAGTGGCATGACTCTTTTTCTAGGTGGCTTGGTTGTATCAAAGCCGGGGTACATGCTGGGATGTGTGCTGGAGAGCAGTGAGCAAGCGTGAACTTGTGAGGGGCGAGAAGACTGTGTCTGTCCTGCTGCCCAGAGCTCATGCACTTGTGATGGGTTCTGGGCTTTCTTATGGATTCATCTGTGACGCTCGGATGGGTTGGCCGTTCAGGGTATCTTACATAGGGAAGCAGTGGCTTTGGGATTCCCAAAGGAGAGGAAGATTCTGCATGCTCTGCTGGGGAAGCTCTGTGTCAGTTCTGGTAGTCTGAGGACAGAGATAAAGACTGGCAGGGGCAAGAACAGAATCTGGGGGTGTCAGATCGAGGTTCAAATCCACCATCTTCCCTCCAAGGTAGCAGAAAGCCATAGGGCTTTGTTCTCTATTTGAAGCAGCTTATACAATGGTCTTGTTTTTGAAAAGTACAATAGCTTGTGTGTGTGTGTGTGTGTGTGTGTGTGTGTGTGTGTGTGTTGTACTGGGGACTGAACCCAGGGACATTCTACGTCTGAGCTACACCCCAGCCCTGTTTTCTTATTCTCATTGGTGGATGAGAGTCTCACTACTTTCTGTGGCTGTTCTTCAAGCTGTGGTCCTCCTGTCTCAGCCTCTCACATACTGGGATTACAAATGCGTGGCCAGCTTATTTTGTCACTTTTTTTTTTTTCAGTACTGGGGATGGAGCTTAGGGGCATTCTACCTCTAAGATGCATCTCAAGCCCTATTTTTTAATTTTTAATTTTGAAACAGGGTCTCACTGAGTTCCAAAGGGCCTCACTAAGTAGCCGAGGCTGTCTGCGAACCTGGATCCTTTGTCTCACCCTTCCAAATGCTGGGATTACAAGTGGTGCCACCACGCCCCATACTTTTTCCACTTTTTTTTTTGGTGGTACTGGGGTTCCTGGAAGCCCTTTTACCTCCAGGCTACACTCCCAGACCTATTTTGTACTTTTTATTTGGAAACAGGGTCTCTTAAGCCAGCGCGGCTGGCTCCGAACCAGCACGATCTTCCTGTCTCTGCCTCCCAAGCGCGGGGATGACAAGCGTGCGCCACCACGCCCGGCACCTTTTTTCACTTTTTAACCCAGCCTCTATCTTACATCCAGATGTCTGGCTACTCATAGTCCCTGGCTGAGCATGGACAAGGATTTCTCTGCATCAAACTGGGGAGTCACAAGCATCCTGATGGGTTCTGTCCTGGCTTTTGTCAGGGGCCCATTTAAAGGACATTTAAGAGCTGCAAAACAAGCTGGACAGGGTGGTGCATGCCTGTAACCCCAGGATTTAGGAGGCTGAGACAGGAGGATCCCAGGTTCGAGGCTCATATGTAGTAACTGAGAACCCACTTCAAAATAAAGAAAGAAAATATGGCTGGGGGTGGAGCTCAGAGGTAGAAACTGAGCCTCCACCCCCACTCCAGGTTCAATTCCAAGTTCCCCAGGAGAAAAAAATAATAAAAGCTAAAAAACAAGCAGTTCCTGTCCAAAGAAACAGAGCGAAGCTGCAGGGAAGCGGTGTGGGATTTCTCGTGGGGCTGCGCTGAGCGCCTCCAGAACTTTCTCCCAGCTGCCAGGTTTTAAGCAGTTTGTGGCCCTCCTTTGGCGCTCCTGACAGGCCTTTCCTGCCCCCTTCGGTTTTCTATTGAGAGCTGCGAACATGCTTTTCAGCTTCACATCAACCAGTGTCCGCTCTGAAAATGCCAGAGAATGGTGTGTGTGTGTGTGTGTGTGTGTGTGTGTGTGTGTGTGTGTGTGTGTGCGCGCGCACACGCGTGTGTAATCCCATAAGGGGGCGGGGCTCTCTTTGTCACTGGCAATGAGGACAGTGTCACAAACCACAGCCAAATCCTGATCTCCTGGGGCCGGGGTCAAAGCAGCCAGCCCTCCTCGTCCATTCCCTAGACGCCGTCCCCTGGGTAGCTGGCTACTTGAAGTCTCCCTTGATGAACTTGGGGTGCCATTTTGACAGAGTCATGGAGACATTTCCATTTACACCTCAAAGGCATTTTTAAAAAATTTTTGAATCTAGAAAAGACCTGCTGGGATGTTTACATATCCTGGAATACGAATAGAGGGTCGAGCTCTCTTCCTGAGTCTCCCCAGTCTGCGGTGCCCCGGCCCGTCATCGAGTGAATCAGGTCATCACGATTCTCCAGAGCGTCCCTGTGGGATCGCAGGCCACTCCTCAGAAAGCAGAGCGGCAGGGAAATGGAGGTTGTAAAGTGTCAATTATGCCAGAGCGAGTCTCCGACAGCAGATCTGCAGAGAAGGAAGGGCCCTGCTTCTGTCTGTTTCCCTCCTGCAAATGGATTCATTCTGTAGCCTCAGAGTACTAATGCTCATCGTGCGCCCGATGTCTCCGCGTACATCAACGTCATGAATATGCTTCCACTTACGGGAAAAGTTAGGGGCTCTGTTCTATAATTAAATTCTAGGTCTCATTATTATAGGCATCTGTCTCGTGTGTGTGTGTGTGTGTGTGTGTGTGTGTGTGTGTGTTGCTGGGGATTTAGTGTGGGGCATTTTACCTCTGAGCTATACGCCCCAGCCCTTTTTATATTTTTATTTTGAAACAGGTCTTATTAAGTTACCACATGTTGGCCTCAAACCTGTGATCCTCCTGTCTCAGCCTCCCAATTACTGGGGTCACATTTGTGCCACCAACCAAGCCCAGCATGTATCTAATTTATTGATGTTGTTCTATAAAATGTGGGAATAGTGAAATATAGAAACTCATTGACTATCCCCAAGGAATACTGCAAAGATTAATAGACCGTACGTAAGTCCTGGCGGAACTCAGAACGTAATGCAGTGAGAAGCTCGTGCATTCACAAACACGGCTGATGGAGCCGCAGCATGTGCCTTCCCATGTATAAATGCTTTGCGAAATTCTGGCAAAAAAATCTTTTAAAAATATAAAACCCAAAGAAAATCACAGAAGTTCCCAGGTAATAGTCAAAGAGAAAACAGAAAGACTCCTGCTACAGGGCTGTGATGGATAAGACCCAGCGATATTTGGGTGGAAGGAGTCAGAGGGCGGGTGAACAGGGTAGAGATGTGTTATTGACTAGATGGGAAATGACTCAGAACAACTGATTGGCCATATAGGAAAAGATAAAATGGGATTTCTCCCTCACAGCATACACGCAAGTCAATGTAAAGAGAAAAATGTTAAAATACATAGCAGATATTTTCTGTATGCTGTAGGAAAAGGACACACACACACACACACACACACACACACACAGTAAAGGGAAAGACCAGTTAGTTAAATATCAGTCTTAGCAGCTTCCTTAAGAGAACTACAAACTGGAATTAATATGCTGGATTTACTGTAAGAGATTAGCATTCTGTCTGTGTAGGAAACCCTTTCAATCAGTAAGAAGATAAGTACTGAAAAATGGCCAAACAACCTGAGGAAAAGAACAAGTAGGAGGAGGAAGAAAGATAATATAATGTGAAGAAAGAGGATAATATAATAATAGGAGAAGGATAATAATAATAATAATAATAATAATAATAATAATAATGGCTCGGAGACAAAGGAGCGCTGCTTCCGTGGAGGAGAACCCGGCCGTCTGTCATGAGGTTGAATCGTGGCTCCCCACTACCCAGCAGTGTGTTGGTCAGACTCCTGGTGTGTGGCAGATGCCTGATGTGGGACAGCTTAGGAGGAGGAAAGGCTCCCATCAGCTCTGTGTCAGGGGTCTCAGCCCACACTGCTTGGCCCTGTGTGGTCCAGTTCGGTGGAGGAGCCCCTGTTGCTCATGGAGGCTGGAAGCAAAGACAGAGAGAAGGGGCTGTAGACCAGCATCCCCTTCAAAGTCATGCTCCGGGTGGCTTATCTTCCTTCCCCTGGTCCCTACCTCCTAACCGTTCCACTGCCTCCTGATAGTGCCGCAGACTGGCGACCACGCCTTCCCCATAAGGCCCTGTGGAGGTCGCTTCAGATCTAAACACCGCTCACAGGAGGAATGGCCTCAGCTGGCCATGAAGTGAATCTGTTGATGGATTAGTCAAGATTCTCCAGAACAGGATCTAGATGTCTTAGGATCTATCATCAGTCTTCTTAGGGTCCATCATCTATCATCTATCAAGAGATTTATTATAAGATATTAGCTTGTGTGATTATTGGGGTCGTGATCAGCCTCTGCAAGCTGGAGGCCCAGCAGAACTTTTGGTGAGGTCCAGAGGCCTGAGAACTGATGGTATAGATTCCGTTCCAGGCCTGGAGGTTTGAGAACCCCCAATGTGAAGGGCAGGAGGAGACCAAGGCCCCAGCTCAAGCCACAAAGCACAAAGAGAATTCAATATTCCTCTGCTTCTTTTGTTCAATTCAGGCCGGGCTGGGTGAATTGGGCCATCTGGTTTACCCAGCACACCCATTCAAAGGATAATCTCCTCCCAAAACACCCTCACAGTGGCACCCAGAAGTCATACTGTTTAACCAGAGTTTTTGGACAGCTACAGAAAATGGCTGGGTCAAGTCAACACATAAAATGACCATTATAAGTGGGTCACAATGGGCATTTTTAAAAAAGCTTGAAATGGATTAGAAGAGAGTAGAAGACACCAGGGCCCACGTATTTACGCAGCTTGGTGCTGTAGGCCTGGGGGTCTGGAGAGATGGAGGGCAGGCACGGTGGGAGGGTGAGGGCAATGGAGCCCGGATGGCATGCTCGTGGATGTCTACCTCACTGGTCCCTGTGGCTGTTTTTGTGTATTTGAGAATGTTGTTGCAGTAGATACCTCAGTGGATACACGCACAGTTCTGCTGTTAAATCCTGTCCCCTCCAATGGGCCGCCTTGCTAGCCTAATTCTAACTTGGTTACTAGTCTATCCTATCTAGTCTGTCTTACTGGCTCGTCCTAATTTGGCTGACTCTCTGGCTTCTCCTTCCTGATGAGTCAACCTTTGTCTTTGGTCAGGACTCCCCGGCCAGCAGGCCTGGTCCATTGACCTGGCCTGTGCTTTCCGTGCCTGTGTTCACACAGCATGATGCCGCTGACCTCGCTCTTAGGTGCTTCTTGTCTGCCTGGTCAGGGCACCTGTCACCCTTCTCTAGACATTGGTTGGGTGCCCAAGCCCGCAGTCCTGCCTGAGCACGCTTTCCTGTCTGACCCCCGAGCTCTCCACAGATGCCCTGCCTACTGGGTTTGAGCCTCACTGAGAGCCAATGCTCCAGCAATACAGGGTCATTGTTTAGCTCAAGCCTTTCAAATGTTCAGAAGTGCCAGCTTTGGGGTCATACACATACTTGTAATCCCAGTACTTGGGAGGCTGAGACAGGAGGATTGCAGTTTGTGGTCAGCCTCAGCAACTTAGTGAGGCCCCCTGCAACTTACTGAGACCCTGTTTCAAAATAAAGCATAAAAATATGTCTGGGGGTGTAGCTCAGAGGTACAGTGCTCCTGGGTTCCATCTCCAGTACTGCCAAAAAAAAACAAAGTTCAAAAGTATGTTTTCTTCTTGTGCAAAGCGGAGCCTTGGGATTCTTTTTTTTTTTTTTTTTTTTTTTGTGGTACTGGAGTTCCTGGAAGCCCTTCTCCCTCAGGGCTACACTCCCAGACCTATTTTGTATACTTTTTATTTGGAAACAGGGTCTCTTAAGCCAGCATGGCTGGCTTCGAACCTGCGCGATCCTCCTGTCTCTGCCTCTCAAGGGCGCGGATTACAAGCCTGTGCCACCACGCCCGGCAAGCCTTGGGATTTGATGGGGGCAGGTGGGTTATGGATGAACCACAGAGTGGATGGGGGTGCAGTGGCATCTAATATCTTCCTAGTACTGGTAGTTTCCTTCTCTAGAGGATGCAACACACACAGAAAAACAAACAAACAAAAAGCAATACAAAAACGGACACGACATTGGCTTGACATTTTCTTTTAGACTTGGTATGTGTTTTCAGATATTTGAAAATTTCTGTTCTGGAACATATCACACACAATCTCTCTCTCTCTCTCTCTCTCTCTCTCTCTCTCTCTCTCTCTCTCTTTGAAATTGTATTTTAAGAGAGAAAAAAAAATCATCAACACTCTCTGTAAAAAGATGAAAACTGTGGTAGGAGCGTAGCACCAGGAGCTGCTATAGGTTGAGCCCAGCATAATTAGTGTGATTAAACTGAAGAAAGTTAGCGCTTTTAGTATGTAATTTTTATTAAGGATATTGAGATCTAATTAATTATGCCCAGTTTTAATTAGTAGTATCAGTGTGCAAGCAGGCATTCTCACATTGGCCTGTGGAGTCCCCTGAGATGTCCCTGAAGTTGGTAGTCCACGTGGCCTTCAGGCTGGGCAGTGCGTCTTTGTTGTCTCCTTCTGGACAATCCCCAGGGACCACATTAAATAAAGGCCCTGGGAAGTCCTGCAATGAGGAAGCCTTCTTAGAGTCTATTTAACCTATCACTGTCCAAACTTAGGTGTATCATGTGGGCTGCTAGGTTCACATAAGAATGTTAACTGAAGCTGTGGAGCCCAACGTGTGCTCAGACTGGTTTGATAAGAAACATGCATGTTTATGGAGAGCTTTGCTGAGCCGTCAGAGCCACACCATGCGGTCTCCTCTACCACAGCACACCACATGGCAAAGAAGTTTATTTCTACCCAAAATGGTGGCGCATGCCTGTAATCCCAGTGCTTGGAGGCTGAGGAGGACTGAAGGTTCAAGACCAGCCTCAGCAACTTAGCCACCCTGTTTCAAACTAAAAAATTAAAAGGGCTGGGGGTATTACTCTGAGATAGGACATTCCTGGGTTTGATCACTGGTACCAAAAAAAGAAAAAAATTATTTCCATAGTCTAGGGCTATCACCTACTAATCTCTTTTCTTTTTTTCATTTTTAATTTTTATATCGATCATATTGAAAATGGCATATATTCACATAGTGCTTGGTGTCCTCCTGCTTCCTCTTAACCCCCTCCCAACAATGAGTGTCCAGGTTGACCATGCTACATTCACACTTATACACATATTCAAATGTAGCTCCTCCTTTAATCAACCTCAGCCTTCTTCCTCTCTTACCCTTCCATTTCAGCTTTGCTGAGGTTTCCCCTTCTTTATCTGGAGTCCCTCTGGTATCCCTAATACTCCCTAGTTTGGGCATATTAGAGAAAACATATGTCCCTTCTCTTTCTGTGCTTGGCTGATCTCAATTAAAATAATGTTCTCCAGGTCTTTCCATCTTCTTGCCAATAACATGATTTTGTTCTTTATTGCTGAGTAGAATTCCATTGTGTGTATTTCCCATAATTTTGCAATCCATTCATCTGTTGATGGGGCCCTAGGTTGGTTTCATATTTTGCTATTACAAATTGTGCTGCTATGAACATGGATATGCATGTATTACTGTAGTTCTCTGATTTCAAGCCCTTTGGAAAGATACCCAGGAGTGGTATAGCCGGATCATATGGTGGATCCATTCCCAGTTTTCTAAGGAATCTCCACACAGATCTCCATAGTGGCTGAACTAGTTTGCATTCCCACCAACAGTGTAAAAGAGTTCCTCTTTCCCAACATCCTCACCAGCAATTGTTATTTGACTTCTTTATGCTTGCCACTCTGACTGGGGTTAGATGGAATCTCAGAGTAGTTTTGATTTGCATCTCCTTGATGGCTAATGATGTTGAACAACTTTTTATATATCTATTGGCCATTTGTATCTCTTCTTTTGGGAAGTGTTTTTTCAATTCAGTTGCCCATTTCTTGACTAGGTTATTTGTTTTGCTAGTGTAGAGACTTGAGCTCTTTGTATATTCTAGATATTAGCCCTCTATCAGAGTGGTGGCTGGTACAGATCCTCTCTATTCTGTAGGCTTTCTCTTTAGATTCTTGATGGTTTCCTCTAATAAGCAAAACTTTTTAGTTTGATGCCATCCCACTTGCTAGTTCTTGTTTTAACTGGATAGCCAGTTTTACCAGCACCATTTTTTGAAAAGGCCATAATTTCTCCATCATATAAGTTTGACTCTAAGTGAGTGGGTTTTTTTTTCCTGTATTTTTTGGTCTCCATAATCCTGATATATCTTTTTCCATCCTTTCACTTTCAGTCTATTTTTTGGTCTCCATAATCCTGATATATCTTTTTCCATCCTTTCACTTTCAGTCTATTTTTTGGTCTCCATAATCCTGATATATCTTTTTCCATCCTTTCACTTTCAGTCTATGAATTTCTTTGTCTGTAACATGAGTTTCCTGCAAGCAGCTTATATTTGGATTATGTTTTTTAATCCACATTTCCAGTCTATGTCTTTTATTTGGTGAGTTAAGTGCTTTGACGTTCAGGGTTATTATTGAAATACGATTTTTGTTTCCTGTCATTTTGTGTTCTTTCTTCTGTTTGATATAATGTTATTTCTTCCTTGCTTATATGCCCAGCTTATCAACTTCATCTCTTTTCTTGTCCTGAAATTTGCTTCTTTATGGTTTATTTCTTTAAATATTTTCTCTAGTGTTGGCTTTGTATTCATGAATTTTTTGAGATTCTGCTTATCTTGAAATACTTTTGTTTCTACATTAATTCTGAATAATAACTTGCTGGATATAGCAATTTTGGTTGGAAGTTGTTTTCTTCCAATGTCTGGTTATATCATAACAGTCTCTCCTTGCATTTATTACTTGGTTTGTAAAGTCCGGGGTGATTTTTATTGTTTTACCCTTACATGTCACCCATTCTTTTGTTCTCACTGCTTTTAAGATTCTTTCCTTGGCCTCTATGTTGGTCATTTTGATTATTACATGGCGTGGGGAGGGCCTTCTTTGATCTTGTCTTCATGGTGTTCTGTATGTCTCCTGTACGTGTATGTTCGAGACTCCTTCCATGTTTGGAAAATTTTCTGAAATTATTTATCTGAAGAGATTACGAATACCCTTGGTCTGTGCCTCTATCCCTTCTTCAGTGCCTTTTATGCATAAGTTAGGATGTTTCATGTTGTCCCATACTTGTTGGAGGTTTAGGTTTTGTTGCTGTAATGACTTCCATATGCTGTTGGCCATGCTTTCGGTTTTGAATGAAATATCTTCTAACAGTGACGTTCTATTTTCCATATCATCTAATCTTCCAAAATTTCTTTCTATTGCTGTTTTAATTTGATTTATTGACTCATTTAATTCCAGACCTCTTTCTGATTCCTTCTTAATGTCTCCATTTTCTCTTTCATTTCCTGTACAGTTGCTATGAGGCTTTTCATCATACTGAAGATCAGGATTCAGAATTCTCTTTCTTGCATTTCTTGTAGGTCAGTATTTGTGATTTCGCCTATTTCCTGACTGTTACTAATTCTCATATTTTCAGGGTTCTTGGGCTTGTTTTTCTGATGTCTTGGCATCTTCTTTTTTGTGTGTGATTCTATGGGTAATCTGATCCATTCTTAATAGTAGGAATTTAGAGGTATAAGCAAGTTTGCGCATGGGTAAGCAGTGCTCTTTTCAATGATGAGGGTTGGGTGGGGGGGAGCTGGGGTGATGGATATAGGAGTCGGGTAAAATAGAGGATATGATTAGGTTGAGTAAGAATTTAAGTATAATAATGTATTATGTGGTTGAGAATGAGAGAAGGTTGGATAGTAGGATTCTTGTAGTTGGTAGATTATTTAGGTATGAAGATATGAAATAGTTTGAATGTAAAACAAGGAGATATAGTAAGGAAAAAAGTTTTGAGAGAAGAGAGTAGATAAGCTAGAGTGAGGAAGTTTGTAAAAGAAATGGGGGGAAGGAACAAAAAAAGGAACAAATACAGAAATTAACAATTATAAATCAAAGACAAAAAAATCAACCAAAAGAAAAAAAGGAATAAGAAAGAGAAAAAGGACAAAGATAAAAGAGAACAAAATAAAAATGACAAAAATAAAAAAAAGAACTAGTGACAGTGTAAGAGAAACAAAACAAAATAAAACAAAGCAAAACAAAAAACCCCATAAAAACAGCAGTCCTGCTAATTTACATTTATAGGGCCCAGGCCCATATAATATCTCTATGTCTGGTCACTGCGGTAGATTCTGGAGTGTATTCCAAAGTCTCTTTTATTTGCTCCATAATCTTTTGTCAGCTTTTGGACCAATTTTATGAGTGTTTGGGCTCCTCTATTGCCTCTGACAGCTTTGTGTTTAGGTGTCAGGACACCAGGTGTCACTGTTAATGAGTTCTCTGTAAGTTCAGGGTTCTGTGCTTTCCCACCCTGTGCTCCACACACCCTCTAGCCCTGGGCTCCAAGCTCTCCCGTCCTGGCTCTGACCTCTCCGCCCTGGGCTCAGGCCCTCTGCTCTGTGACTTCCCACCCACACTGGCAGAGTGTGTCCAGTGTAGTCTCAGAACGACCCTCTGTGACCCTGTGCAGGTACCATGCCTTGAGCACTATTGGCCTTTCCTGTGTCTCTGGAGGTTCTAACTGGATTACCTCTGGGATGGGCCTCCTGGTCTTAACTCGCTGGGGTCCACAACTGCTCTGGGTGGTCATCTGCCGAGTAATGAGTAATGCAACGTGGTTACCTGGCTGTCCTGTGGGCCAGGTCTCTGGAGGGCAAGGTACACTGCTGCGGGTGCCGCCTCGGGTGAGCACATGGAACTTTGGACCATTTGCTGTAATATGAAGCGTGGTGCTGGTCGCTTAAGATATTGGAGCTCTGCCACCGCTTTCTGCACTTTAAGTTCTTGGATTACTTTTTGGTATTTCTTGGTGCAGCAGTGCTGGAGTCAGCAGCACTGGAGCCAGTTTGTGGTTCTGGCTGGTGGACTGAGATGGCGCTGGCCACCAAAGCAGACCAGTCGTGTGCTCGGCCTTTTTGCACTGGATCTCGTGTTCAAAGTACTGGATTCCTTCCCCTGTGGTTCCTGTTTGTGTTTTGGTTCCACTGCTTTCTTTCTTTCTTTTTTTTTTTTTTTATCAAGATGCTGCCTTTTCGGTAGTTGAACTTTATTTGTTCCAGTTACTGAGATGTGCTGCACTCCGCAGTCACCATTTTTGGAAAATTATTAATCTCCTTTCTTGATAAAATCACTTCACTCCTTCAGTCAGTCTGTACCTCTGCAGTATGTTATTTTGTAGCATAACCTTCCTTCCTTCCTTTCCTTCTCTTTCTTTCTTTCTTTCTTTCTTTCTTTCCTTTCTTTCCTTTCTTTTCTTTTCTTTTCTTTTCTTTCATGCTGAGGATGGAACCCAGGAGCATTCTACCTCTGAGTTATACCTCAGTCCTATTCTACCTCTGAGTCACACCTCAGTCCTATTTTTTATTTTTTATTTTGAAACAGGGTTTCCTTAAGTTGCAGAGGGCTTAAGTAACTGAGGCTGGCAGTGAGCCGCAATTCTTCTGTCTCAGCCTCCTAAGTACTGGGATTACAAGTGTGGGCCACCACTCCTGACTGCAGTATATTATAATTTTATTTTATTAGTATTATTAATCTCTTACTGTACCTAATTTGTAAATTAAACTTTATTATAGGCATGCAAATGTAGAAAAAAGATAATATATGTGGAAGCCAGTGCTATGCCCCTGTTTCAGGCCCCTGTTGGGGTCTTGGTGTGGACCCTGTGGGGACTACCAGGTCTCTTTATTGAGCTCAGCTGTGTGTCCGACACACATAGCGTTAGACCTAACTGGTATTCGATAAACCGATGTAAAGTAGATGTGATAGTTTACAAAAAAGAAAGCAAGCTTGCTTATGTAGTGTGTGGGTGTCTGGCACCAGGAGGCCAAGCTGTGCTCTGCAGGGCTGTAGCTGAGTGGGTGAGGTTTGCAGCCTCCTCCTCCCACTCCCTCCTGCAGACATGGAGGTGCCCTGTCTCCTTCAATTGCTGCCCAAGATCCCAGAGAAGTTCTGCTTGTAAGTTGAAAGTGGATACCCAGCCATGGTGGTACATGCTTGTAATCTCAGTACTTGGGAGGCTTAGACAGGAGGATCGTAGGTTTATGGCTTCCCTCAGCTACTTAGTGAAGCCCGCTGCAACTTAGTGAGCCCCTGTTAAAAAAAAAAATAAAAAATAGGACTGGGGGTGTAGCTTGGGGGTAGAATGCCCTTGGGTTCAATCCTTAGTATGAAAAAAAAGTGCACATCCCAATACTCCTGGGGCCCACCTTGCTTTAACTGCGAAGCCACCAAGTGCCCACCTGCCTGGTGTTTTTATTATCTAAGAAGGGGCTTAGACTCACTGTTGGGTAGGCCTCACAAATCAGTCTTTATGACCAAAGTTTTCTTTTAGAGAAAAGACACCCAGACTGTTTAAGCTCCAGGTCCCCTGCTGGCTGGGGCACTGTGTGCGGTCAGTGCAGTTCTGGCAATGAGGCAAAGCAGTAGCGGGTAGAGCCTGTCTGCAGGGTTCAGCCAGGCAGGCGGCAGGGGCAGGATGTGAAGACCTTGGTGGCCAGGATTCGGCTTAGGCCATGGTGGGCTCTTGTGAAGCAAGCCTGAATTTCTTAGGGAAAGCTTTGAGGAAGGATGGCTGAAGCTGCATCCCATGGGCAATTCCTTCTTCCTGAAGGAAGCCTTGGCTCTGCTTTCGTTGTGAAGCCTGCGGATGATTTGGGTCAGGTCAGCCAGATGACCTGGACTCGCTCCTTACTAAAAGCCAGGGGACTTGAATACATTGACCGGGGGCCTTCATAGGAGTGTCCACAGAGAACCAACACTGCGAAAAGACCGCATGCTGGAATTGGTGGGGGGTCTGGGACAGGCACGACATCTCCTTTCTCCCACTAGCTCCAGAACCCCTTCTAGCTGCAGAGTTCCAGAAAGTTGGAAAGTACTTACAGGGCTCCTGGCTGGACTTCCAACCTGAGCTCAGTTTGTAAGTGACTGTCCTGTCTCTGCACACATTTCGTCGAGACAGAGAGTGGGATGGTGGTTACCAGGGTCTAGGGGCCAAGAAGGGAGGGGGCATCAGTGTGTAATGGGTGGAGAGTTTCAGTTTTATAAAATGAAGGTTCTAGAGGTAGGTGGGAGGGACTGTTGCTCCTGGACTGTACTGTGAGGAATGGCTCCGATAGCCGGGCATGGTAGTGTACAACTGTAATTCCAGTTCTTGGGAGGCTGAGACAGGGCGGTCACTGGTTTGAGGGCAGCCTCAGCAACTTAGCAAGCCCTTGGGAAATTTAGTGAGACCTTGTTAAAAAAAAATGAATGTAGCTCAGAGGCAGAATGCCTCTGGGTTCCATCTCCAGTACCAAAAAAGGAAAAAAAAATTATTCTATTGATTTCCCTACAATTACCTCTAACCAGAAACCCTGATGAGATTCCTTTGAATTATAGATTTGTTTGGAGGGAGTTGACAGTTTTTTTTAATATTGTCTTCCACTCCACATATATATGAGTTTTTAAAATTTAATTTCTCTTAATACGTTTTGCAGTTGTGTATATACAACATCTTTTGTTAGATTTCCTCTGATGTATTTGGTCCTTGGTTGCTATTGTTAATGGTACTTTTTAAATTCAGCATTATAAATTGACTTTTACAAGAAGATAGAAATATGGTATTTTTGTATATTTACCTTATATATAACAACTTTGCTAAACTTGGTTATTAATTCAAATAGTTTATATATAGGTTCTTTTGGATTTTCTAAATGCAAAATCATGTTTCCTGTTATTAATAACAGTGTAAATGTGTGTGTTTCTCCCTTTCTGCATTGACTGCAAACCCAAGTTTAGTAATTCTTCTTTTAAGGAAAAACTATGTTGCTTACTTTCCTTCCCACCCCACTTTTTTTTTTTAAAAAACAAATATCCTTTTTAAGATTTAGGAAGTTCCGTTCTGTTTCTAGTTTGTACAGGTCTTTATTGAGGGATTGTTGAATTTTATAATCAAATACTCTTTTTGCGTCAAATGAAATAATCATAAGTTGTTTTCCAATTGTTTCATTAATGTAGCAAATTATATGATTCCTTTAAAATATTAAGCCAACCTTGAATTCCTGAATTAGATCCAGCTGAGTTGCAGTATCATGTAATTTTTAGGTATAAATTATTTTGATTTGGCGCAATTTTGCTGATAGTGTTATTTGCAATTATGTTCAAACCTGATTGGCCTATAATTTTCTCTTACTATACTGTCAAGCTCAGGTTTTGCTGTCAAGGTAATGGTGGCCTCATAAATTGAATTGGGAAGCGTTTCCTCTTTTTATGTTCTTTGGAAGATCTTGTTTGTGTTTTTTTCTTTGCCTCAATCTTTAGAAGAATTCAGTTTGAAAGCTACTGCAGCCTAATGTTATTTGAACAGAAGATTGTAAATACTGATTCGGTCTCTTAGTAGGTTCAGGGCCATTTGGATTTTTGTTGTTGTTACTAGCATCAGTTTTGATGTTTGTTATGTTTACAGCAATTTGTTCTTTTTTTGTTTTTGTTTTGTTGTTTTTCCTTTTTTTAATTTTTTATTTGTGCACTGTATTCATACATCATAGTGGGATACAAACTTTTGTAGACATACATGCACACATCACCCAGTCAGCCCCCACCCGATCCCCACCCCATTCCCTCCCCATCCCTCCTTCCCATGCTTGGCTTAGTGGTTGACATCTAGTATTATAGCAATTTATCCAAAATTAAAAATGATAATTTCACATAACAGTTTCGTTTGTCTGATACCAAGCTTTTGATGACTTAAAGATAACATTTCAATATTTCTTTTGCTTTCTTTCTTACCAGAGAATATTTTTTTCTTTTTTTTTTGGTGAAACTATCATATATTTATATATTTATTTTTCAGAAAAAAATCTGTCCTAATATGGAATATGGACTCTAGATACACAAAACAATCTCGAAAAAGAACAAAGCTAGAAGATATATATTTTCTGATTTCAAACCATATAAAGCTACAATAATTGAAACAGTGTAGTACTGTTCTAAAGGCAGATATAGAAACCATTGGAGTTAAATAAAAGCCTTGAGCTAAATTCTTCCATATATTGTCAAGTTATTTTTGACAAGGTTTCCACGAACATTTGGTGGGGGAAATAATAATCTTCTAACTAAATATTGTTGAAAAATAATAATTACATGAAAAATAATAAAATTGGACCCTTACCTAATCCCATATCAAATATTAACTCAAAATCAATAAAAGACCTAAATATAAATCTTAAGACTATAAACTTTTAGAAGAAAATCTGGGTCATAAAACCTCACAACATTGAAATTGGCAGTGATTTCTTGGATATGATTTCAATGGCACAGGCAACAGAAGAGTATACAAACTCCCTAAAAAATAAAAAAAATATTGTATATCCAAAGACAATGTAAACAGAGTTAAAAGTTACTGATAGAATGGGATAAAATATTTCTAAATGCTATATCTGATGGTATATTAATATTCCAACTAGAAATCCTGAAAATTAACAACAATAAAAGCAAATAATACCATTTAGAGATAGGTAAAAGAATAACATAAGTAATGAATCTCCACAGATAACCAATCTTAGTTGTCTGTTGGATGGAAAATCTTGTTTCTTTGTTTCTGGTGTGTGTTACCTATTTCTTCTTTGTAATTAATCTCTTTGAGTATTTTCTCTAGCGCTGGTTTTGAAGACATAAATTCCTTCAGTTTCTGTTTGTCGTGGAAGCTTCTTATTTTTCCATCTAATTTGATAGAAAGTTTTGCTGGGTAGAAAATTTTTGGCTGGAAGTTGTTTTCTTTCAGAGTTTGGAATATGTTACTCCAAGCCCTTCTGGCTCTCATGACTTGGTTTGGGAAGTCTGGAGTGATTCTAATTGGTTTGCCTCTGAATGTCACTTGGCCCTTTGTTTTTGTTGCCTTTAAGATTCTCTGCTTGGCTTCCACATTGGTCATTTTGACAATTATGTGGCGTGGGGATCCTCTTTTCCGATCCTGTCTAAAGGGAGTTCTATAAGTTTCCTGGACCTGGTATCAACCTCTTGCCCTATGTTTGGAAAGTTTTCTGCTATTACTTCCTTGAAGAGATTGTTGATCCCTTTGTTTTCACCTTCTTTTCCCTCCTCTATTCCAATTATTCTTAGGTTAGCTCTCTTAAAATGGGTCCATATTTCTTCAATGTCAGATTCCTGCTGTTGGATATTTTTTTTCTAGATTAGAAACTATGCGTTTATTTTTGGAATGATCATCTTCTAAGAGCGAGATTCTATTCTCCATGTGGTCTAATTGGTTGTTTGTGCTTTGAATTGAGGCCTTTACTTCATTAATTGCATCCTTTAACTCTTTTTGGCTCTCTCTGAGTTCTTTTCGAAGCACCTCTATTATTTCTACAGTTATTTTCCTGATTTGATCTTCTAGAAATCTCTGAATTTCTGTTTTATCGGGTTCTGATGTTGTGAGGTTGTGGGCATTCATTGCTCCAGTGTTATTCCTCTTTCCCATGATTTCGGAAGTTTGTGCCTTCCCTGGGTTCTTTCCTTGGGTCACTATGACTTCACTTAAGGTGCTCTGGATCTCGAGTCTGTAGTATCTCAGACCCTACTACTCCTTTACTGGGTTTTATCACAGAGTCTCCGACCCAGAGAGTCGATAGAGGCTGCTTTAGACTGTGGGGGGTGCCAGGTTGGGCATTCTCCTATGGTGTGATATCTCTGCCACCACCCCTCCCCCACTGGGTCAAGTCCCAGGGAGTACAGTACTGGGATTTCTCCTCTGTGGCCCGCAATTTGACTCACTGTTCTTGAGTTCGCAGATGTAGCTGTACTGGACTCGTTGAATTCGCTGCTGCTGCCGCTGGTGGCAATATGGCGCCTCTGCCACGCCCTCGGCCGTGAGGCTGGCTTATTTCTTCTTGGTTTTGAATTCCACTCTGAGTCCTTGCGGCGTGTGCTGAGCTCAGCCTCTGGGAGCTTTAGATGTTCCCTGCACTGAAAAATCCCGCCTGGCTGTTCCGCAGCGGCTCACCTCGGCTTGCTGTAGCCGTCCGGTGAATTCGCCGCTGCCGCCGGCAGTATGGCGCTGCTGCCGCGTCCTCGGGCGTGAGGCCAGTGTATCTCCTCTGTGGCTCTGAGCTCTGTTCTCAGTCCGCTTTCTCTCTGGAGCCTGGTGATTTTTTTGTTTCTCTGGTGATGGTGTTTTCGGGCTATGAAAGGCGCTGATTTTGTGGTAATGGAGATTGGTTGTTAGCGGGGCTCTTAAGCCCCGCTTTTCTCGGTCGCCATCTTCCCGGAAGTCCGCGTATTTTTAAATTGTGTTTTATTTCTAGCATTGCAGACAGAAACACAGCCTTTATAATTTTAAGAGTTTGAGGTTTCTTTACTCTAGATTTAGACTTGCCTGCTCTATGATTAGTTTTGACAAAATATTCTGTGTACACTTCTGTGTAGTTTCTTGGTGGTATAATTTGTACATTTTAAGGAGAGAAAGTTGTAGTGTTCCAATTTATTTTCATTCTTATTTTACCTGCACGTTATGTCATATAGTAAGTGAAATTAAATCATGTCTCCCTGATTTTAGATCTGACTTTTTATAGTCAGTTGATTTTCCCTTTTGAGAGTGTATAATTGGGCACATATACATTTAGAATTTAAATTTAGAATGTATTCCAAGTAGATTGCTGTTTTAAAATCCTGAGTTACTTCTTTCCTTTGGGAACACTTCTTTTTCTGTTCTACCTTGCTCAATTATCAGCATCACTGCACCAACCTTATTTTTAATAAGTGTTTTACATTAGAATAGTTTTAGGCTCAACAAAGATGTGCAAGGAGAGATCCAGTTTATTCTGCACCTTAGCTCGTGTTATTTTAAATTTTGAAACAGGGTCTCACTGAATTGCGGAGGCCGGGCTCCAACCTGCAATCCTCCTGTCCTAGCCTCCCACAGGTTTTCTTAGCTTTTACCTGATGTCCTTTTCCCGCTCCAGCAGGATACCGAGTTAAACTTGGTCATTGTGTCTTTAGACTCCTTTAGACTGTGCCATTTCTGAGACTTTCCCCACACTCCTCCTCCCTCTCCTCTGGTAACCATTCTTCTAGTCTCTGTTTCTATGAGAAAAGCTTTTGTGGATTCCACATACAAGTGATACCATGCAGCATTTATCTTCGTGTGCATGGCTCATTTCACTTAGCGTAACTTGCTCTTGCTCATCCAGTTTGTTATAAGTGACAGGATTTCACCCTTTTTAGGGCTGAATAGTATTTCATTACAGTTATACATGACATTTTCTTTCATTCATGGACACGTAGGTTGATTCATTTCTTGGCTGTCGTGAATAGTGCAGCAACTTAAAACAAGTGACGGCCAGGGTACGGAGGAAAGGGAACCTTACACACTTTTGGTGGGAATGTAAGTTTGTACAGCCATTACTGAAAATGGTATGGAGGTCCTTCAAAAGAACTAACGAAAAATAACTACCACCCAATCCAACAATCCCACAGCTGGGGACATGTTGCAAAGGAAATGAAATCTGTGTGTTAATAACGTACATGTTTTGTCAAACGCCACAGGTGGAGAGAGCTATAGAAAATAGACTATTTCAGCTTGGGGATCATAGGACAGTGTAATTACCAGAGCATATTTTTGGGTAGGTCTTGATAAATTAAGCCTCCCCGTACAGCTGGTCATGGACTTGGTGGGAGCCCTGCCTTAGGGGTGGAGTTTAAACTTCCCGTTTGCATATCACGCAGTGAAAACATACCGTGCTCTAGATGGAGCCAGGGGTGGAGGGAGCTCCCGAGCGCTCTTGCTGAGCCTGTCACCGCTACACAAGGCGTGATGCTTCTGCTCCTCCAGCCAGGGTCCCGGTTTTGTGTCTCTTGCAGTTCTGCAGAGCTGATGTCTTCTTTATCATCATCTAGCAACTATATCATTGGAAAATCCCCACAGGTTGACAGTTATCCACAAACGGTCCCTTCTCCCCGCGACCGCTCAGCCCGCTGGTCTGTCTCATCTCGCTGCAGCGGGCCCACATATTTCAGTGCCATCCACGCGAACCCTGAGAACTCGCCATGTGTCTGGCTGAAGTTCCACGCATGCTCTCTTCTGGGTCTCCCTCCCCGTGTTTGTAGAGATCCCATCAGAGAAGGAAATGGGGACACGTTTCCAAACCTCGTTTTATCAAACTCAGTTTTCATTCTAATAATTACCTCTTAAAGGCGATCACAAACCAACACTTTAATAATTGCATCTAAAACCATGTTGTCCAGTGCGGCAATCACTAGTTACATGTGACTATTTAAACTTAAATGAATTAAAATGAAAGAGATAGCTGGACGTGGTGGCCCATGCTTGTAATCCCAGCATTTGGGAGGCTGAAACTAGAGGATCATGGTTCACAGACAGCCTCAGCTACTTAGTGAGGCCCTCCGTAACTCAGTGAGACCCTGTTTCAAAATAAAGAATAAAAAATAGAGCAGGGGGTGTAGCTTGGAGGTCAAATGTCCCTGGGTTCCATCCATCCCCAGACCTGCAATAAATAAATAAATAAAAATGAAAGAGATGAAAAATGCAATTCCTCAGTTGAACTAGCCTCGCCTCGGGTGTTCAGTGCCTACCATACTGGACTGTGGAGAGAGGACACTTCTATTACTGCAGAAAGTTCTCTTTAACAGAGCTGCTCTAACACCTTGTCCTAGTATCAGACTTGAGCTTGCCAGTCTGCACATTGTCCAGAATCACTCTCAAAGGTGGTTTCATACTTCTGTTGCCAAAAGCAATCTAATATACAGGAATTAAGTGTGCACTACCTTGTTGGCTTCCAGTGAAGCTACATTAAAGACCAGACAAAGCCACATTTGATGGTTTCAGATTTGCACCAGCTACATATAAGATACCAGCTGTCTCACTGATACTTACACGGCTAGCATTGTTTTTATTAACATTTTGTGGTACTGGGGGTTGAACCCAGGGCCATTCTACCTCTCAGCTATATCCTTAGCCCTCTTTTTATTTTTTATTTTGAAACAAGGTCTCACTAAGTTGTGGAGGGCCTTGTTAAGTTTCTCAGGCTGGCTATGAACATGCAATTCTCCTGTCTCAGCCTCCCAAGTATTGGGGTTACAGATGTGCATTACTATGATGCCTGGCGGACTGTTACTATTGGTGAAGGAAATAGGGGACAACAGTGTGATCCCTAGTAGTCGGTCCAGGATACCTGCTTCCGAGCAGTTGGAATTGAGAGCCATGCTCGTGGTCAGTCGGCAATGATGCCTTAGTCCATAAGTGGGCGCCATCTCAGGTAATCACAATGAGTGAAGACATTGAAAAACGAGTGTCTGGGGTCTTCTATTTATTTCTTTTATAACATCTGTAGTAGAAAAGTATTCTCCAGTTTCAAAAAACATGGGGAATGTCTGCAGCTTTCCTGGGGTTGACAACATAACTAGACATAACTACCAACTCCAGCCCCTCACGGGAGCTGTCTCCTGCCTGGTCCTCTTCACCCGCACATCCATCCTGGATTCACACTCACCGGTTTGAGAGAGACAGAGGGAAATGTCTCGGGACCCAGGTCCTGGATGGCATTATTAGCAGCGACCTTATTATCATGCCAGAAAGAAGACACATCTTTGTTAGCGGAGTGAATACATTAAAAAAATATTAAAAGACTCATCCGGCACTTGGGATTTCTTGCTGTTATGCTAATGAGATTTGTGGAAACCCATCCTCTGTTTCAAATGCGGGTTTGCTCAGTAATATCTGCATTGAGGAGTCAATCAGGAGCGCGTCCTGTGGGGAGGCCAGGGTGAAGGGAGACCAGAGGGAGATGGAAGCCCTGGGCGGGAGGCAGCAGGGCTGGGTTTCCAGCTCCGGGCCTCAGGAAGGTCTTTGAAGGGCTGAGTGTTGGTTTCCTGGCTGCTGCCCTGCTTCACAGAATAATTGTAGGACCAGAAGCGACCGGGCTCAGTGGGTCTGTGAGACGCTTTGCAGAGTTACCTCTGGTCCTCACACACCAAGGTAATCTTCCTCGGTCCCCTTTCGGAGCTGAGGGCACAGAGCCAACATTTCCTTCCTCTCTTTCTGAATTCCAATTTATCTTGATGTAATATGTGATCTCTTATCTTTCCTTCTCTATTTTCTCATCTTCTTTTCTTTGGATTGCTTTCTTTCTTTTTTTTTCCTTTTCTTTCTTTCTTTTTCTTTTTTGTGGTACTGGAGTTCCTGGAAGCCCTTCTACCTCCGGGCTACACTCCCATGGGCTACACTCCCAGACCTATTTTTTAACATTTTTATGTGGAAATAGGGTCTCTTAAGCCAGCGAGGCTGGCTCCGAACCAGCGCAATCCTCCTGTTTCCGCCTCCCAAGCGCGGGGATTACAAGCGTGTGCCACTACGCCCGGCTGGATTGCTTTCTGAGATGTTTGAATGATTACCTTTTTAATTCCTGTATTAAGATTTTTTTCTATTTTGTTTTATTGTTCAAGAGCTCTCTGTTCTTTCTACATTCTTTCTCTCTCTTTTCTTTTTTGTAGAACCACATTTTTTGTTTTGGAAGCTACTCTTTTTTTAAGTAAATCGTTTTTATTATTGGAGTGTTATACATAAGCCTGGGGTTCACTGTGATCTATCTGAACATAGTTTGGTCAGGTTTATTCCCCTTTCCTGCCCCATCCACTTCCTTGACTGTCCTGGTCTGAGTTCCCATGAGATCCCGCCGTTGCTTCCGCCGTGTTCTCCATCCTGGAAGCCCTATATTCTGATATTTCCTGGAGAATAGCGCTACTCTTTGGCTTCTCTTTCAGTTACTCTCTTCTGTCCCTGCATTATCTTGGTTTCCTCCGACCTGCTTGTCTGGATTTCTTCCTACCAGAGGCGTCTCCCAATTCCAGGACCCTTGGTGTCCCACATGTCAAAGTGAAGTGCCAGAGTTGATTGGAATCTGTTCATCACTGTGGCTCTACATTAACAGCACCTGAAAAAACATTAAAAAAATGAATCCTGCAAGTATGTCCACTTTGGACACTAACTGGAACACAGTTTCCTGGCGGGGGATCTGAGTACTGATCAGTTGACATGGAGTTGTTGATGGACACAGGTTGAAGTCCCCAGTGGTTCCTGTGTGCAGAGCTGGTGCCACTTGGTAGCAGTGCTGTTCCTCTCGAGGGCTGGCCTCACTACTGCCCAGGGAAGCCGTTCCAGCGCTTCTACCCCGCTGCGTGCCTGGGATACTCTGCATCCAAGTGACTTTCTGTCTTTCTGCACCTTCAGCAAATTGCAGAGTGGGAGGAATTGTACATCCCCACAGAGACTGCTCAGTAAATGAACTTCCTGGGATCTCTGGGCAGGGAGGGGAGCTGACGTGGGTGTGGCTGGGCAGCTCTCTGGATGAGGAGATGTCACTGCTGGAACTGGAAGCGTGGGTGGCAGATGTGACAAGTGAGGTCCAGGAGGGGCTGTTGGGAGGCAGGTGAGACCAAGGGCCAGCACCCAGCTTGGGATGGGAGCAACATAAGGCCAGAGAAGGTGGCTCTTGGAGTCAGACGAGGGCAACCCTCCCTCTCTCAACCTCTGGGCCAACAGCAGGGTCCAGGATGGGCAGGAGAAGCAGGATGGAGCTGAAGTTGCAGAGAGAAGGGGCAGTGGAAATACCAGGAGCTTGTAGGGGCATTACTCCATATTGAGGAAAGAGATGGCCAGGGCCTGGGCCCCCACCACTGACCTGCTGTGACCGCACAGTACTGCTCTCGGAGCTGTGGCTTCTCTATCTGGGAAACGAGGACCCTGAACTCCCTGTTCCACAGGAGATGGAGCTGGAATGGGCTGACGGGTGTCTGGGAGCCATGGAGACCTGGCACGGGAGGCAATGTGGAGTTCCCACTCTGAGTTTATAATGTGGGCTTCCCCCAGGCTGTTGAGATGGGATTTGCCCTTGCACCTGTGGATGGGTCAAGGCTCAGAGATGGGAGGGAGGGCCGCTGGAGGCCGGCCTCTCGCTCAGAGGCGGCGGCGGGCTCCACTGCCTCTCACCCACCTCTCCACTCCTGCCTGTCCACCCAGACAGGGTCCAGCACTGCAGGTCTCAAGGGAGCACGGCGGCCTTTCCTGTTTCCCTTTGGCCTGACACTTGTTACTTGTTTTTGATTCAGGGTATTATAAGAGGGCAGAATCCAGTTGTTTCCTTGACAAAATATTTGAAGAATTGTGCAATAGAGGAACGTTCTGGATAAAGGTTCGGTGCTCAGGGATAAAGCTGGAGTGCTCCCTTGCACCATCTCATCTCCAGCCCTCCTCTTCTTCCCAGAGAGATCCAATTTTAGGGGGCTGGTGTCTCCGTTTTTTTGTATGGTACCAGGGATGGAACCCAGGGGCATTCTACCTCTGTGCTACCCCCCCCAGCCCCATATTTTAATCTTTTTTATTTTTGAAACAGCATCTCATTGAGCTAGAAGGGCCTAGCTAAGTAGCTGAGGCTGTCCGCAAACCGTGATTCTCTACTCTCCACCTCCCGGATGCTGTGATTACAAGCATCCGCCACCATGCCCAGCCACCCCTCATTTTTTTTATTGCATATTTATATAAGCACATGTGCAGTTATGGACATATGTATTAATCTGTTTTCATTCCTATAACGATATACTTTAGGCCGGGCAACATTATAAAATAGAGAGGTTTGATTTGACTCATGATTTGGGGGGCAGGAGAGGGTAAACCCTGAAGCAGGAAGGAGCTGCCTTTATTTATCACGTTTAAGTCACTGTGACAAATACCTGGGAAAAGCAAGAAAGGCGACTCTGGCTCATGGTGTCAGGGGCTCAGTCCATGGTTGGCTGGCTCTAAGGCAAAAAACCATGGGGGTTGGTTACGACAGAGGACAGATGCTCAGCTTACAGCAGCCAGGAAGCCCATGGGCACGTCCGCAGTTACCCACTTCCTCCAAGCATGCCCACCTGCCCAAATCTTGTCCACCTCCCCGCAGTCCATTGGCCAGCAATGGGTCGATCCACCCATGAGATCCTGTCGCTGCCTGAAAGCCCCACCCCTGGGCACTGCTGTGCCGGGGACCAAGCCTTCCACACGGGAGCTCGTGGGGAACGTTCCAGATCCCGACTGTAACGGGTTCAGGGCATGGTGCTGGTATGGCTGGGCTGTGGGGAGGGTTCTCTTTCATGTGCCACACCATTGTAGAGTGTGCATGTGTGTGCGAGTGTGTGCATGTGTGTGAGTGTGTGTGCATGTGTGTGAGTGCGTGCATGTATGTGTGAGTGTGTGAGTATGTGCATGCGTGTGCGTGAGTGCGTGTGCATGCATGTGTGTGTGCATTGTGTGAGTGTGTGCATGTGTGTGTGCATGCATGTGTGTGAGTGTGTGTGCATGCATGTGTGTGAGTGTGTGCATGTGTGTGTGAGTGCGTGTGCATGTGTGTGAGTGCGTGTGCATGTGTGTGAGTGTGTGCATGTGTGTGAGTGTGTGCATGCGTTTGTGAGTGTGTGCATGTGTGTGAGTGCGTGTGCATGCATGTGTGTGAGTGTGTGCATGCGCGTGTCTGAGTGTGTGTGAGTGCATGTGCATGTGTGTGAGTGTGTGCACGCGTGTGTGAGTGTGTGCACGTGTGTGTGAGAGCGTGTGCATGCATGTGTGTGAGTGTGTGTGCATGTGTGTGAGTGTGTGCATGCGTGTGTGAGTGTGTGCATGTGTGTGAGTGTGTGTTCATGCATGTGTGCGAGTGCGTGTGCATGCATGTGTGTGTGTGTGCATGTGTGTGTGCGTTCTCTTTTCCTCTCTTTATAAACCACCCATCATGGGGTGCCGCTCTGATGACGTGGTGTACTCCTAGGTGCCGTCTCTAAACACCACGCTTGGATTGAGTTTCTACCCTCATAATGCTTCAGAGCGGGGATTAGATCTCAATACACAACCTCAGAGAACACACGCAAACCGTATCCAACCCGCAGCTGCTGCGTGGCTGGACCGGGCTTTCACGCGGGTGCCAGGAGTCTCTGAGTCTGTGCAGGATTCGGATCCTTGAGTTGCGCACAGCGTGAGACTTGGGAGAACTATCTGGCTGTACAAAAGGTCCATCTTGGGGATCAACCTCATTTATTTTAACTGCTGCTGAGGCTTCTAGGGACTGTGTGTACAGTACCAGGCTTCACTTAATGAACTCTTTCCTGCTAATGAGCACTTGCATTGCTTCCTAATGGTCGCCGTCATAAATAGGGATGCTTGCAGGGTAATGTCTCTCCAGAGCAGACAGCAAGATGTGCCGGCGCTGGGCGCCCTCTGTGTTTGCATTAACAGATGCGATGGGGCTCCCTGCCGAGGCGGCGGCCCAGTGGTTTCGGCCCGAGAGCGACCCCGATTCTTCAGATTGTAACTTTGCTGACATGATGGGAGGAAGTCCCAAGAATTGCTTTGTTGTTTCTTGGGTTATTTTTGAGGTCAAGAATATTTGCCTGTGTTGATTGGCATTCCCATTTCTTCCTTTTGTAACTTTTGCTCACGGCTCCCAAGGGTGGTTTGCTATATATATATTTCATTGCACATGCTACATCACACTGGGTGTAGAGTGTCAGACAGATGCATGTGTGTAGTTCTTGGTGCTGTCCCCACTGGGCCCCTTCCCCCTTCTCACACATGTCTTTGATACTGGAATTGGTAGGGATTTTTTTTTGTGTGTGTGTGTGTGTGTGTGTGTGTGTGTGTGTGTGTGATGCTGGGGATTGGACCCAAGGGCATTCTACCTCTGAGCTACACCCCAGCCCTGTTTTTTATTCTTTATTTTAAAACAAGGTCTCACTAAGTTGGAGAGGCCTCACTAAGGAGCTGAGGCTGGCTGCGAACCTGAGATCCTTGTGTGTCAGCCTCCCAGGTACTGGGATTCCAAGTGTGCACCACCCGCCCGGCTTGGGATTGGTAGTTTTGTGTGCGCTCGTAGCATTATTTCTACTGTGGCATTCTGCACGACTCGTCTCCTCGTCCTGACCCCTCACTCACTGCCCTGGAGTCTCCGCTCATCTGTCTGATGTTGCTCTTATTTATGAGTATCTCTCTAGCTTCCACATAGAAGAAAACACACAGATTCACGTGGTTTTTGGGAACGGCTGTACTTGCTTAGCGTGGTAGTCTCAATTTCCAACCATTTTCCTGCAAAAGATGACATTTTGTTCCTAATGGCTGAGTAAAAGTCCACCGTATATTTTCCACTGTAGATTCCACCGTGCATATGCCCAAGTTCTGTAATCCATTCATCTGGTGATGGTCATGAAGGCTGGTTCCAAAATTTGGCTGTAAATTATGCTGCAGTAAACATGGATATATAAGTGTCATTATAAGATTCTGGTTTCATTTCCTTTGGAAAGATGCCCAGAAGCACCATCTCTGGGTCATGCGGTGGCTCCGTTCCCAGTCTCCTGAGAACCCTCCTTGCTGATCTCCATCACAAATGTGTTAGTTCGCAGTCCCCCCAGCAGTGTAATAGGGTCTCTATTTCCCCACAACCTCGCCAGCATTTAGTATTATTTGTGTTTTTGACGATTGCCATTCCTCCTGGAGCACTGTGGTGTTCATGTGAGTGTTTGGGTATGTGGATGTGCACGCACAAGGTTTCAAGACCTCCTGGGTGCACTAACCCTTGATTATATATCTACTTCAACTATTTTGTATCCAGTTTATTATTAGTCTTTTTTGTTTTAGGTGCGTTTATCCCCCCTAAAGTTAGCTGGGCAGGCCTGGGACACACACACACACACACACACACACACACACTCGGCCTGCCCACAGGGACTCTCCCTGGAGCAGCCCCAGCACACGCTGTACCGCCCATGCCTCCAGGGACCCGGCTCTCAGCATGGCGGCCTCCAGGGCATAGGGTTCAGGGGACATCTTACTTTCAGATCATGACATGTACATGTTAACATATATGATGTAACAGCCTCACTTGTGGGGATGTTAGATCATAGGGGATTTGTGTTTTTAATTTTTGGGGAACCTCCATACAGTCTTCTATAATGATCATATTAATTTCTATCCCTACCTACAGTGAACACAGGCTCTCTTTTCTATACGTTTTCACTAACATTTTTCATTTTTTAAAAATAATTGACATCCTCATACGTTTCAGGTGACATTTCATTGTGGTGTTGATTTGCACATCCCTGATGATTGTTGATATTTTTCTGGATGATTCTTTTTTTTTTAGCATTTTGGGGAACTATCATACTTTTTTATAAAATTTTTTATTGGTGCATTATATTCATACATCATATTGGGATAAAAAACTTGTGTGGACATACAAGTACACATCATCCATTTAGCCCCTACCCAATTCCCACCCCATTCCCTTCCCATCCCTCCTTCCCATGCTTGGCTTAGTGGTTGACTTCGATATGTTTAAGTACATTGTGTGTTTTAGAGAATTTCCTTCTTCCTCTCTCCTGTCCCCTCATTTAGGTTGTCTCACTTGCTCCTCTATAGGATTTCCTTTTTCATCTAGAGTTCCTCCTATGGCCCATTTCTCCTTAGCTTTCACATATTAGGGAAAGCATCTGATTTCTTATTTTTTGTGACTGACTAATCTCACTTGGCATAATGTCCTCCAGTTCCATCCGTTTCCCTGTAAATGATGTAACTGAGTTTTTTTTTTGGTATGGCTGAGTAAAATTTCATTGTACATATCCCACAGTTTTGTAATCCATTCATCTGTTGATGGACATCTTGGCTGGTTCCATAGTTTGGCTATGGTGAATTGTGCAGCTATGAACATAGATACACATGCATTAGTTTGGTAGTTTGGTTTCCTATCTTTTGGGTAGATACCCAACAGTGGTATTGCTGGATCAAATGGTAGATTTGTTCCCATTCTTCTGAGGATTCTCCATACTGTTTTCCAAAGTGGTTGCACTAATTTGCAATCCCACCAACAATGTTTTAGAGTTCCCACTTCTCCACAACCTCGCCAGCATCTGTTGTTTGTGTTTTGAATGATTACCATTCTAGTTGTAGTTAGGTGAAATCTCAGGATAGTTTTGATTTTCATCTCTGTGATTGCCAATGATGTTGAACATTTCTTCATGCATTTATTGGCCATTTGAATTTATTCTTCCAGGAAGTGTCTACTTAGTTCACTTGCCCATTTTTTTTTATTGGATTATTTGTTTTTTTAGTGTTGAGTTTCTTGAGTTCTCTGTATATTCTAGACATTAGTTCTCTATTGAAGGAGTAGGTGGCAAAAATCTTCTCCCATTCTGTTGGCTCTTGGTTGAGGTTCTTGACAGTTTCCTTCGCTGAAGAGAAGCTCTTCAGTTTCATGCAATCCCACATATTGATTCTCCTTTTAATTTTTGTGCCTTTGGGGTCTTGTTGAGAAAGTGTTTATCTGTGCCTATGTGTTGCCCTCTTCCAGGAGCTTCAAGGTCTCTGGTTTGATTTCCAAGTCTTTGATCCATTTTGAATTGATTCTTGTGCAGGGTGAGAAAGTGAGATTAATTTCCAATTTTCTGCGTATAGTTAGCCAGTTTTGCCAACACCATTTGTTGAACAGGATATCTTTTTTCCAGTGTATATTTTTGGCCCCTTTGTTAAAAATCAATTGGCTGAAAGTATATGGACTTGTTTCTAGGTCTTCTATTCTGCTCCATTGGTCTATGTATCTGTTTTTTTTGCCAGTACCATGTTGATTTTATTACAATGGCTTTGTAGTATAGTTTAAAGTCAGGTATTGTGATTCCTCCTGCATGGTTTTTGTTGCTGAGAACTACTTTGGCTATTCTGGGCTTTTTGTTATTCCAAATAAATTTAAGGACTGATTTTTCTATATCTGTGAGGAATGATCTTGGGCATTACGTTGAATCTGTAGATAACTTTTGGGAGGATGGCCATTTTAATGATATTTATTCTGCCTATCCATGAACATGGAAGATCTTTCCATCTTCTAAATCTTCCTCGATTTCTTTTTTCAATGTTTTATAATTTTCTTTGTAGAGATCTTTTACCTCCTTGCTTAAGTTTATTCCTAAGTATTTGGGGTGATTATTTATTTAGTATGTCTTGTGTCAGGTGTTTCTGCCCTGAGCATCTTGTGTTTTTGAGACATCTATTTTCCACTTTGCCCCAACTATAATTTACTTTTTTTGTGGTTAGTGTGAGGCCAGGATATAACTTTTTAACTAAATAGGTTTGCAAACATTATAGCCCACTTTTCCCCAATGACTTGAAAAATTACCTTCATTGTATGTTGAGTTATAAAATATATTGAGATGTTATGAATTCTTTTCTGTTGGTCCTATGCTAATACAAAATTCCCATACAGTTTTATTTTTATTTCTTTCGGTGATGTCCTACAGTGATTCTGCAATTATTTTCTTGCCATCTGAATTTTATTATTCTCATTGGAGGTTTTGTTGGGGTTGCATTGACTTTATAACTTGATTTAGATCAAATTAAAATGTTTACAGTAGTATTTGTTTCTACCTAGGAATATAGCGTAGTTTTTCATGAAAATTTTATATAGTTTTGTCATGACCTTTTCCCTAGATGCTTTATAGTTTTGTTGCTACTATGTGTGAGATTTTTTTTATAAGTACATTCTTTAATTTAATATTGCTAGTGCTTAGAAAAGCCATTGGTTTATCTATTGATAAGTCTAGCCACCTCGGTAAAGCTTCTTCTTAGATCTAATAACTTGTCAGTTGATTCTCATGGCTTATTTATTTTTCATTTCATTTTATTTTAGTTTTTACAAAGAGAGCCCTTTTATCCGAAAGAGTGGCTCCTCTCCTTTTCCTTCTCATTTTACGGCTCTTGAGAACTTTCCTCGCGTTGCTGGCTCTCGCTAGGATGGTCTGCGGTACAGCAGCAGGGGCGGCAGGCATCCGGATCTCGTTCCTGAGTTCTGCTGCGTGGAGTGGGTCTGAGTGGGAGAGATGGTGGTCTGACCACCTCTTGCTCTTGCCCCATTCAGAACCATGGGCTCTGGACTTGCTCACTCTGAGGGGGATGTGTGCTGCCCTTCAAACCAAAAATGCCCACCGAGCACCGTGTCTCCTTTGCGGAAGGTGGGACTACAATGTCGTCACTTGTCTTTTGCTTGAGAGGGGATTTCTTGACATTTTCCCAACCGCTGAGGCCCCAGAAACTTCAGGGAGGTGCTGGGCCTCGGGAGTTGTGTGGAGCGCATCTTCTGTCCTCTCATTGACACAGGTTTTATGAAAACATTTAAGACTAAGACTTTCTTCTTATCCGTGGGGACCGATCGCCATAAAGTTGGCGATATCTTGGGCCTGTGTGGTGGTTTTGGAATGTTAGGATGATCAGCCCATTGATCGATGGACATCTTGGGATTTTACTGAGCCCTAAAGAACACAGAATGATGTCATCCGCAGGAAAACGGATGGACCTGGAGAGTATTGTGCTCAGGGAGCGCAGCCAGCCGCAGAGTCAAGGCTGGTAAGTTTTCTCTCATACGTGCACTCTAGACAGAACGGAGGAAGCGAAAGGAGCTTCAGATAAATGAGGAGAGAGACCAGTGGACTGGTGGAAGGGGCCTGGGGGAGGGCCGTGGGCAGGGGAATAGAGGAGGACCTGGGAAGGAAACTCACCCAAGAACGTTAGGCCAATATATGAAGATGTCACTCCCAATCTCAGTGACATGTGTGGAGAGGAGCAGGGGTGGGATGTGCAGGGAAGCACGCCGAGTGCTGTGTGCACCTGTGCCTGTATCACTTTGAACCTCACTATGATGTGCGTGTGTGTATCTTCAGAAAGACGATCAATATCTCAATAGACAGTGGCATTGCCGAGAGCGGAAGGACTGAGTTAGTCCTGAAACAGCATTGAAGATAGGTTGTTGGCCCTGCCAGGTACATGCAGACGGCGGCTGGTGACGCTTGCACTTTGGTGTGGGTCAGAAGGCATTAGCTAGGTCAGCAGTTCAATACTATCTTCCAGGGGCTGGCTTTAGTGACTGTCTGAGCCAACATCTGTCACTGAAGTCACTACCCGATTACATTTATGGCAGTCCACAGTCACTGTCCAAGCCAGCTGGCGTTAACAGAGGCCAGACTGGTGAATTAAACAGGATTGGGATAAGAATCATCATCTCTTCTCTTTTTATGTCTTTAATGGTAGCATTAATCTCTCCATTTCCCCCTAGAGATGGGGATTTGCATCCCCTTGACTATTTGAGGGAGGAAGGAGAAAATTCCAGAAGCTCCTATTTAACCCCTCCCGCAATAATGGCCCTCATGTCATGAATTAAAGAGACAGTGGGGGGATTAGACCAGTTGCAGAGTTTGCCAGTTTCAATGATATATTCAGAAAGTGGAGATACAACCAGAGTTGTCCCATGGACTCCTGGGCTCACGATGAGTCAGAAGTGAATTAAATAGAGCTTACATTGACCAGCAGTCTGCAGGGACATTCTAGTTCACCAGAAATGCTCACCAACTCACAGTCAGCACCTGGGTCCCCCAGAGGTGTGGACATGTCCTCTGTCCCAATTTACAGACATCTAGTAATGTTTGCAGATTCCTATGGGGGAAGATTCGCAGTACATATAGTTCTTCAGGGGTGCTGCCTCCCCTTCAGAGGGGTGGCTGTGGGGGTGCGGCCAACACTGTAGTCGACTGACCGTCACTTGCTTCTGGCCACCCTGATCAGTCAGCTGCCGCCACGGATCTCTATGAGGCAAAGCGTTCTGCGCACTGGGACAGCCCCGGTTTTCTTTACGGCTGACATCCCTTCCTTTGCTCTTTCTGCTCTTCTGGGGTCTCACCATCCCCACTAAAACCAGGGAATCCGTTGCATTTATGGTGGCGCCTCCTCCCACCTAGAAAGGGGCACATGACCTAGAAAGGGGCGCGGCCACAGGGCTTTTCAGGAGTGCAAGGTTTTGCCTCAGCAGCGTGTTTCTGATGCCTTCACAAACGGAAGACCTTCGGGGCCTTCTAGAATGTAGCTGGGTGATCGGTATGCAGGTCACACATGATAAATCAAGCCGACCTTCCTGTCTTCTTGAGCCTTTGAATTCCTCCCTCCATGGCAGCGCAGGGAAGCTCCAACATAGGACGTCATTCGATGCTGGCCATCACAGCGTCCAAACTCCAGCCAGCCAACCAGGTACGCAGTTGGAGTCGTCCGTAGCGGCCTCCGCGCGTACAGTAAGTATAGAATCTGTAAGTGCCCTCAGTCAGTACAAGTGGCCCAGTCGAGCGCTAGGGCCTCCTGTCCATGCTCTTAACCCCTTGGGCTGCGTACCTACACCGGTTTCTGTTTCTTAGCGAGGTCTTACAATGCTTTAGGTGGGTAAGCCCTCTTCTTCTGGGTCATAGTGGGGCATGTTGAGACTTTCCCTAGGTATAGAGTGTGGGCACAAGGAGGGGTTGTGTCTTAAAGAGACTGAACATCCTGTGTTGTAGTTGTTGTTACTGTTGAACCCAGGAGCATTCTACCTCTTAACCACATCCTTCTAACCTTTTTTATATTATATTCTGAAACAGGGTCTTGCTGAGTTGCTGAGGCTGGCCTTGAGCCTGAGATCCTCCTGCCTCAGCCTCCCAGGTCCTGGGCTAAAGTCACTGTAATGGATGTGCGTGGGTGGTATCAGGTGTGCTCCACCACGCCTGGCCGAGCATCCTTTTTAAAGCACCTACCCCAGGGTTGTCAGGAGGGCTCGTCTCCTGGGACACCACTGGGCAAGCAGCATCTACAGGTGACGGGGCCTGGAATGGCCTGGGCTTCTCCACTGTCAGTTTTACCTGGATCCAACGGGAAGTTTGTGGACAAGCTTCAGAGCCTCCTTCATTCCACATTGTCCCTCAGCTCTCCCACAGAGGACTCGGAGAGCTTGTGGATTCAGCTCTTGTTATCACTCCTCAGTTTGCACACCTACATTTTGTGTTTGACTTCGTTCCATGGCTATGAGACATTATCCTTTCAGGGCCATTTTGGAAGGCTTCAGGTGACAGTGAACGGCCCTGGGCTTGCCGCACACTCAAGTGCACTCAAAAGGACCCAGCTGTCACAGCACGGCCCCTGTGGTTGTCATGCCCAAATCATTGGGCATGGAAGCCACTTCAGTCCCCCACGTACGTGCGGAGTCGCCCTCAACCACGATTCACTACGGTCAACACCTTGACTAATTCTGATGCCGCCGCGGGCCACGGATGACGAGCGTTGTGATTCCCTCTGCCTGGGCGTTCAGCTTGGTACTCAGACTAAGAGCCTGACCAAGGCCACCCTCAGATCCCGCCCGGAGGGGTCTTGCTCCTAGGACCGTTCCAGGTACCAGTGCTCCAGCAGTCTAGGTCTATCTGGAGATAGAAATGGCGTAGAGGGGTATGCAGGGATACTCAGGGGTTTGACTTGGGGTCTCTTCAGCCTTACAGTGAATATATTGAGGTGTAAACCCGTATCAAATAGCATCCATGCAGCCATAATCTAAACATCTGACCACATAAATTAGAGGAAAGAAAATTTATTTTCTTACAGTTTTGGGTTTGGTCCATGTGAGGTTGGGGCAGGTTTCAGGATGTGGAGGCAGCAGGAGGCGAGGGACAGCACTTGGGCTGTGCTCTCATGGAGCCTGGAAAAGAGAGAGAGGGAGAGAGAGAGAGAGAGAGAGAGAGAGAGAGAGAGAGAGAGAGAGCGAGCTTGAGCGTTCGCATAGTAGCAAGCATGGGGAGGAGGAACTCTTTATATAACCCCCCAGGGCCCACCATCCACACCTGCGCTTACTGGGTACCGCCCAGGTAAATCCACTACAACAGACTTACCCAGTTCTGGGATTAACAACCCTCATGATCAAGTGCATCAGCTTGAGCCATGAACAAGCGAGCTCCTTAGGGGACATTTTATATCTAACTAACAAGCCCCATCATGAATCAAGGGGCAATTATACAGGGAGTTAAGAGGTGGTAAGAGGTGATGAGGTGTAGGGAACTCTACAGGGTATCTGAGGGTTGACGAGGCTAGCCAAGGAGAGGCAAGTGGGAAGGGAAGGCTCGGTCCAGCCATTGGAGAGAAGGTGGCCTGGGGCCGGGGAAGGTCTGAGCTGCTGCTCCAGGCTGTGCAGGAGGGGAGCAGCCCCAGGAGGCCTGTGATGGGGGTCGGGGCACCCTCGGGGCACAGGCGATCTGCAAGTGCAAGCTTGCAGAAGGAGCCTCCGGGCCACAGGACACGTAGGCTTGTGGGCTTGTGGAGGGAGTCCCGCAGAGGGCTGGCCAGGTGGGGCTCCCGTCTCCGTGTCGACAGGCGGCAGACCATGGCTGCAGGTTGTAGAACTTTGTTCTATTCTGTGGCCTGAGCAGGAATCGCAGGAAGCCTCTTTCTCCTGCAATGTCCCTTTCTCTACCCAGAAAGCTTAACACTGGTCCCTCTTTCTTTATTTACTTATCTACTAGCTATTTATTTTTGGTACTAGGGATTGAACCCCGGGATGCTCTACCTCTGAGCTACACTCCAAGGCCCATTTTATTTTGAAATGGGGCCTTGCTAAGTTGCTGAGGCCCTTGCTGAGTTGTAGAGGCTGGCCTCGAACCTGCGATCTTCCTGTCTCAGCCTCCCAAGTACCAAGATTACAGTCATGAGCCACCACGCTTGGCGCACTGTGTCCACTTTGAAGGAGAAAGGCTTATCGGAATTCTGTTGCTCATTACAGCGCATATGGGGAAGGAAGTATTCAGAATCAGAAGGTAATACATTGATAATTGACACATTTTTGCCACTAATTTTATCTCCTGGCATTTGGTAAGAGAAGCCAGCACAAATTCTTCTTTATAGAACGTGGGATTCTCTTGTGGCCTAAGACCACACACAGTCACTGTTGTTTAAAGTTCTGTATGTCATTAAGAAAAAAACCTTGCTTTCTTTTTGTTGGGTAAAAATTGATAAATCAATCTTACTCCTTGTTATTTAAATTTGGACAGAGCTGGGCGTGGTGGTGCAGGCTTGTAATCCCAGTGCTTGGGAGGCTGAGACAGGAGGATCGCAGCTACTTAGTGAGGCCTTCTGTAATTTAGTGAGGCCTTGGTTCAAAATAAAGAACAAAGCCGGGTGTGGTGGGGCAGGCTTGTTATCCAGCATTTGGGAGGCGGAAACTGAAGGATTGCCATCCGGGGGACAGCCTCAGCTACTTAGTGAGGGCTTGTTTCAAAAATAAAGAGACTAAAGCTGGGCGTGGTAGCGCACGCTTATAGTCCCAGCATTCAGGAGGCTGAGACTGGAGGATCACTGTTCACAGACAGCCTCAGCTACTTAGTGAGGCTCTCCGCAACTCAATGAGACCCTGTCTCAAAAATAAAGAATAAAAAATAGGACAGGGGGTGTAGCTCGGAAGTCGAATGCCCCTGGGTTCCATCCCCAGACCTGCAAAATAAATAAATAAATAAATAAATAGACTAAAGAATAGGGCTGGGGATGTAGCTCAGAGGTAGAATGCCCTTGGGTTCCACCCCCAGTATCAAAAATAAATAAATAAATACATAAATACATACATAAATAAATACGCAAACACATAAACAAACAGTAAATCTTGACAGCCCTTACTCTTGCGCGGCCAGCTTGTTTCTGTGAAGGCGCCAGCTCGCCCTCTCCCGCTCGGCACCACCCTTTGCTTGGCTGGGGGTTCAGCGGTGCGTTGCTGGGCACCGGGGCCCACGGTGCTGGGTGCTCGGTGGCTCGGTCCCTTTGCCCCTCGGCGCGCCTCTCGTTGTTCCTTCGAGTCCCTTCCTGTCCGCGTCCCTGTTGTCTGATGACCATCACCACAGCGGTCCATCTCGCTGCCCCGTCTTGCTGCCGTCAGCTCGGCGTGTCTTGCTCCTGCTTTTGTTTTTAGCCGCCTTCGTGCCCTTCTGTGTGAGGTGCAGCCGTGCACGGCGCCCGGCAGCTCTTGGCTGGTTTTCTAAAATCGTCTGAAAAGCCTATCTTTTTCAGCAGAAGAACGTAAAGAGAGGATAAAGAATGCTATTATTAATTTTCTAGGGCTGTCATGACAGAGTACCCACAAGCCAAGTGGCTTCGACAAGTGGCGTCTGTTGTGTCACGGGCGGGGGGCGTCAGCAGAGGGACTCCCCGAAGCCTCGTGCTGGCCACAGACGGCCGCCCTCCCGCCGCCTCTGCACGCCTCCCAGTCAGAAATGGCACCGCAGCAAGGTGCACAAGCGCCGTGCGCGTGCAGGTCGAGAAGCTCCGCACGTAAACACCTTCAGACGACCCTGTGAGGCCGGGGCTCCGGACCGCAGCCGCTGAGCACTCTCTCGCCGTCTTTCCTGTACTGACTCCTCTTCCTGATGTTCCCTCCCATGGCCCGCAAACCCTCTCCTCCTGCAGGGGGGATACTTTACTTCTCTTTCGCCTGCCCCTTTAATCTGTGGTTCTTGACTTGTTTAACCATCAGTCCAGAATTATCCACACTAAAGGTTTGGGGCACAGTCTTCCACAGACATCTTCCTTTCTCACCAGCTGCTTACAAATCTGGGGTTCTCACGACCAATCCTAGGTCTGACAGCTCGCTAGAATGACTCAGAACTCAGGACCATGCTACGCGCAACAAAGATGGTTTTGCTATGAAGAAAGGATCAAACAGAAGAACCCGATGAAAGGAGGTCTACCCACGGCTGAGTTTGTCAGGGTCGCACACACGGAGCTTTGGTCACCCCAGGGCAGACGCATCACCCCCAGCCTCAGACGGTGGGGAACAAGAAGTGCTCGCAAGGAGGGAGCTCCCTTGCTACAGTCAGTGTTGAGCTCTCACTGGCGCCGTGGATGGATTAACTCATTGGTAGAGCTCAGTATTTAGCTTCCCTGTCCTCCGTCCACGGGGCTCAGCTTGTATCAGGCGTGTCTGGTCTCCAAGCCCCACTCCTTTCAAAGCTTGGCTGGTCTCTGTGGTTGGAGCAGCCCCAGCCTGAGCCATCTTATTAGCGGAAACTTCAGGAACCCCCATGTAAGCACGAGACCGTCCTGTCACTTGGAAATTCCAAGGGTTTGGCGCCTCCCTACCAAGAACCACAGCACAGCCAGCGGACTTCTTGATGACACATGGACTGTGTGTGCACATGTGATGGTCAATAACACAAATAGGCTTTGGGCTTCCCTTAGGTTTCAGTCCAGACGTAACCTCAGAGGAAGGCTCCGTGATCTGAGGTGTTAGGGAGGAGGGAGGATGCTGTGTGTTTTCTTTGAGGAGTGGTGCTTAGAACCAGTGTCGGTTCTGTGGGCTCCCGCTGGCTTCTTGGGGCATTTAACTCGGTGTTAAAGTGGAGTCATAGTCCTCAGAAACGGGCCCCCACTGCAATCTTCTCTCCAGCTTGTTAAGACACCGCTGGCTGGGTTCTACCCGTGACTTTCAGCTTGTTTGGGGTGAGGCCTAAGAGTTTCCATTTCTGATATGTTTCCAGGGACCATACTTATCTTTAGTTCTTTTCTCTTCCTCTTCCTCTTCCTCTGTCTCTTTCTCTTTCTCTTCTCTTCTCTTTGCAGTATTGTGAATCTCACTCAGGGGCGCTCTACCATTGAACTACCCCCCCCCCAGCCTTTTTACTTTTTCTTTTGAGACACAGTCTTTTAAGTTGCTTAGGCTGGCCTGGAACTTGAGACCCTCCTGCCTCAGCCTCCCCAGTTGCTGGGAGCAGAGAGAGGAGCCACCACACCTGGCTCAAGGGACCACACTTTGAGAATCACTGGAATCGACTTTCTGTTGTGTTGGGGTTTAAACTTTGCATTCTTCACTATAGTTTTTACATTACGATGGCAGTGTGGGAATTTGGACAGGAATAAAGAGTGTGTCCACACACAGGCTTGCAGGGTTTCCAGGTGCCTCACCTGGTGTCTGTGTGTGGCTTCCAGCTGACCGTCAGGCCCAGGATCCCAGGACTCAGATGGATTTCAGTGGAAAGGGGTGAATGGGTGTGGACAGTTTCTGCGTGGCCTGCTGCGTCTGGCTCCCGGGATGGCACAGCTTTCCGCTCTGGAGAGGGGCATTGGGTGTTGTTGTGGTTGTGGTACTAGGGATTGAACCCAGAGACATTCTACCTCCGAGCTGCACCCCCAGGTTTGTAATCTCAGTACATGAGAGGCTGAGACAGGAGGATAGCAGGTTCAAGGCCAGCCTTAGCCATTTAGCAAGGCCCTCTGCAACCTAACTGAGACCTTGTTTCAAAATAAAAAATAAAAGCTCAGAAGGAGAATGCCCCTGGATTCAGTACCCAGCACTAAAAAGAAAGAAGTCTTGAAACAAGGTCTTGCTTGGTTGCTAAAAGTCGTGCCATGTTGCTGAGGCTGTCCTTGAACCTATGATCCTCCTGTCTTGCCTCCCAGGTACTAGGATTACAGGCGTGCACCACCATGCCTAGCTGGACATCAGTATTCTTGATTCTGGAACCCCCAGCTTCCAAGAGGCTCTGGGATCACTCTGCCTTTTAATGTAAGGCAAAGCCCCAGGCGATGGAGCGGGGCTGTGAGGCCTCGTACCTACACCTGCCAAGGTCCTGCCTTTGGGCAGAAGCCCACACTGGGCAGCAGAGTTGTGCAGGCCCCATGAGAGCAGGGACCATGGGACGGGTTGCCCTTGGAGAATTCATAAAATAAATGTGCAAATAGCCATTAGGTGTTAAAAACAGGGTTAGAAACAGCTGGTGAGGGCAGTTGGGTGTGTTTGCCCAGAGTTTGGAAGGGTGGGTGAAGGACCATATCTCAGGTCTCTGGGGTAACAGCGGGTAGGATACTGGCTGGGCAGGGCCCTGGCTCTGCGACCATCGCAGTTTGGTCTCTCGGATCTGGCATCTACTCAGCCATTCTTCCGGGAAGCAATCCTGGGCTTTTAATTATTGATTCCACACATGCGGCTGCTGGAGGAGGAGGGGGAACCTTGCCGTTCACCACAGAACAAGAAATCAATGTGCCGCTCCACGCTCAAAGCACTGGTTCCCAACGGCGTTTGGGCGCATGTTAAAAAAGCACGTTCTCAGCCCCACCCCGGACCTGCCGAACCAGACCAAGTGACGGTGCCCCTGTGAAGGACCCTGGGGTACCAGGCAGACCAGAGGTGGCGGGACTGGGACAGAAAGAGCCAGGGCTGAATGTGGCCACCAAGCCCCCAAGTTTGGGGCAGCCATGGGGACTGTCAGCCTTTTCTTTCCGTGATCAGTATACCTGACGATCACAACTTAGACAAAGGAAGGCTTGTGTTAGGCTTCCTGGTCTCAGAGGTCTGTCCGTGATCAACTGGCTTCAAGACAGGAACTTCTTAGCAGCAGGACTTCAAGGCATGGTGGAGGAGGAAAAGTCAACCTCAGTTTAAAGAAAGGGGGGGAGGGAGAGGGGGAGAGAGGGAGAGGGGGAGAGGGAGAGGGAGAGGGAGAGGGGGAGAGAGAGAGAGAGAGAGAGAGAGAGAGAGAGAGAGAGAGAGAGAGAGAGAGGCAGGCTTACAGTCCCTGGCCCACTCCCAGTCTCTACCCCTTATAGCTCTGTACTGCCTTCAAACCTGGCTGCACTGCCTACCACATGAACTTCTCTGGGGGTTGAACTCAGATACTGAGATACATCCTCAGCCCACTTTTATTTTATTTTTTATTTTTAATTTTTTTTATGGTACTGGGGATGGAACCCATCTACCTCTGGGCTACACTCCCAGACCTATTTTATATTTTATTTGGAAACAGGGTCTCTTAAGCCAGCACGGCTGGCTTCAAACCTGTGCGATCCTCCTGTCTCCGCCTCCCAAGCACGGGGATTACAAGCGTGCGCTACCATGCCCGGCTTATTTTTTATTTTGAAACAGGGACTCAGTAAATTGCTAAGGGCCTTGCTAAATTGCTGAGACTGGCCTTGAACCTGCAATCCTCCTGTCTCAGCCTCCCATGGACTAGGATTACAGACATTCACCACCATGCCGGGCTCTCTGGGGGACATTTTAAGTCCAAATCATAACAGGGACTTTCCCAATTGCAAGCTAAGGCCCAGAGGGACTCCCACCTGGCCCTGGCTGCACCTCTTGGGTAGACAAGAGGACTGAGGAGCTGGGGAAGTTCCCTGGCCATTGCTGGAGGCCTCTTGCCCTGTGCCCCAGCCAACCCCATACTTCCTTACTACCCGCTAGCCACACCTTGTTGGCTGACAGAGGGCTATGGCTTTTCAAGACAAACCAACCCAGGAGGATGCGCTGAGCCCAGCGTGGGGACAGCTCTGGAGACACCTGCTGGGCTGCTGGGGTACTGCAGGGTGGAGCCACCTCTGCCCTGGCCAGGGATGTGGCCAGGCCCCACTGGGGCCTGGGAACCTGTGTGTGTGCCAGCCCAGAGGTCCAGCTGTGAAGGCTCACACCGCAACAGCCCTGCTCAGCACCCCAGAGTTCACTGCTTCCCACAGCAGGAATATTTACTAAAAAAAGAGATGTGCATAATTAAAGCTAAATCATTTAAAACAAGCCTGGAGAAACTGGTTAGCTATATAAATCATTTGGGAGAGCTTTTATTTAGAAGATTTGAAGGTGAGTGCAGCAGTGCGTACTGTAATCCCAACGTTGGGAGGCTGAGACGCTAGGATTGCAGGTTTGAGGCCAATCTCAGCAACTTAGCCAGACCCGCAGCACTTAATGAGATTCTGCTCCAAAATTAAAAAAGAAAAACTAAAGGGTCAAGGATGGAGCTCGGAGGTAGACTGCCCCGGTGCAAAAAAAAAAAAAGGATCTGACAAGGTGATGAGACGTGCTCTAATTTGTCACTTGGGAACTTAACTTCTGCAGTTTGACTTTCTCTTACCCGCTTAGCGGCTGCCAGGGAGCCCCCCTCACTAGGCACCACAGGCTTCCAGTGTAGGAAGTCAGCTCCCGCTTCGTGCTACAGAGCCAGTAGTACATTCGCCCCATGAACCAGGCAGCAGCTGGGTGAGAGGCTGGGAGGATGACCAAGCAACCCTGTGAGGTCTTGGGTCAGAGTCACCAATGCCAGGTGCCTTCAGGGGCTTCATTGGGGATTCGACTTGCTGGCAGAAGAGGGTCCGTAGGTTTGCCCTGCGGGCGCCCTAGAGGGCCCGCCTTTCCGGCGGGTCCTGGCCTCGTAAGCACAGGCCCTCTCTGTGCTCTGGCTGCAGCTCTGCGCAGCCCCGGGACACTGTGTGCTCTGTCCGGCCAGCTGGTGCAGTGAGCCCCTGTTCTCTGCTTTCCCAGCAACCTCTGTGGGCCACCCTCCAGCTCATCCAGCTCATCCCTGGGAAAACCCCCTTCTGCCCCTAGTGGCCCAGCCTCGGGGGACCCCTGGGAACTGATGGGGTCTCAGCTGTGCAGGATCACAGAAGCACAGGGAACCAAACCCCGGGTCCCCTGGGATGGTCAGCCTTGCCAATGCCTGGGCACCTCTCCATGCTGCGGGCTGCCTTCCCATTCTGTCTGCACGAGGCTGAACCAAACGATACCCGCTGTGCTGTGGGAGTCCCACAGCTGGGCCTCAGGGGCCTGGGATTCGAGATCCCGGATGACGGTGTCCATGCATTCAGGTGTGTGCGCCGAAGCCCAGCTCTCACAGCTGGGATGGCGGCCTGGGCACACCCACGTGCACGAGCCGCTGGGCCTCTTTGCTGTTTGTGTGCATTTCCCAGGAGAACGAGATAATTATACTATGACTGATCCCCTGAACATGGTGCTTTATTTCAGCTGCACGTCAGGGGGTAAAGGGAAAGGAGGGGTGTGTGTGTGTGTGTGTGTGTGTGTGTGTGTGTGTGTCCTGGCACTGAGGGGCTGCATTGCTTCTCGGAAGCCCAAGGAGAGACAAGGATCAGACAAGGCCTTTGAGGAATTATGGGTTATTTCTAAAAAGGTGGTATCTTTTTTTTTTTTTTTTTTTGTACAGGGACATTCTGTCTCTGAACTACACCCCCAGCCCATTAAAAAAAAAAAGTTATTATGAAACAGGGTTTCACTAAGTTGCTAAGGATCTTACTGAATTGCTGAGACTGGCCTCAAACCTAAAATCCTCCTGTCTCAGCCTCCCAAGTACTGGGATTACAGGCATCTGCCACCAGGCCTGACTAAAGGTCCCGCCTTGTTAAAACATACCAGGGATCTCTGATACTTCTAAGGTGGGGACTGGCAGAGGAGAATCTGTGTGGCCAACCCTTTAGTAATATGAAACTTTCATTCCTTACCCAGCCCCTCTTTATTTTCTTGGTCCAGAGCTTCCCAGCCAGGACTGTAGACCCCGAGAGGTTATGGGCATCGTGAAGGGCCACAGAGACTTTTTTGTTCATTATGTCTAATTCAGTGTTTCTCAGTTTAACTCTTTATCAGCCACTGGGGCACCTCAAAATACTACTGTTGGCTGAGCACAGTGGCTCACACGTGTTATGCCAGTACTTGGGAGGCTGAGACAGGAGGATCGCAAATCGAAGTTCTATCTCAGCAACTTAGTGAGACCCTGTCTCAAAATTTAAAAAGGGGGGGGGGGCTGGGTGTAGCTAGGAGGTAGAATTCCCCTGGGTTCAATCCCTAGTTCCAGAACAAACAAAACAAAAATGATGCTTGGAATTCCACTCAGAAGTCCTGACCTCATGGCATTAGGATGTGATCCAGGAATTGATATTTTTAAACGCTTCCACTCAATTCTATCATGCAGACTGAGTCGAGGTCCCTGGGACTTGTAAAAGTTGTCAGTTTCCCTGTGGCGTGACCTTTCCCGCTGATGGCCATGCCGGTGCTATCAGATGGAGCCAAACGTTGATTGACAGTTGCATTTGCTTGATGAATTGAATGAAATAAAAATAAGTAGGTTTTAACTTATTGTCCCTTTCAAAATCGATAGACAGATCAATGGAAAACATAGGGCGCTGGCTGAGGTGGAGGGAGCCACCACCACCCGGTCCTCACTGGCCAGAACTCAGTCCTCTGGGACTGAACGTCCTTGGGAGGGAGGTCAAAGCTGAGATGCCCAGTAGCTTGGCATTGACTTTCCTGGTTTTGGATATTATTTTCCTCCTTTATCTTGAGTGCTGACAGATTTGAGAGACAGCTTAGTAAGCGGCAACAGCTAGAACTCTGAGAATCTGTCTTTCTGGCCAGAGGCCCAGGAAAAGGGCCCCCTGTAAGCTGAAGAATAGAGGGTAACTCTTTATTTCTGTCTTTTTCTTCACCACAACCAGAGTAGCAGCATCAGAAATCCTCAGACAAAGCCCACCTCCCTGGCAGAGGAACTAGTTATGATGCCAAAGTCACAGGGAGGTTCCCACCATCCCCTGTTTTCTCTTGCCGTCTTTTCTGCAGCCCAGGCCCCAGTTGAACAAAACCAAACAGTAGAGTGTAAAGTTAAAACCGCTCGAGGGACCCAACTCTGTGGGCAGAGGAACCAGAAAAGGGGTCTCTGATAGTAGGAGAATATGGAGGAAATCTTAGAGAAGAGAAATCTGTAAAAGGGGGTCCTCTGTTTATGTCACCAAATGCAGTTGTGTGCATGAGACACACCCAAAAATTCATCGTGAAGGCTTTGGAACCAAACTGTCACATGAACCATGACGCAAAGCCCAGGCATGATTCCTGAATGGTTCATGAGAAGGGCAGACCCAGCCAAACACACTCGAAGGCTTTGAGACTGGATTGGCATTAGAACCACCTGCCCAAGACAGTGAGGCAGAGCGCATGGTCTCAGCCTGAATGTGTTGATTGCCTAATGAAACAAATAAAAACCAACATTTGCTAGAAATGCAAAGCACAAACATTAAAAATGACCCGGTTGCAATCAAAATATATTTGGGGGATAAAAAGAAATAAAGCCTGACCACGTCTATAATCAGTCACTTACCATTAAAAAAAATATGACCGATTCTCAAAGGAAGATATAATAAAGTCTCAATAAATGCTAACCTGGGATGACCAAGATGTTGAAACTATCAACAACTCTCTATTATGACCATGTTCCATGAGGTAAAGGTGGACCGTTTTTTTTTTTAAGTAAGTAGGAAGACAGAAATTAACTTCAGTAGGTACACACAAGTTTTTTTACCCCAATATGATGTATGAATATAATGCACCAATAAAATATTAAAAAAGAAATTAACTTCAAAGAAATATAAACCTTAAAAAACAAAAAAGAAATAAAAATTTTAGAACTGAAAACTGTATCAAATAAAAAGTTCACTGGACAGGTTCAAAGACAAATAAACATATATGGGAAAGATCTAGATAAGTCTATGTAGACCAGTCGAGTTTATCCTGAGCAATGGAGAGAATGACTGCTTTTAAGAAATGAGCACAGTTTAGCTGGGTATAGTATTGCACACTTGTAATCCAAGCAACTTGGAAGGCTGAGGCAGAAGAATCACAATATTGATATCCTTCCGGTCAACCTAACAAAAGTCTATGGATATAACAAAGGATGGGGATGTTGCTCAGAAGAAGAGTGCTTACCTGGTGTGTGTGAAGCCAGGGTTCAATCCTCAGTACTGTAGAGAGGGAGGGAGGGAGAGAAAAAAGGGAAGGAGAGAGAGAGAGAGAGAGAGAGAGAGAGAGAGAGAGAGAGAGAGAGAAAGTATTAAAGCCTTGGGTGCATTTAGAATAATATCAGGAGCTCTGAGTTTTCTGTCATTGGAAATTCTCAATGGAAAGAGAGCTTGTTGCACCAAAAACATCTGAACAAATAGAGTCTGAAAACATCCCATCTTGGTGAAAGACATAAATTTCCAGATTTAGGAGTCTCAAGAACTCTAACAAGATCAACCAAAAGGAACCACACCCAGTCGTATCATAATCAAGCTGCTGAAAACAGAAGGTGAAGAAAAAAAAAACCCTGACAGCAGAGGTATTGAAAATGACACGTCTTATGCAGGAAAGCAATGATTCAAGTGACTGGATGTCTCATCAGGAACCGGGGCGGCCAGAAGACAGTGGAACAATGTCGTTCACATTTGAAAAGAGGAAGGAAACTTTCAGCATTCAGGAAAGAAAGTGACACGAAAGCCCTCTCGGATGAAGGGAAACCAAAAGGTTTGTTTCCAGCAACCCTGTATTAAATAAATAGCCAAAGAAAGTACACCATGTGGTACATGACAGGGATATGCTCTGAGAAACGTCTCTCCACACGGTTTTGTGGCTGGGTTTTCCTCATGCACTGTATTTACACAAACTGGGATGGCTGCGACATGACTATGTGACGCAATCTTATGGGACCACTGGCATATATGTGCGCTTTTGTTGACTAAAATGTCATTGTGTGGCTTGCGACTATTCTTCAAGCTAAAGGGAAATGAATCGAAGGGACTTGGAATTTGGGGAATGATTCAAGACCCACAGAAATGATAAAATGCCTGAGTGAATATATTGGATTATTTTTTACCTCCTAAATTTTTAAAAATGTATCCCAGTATTTCAGGCGGACATTATGACATTGACTGATGGTTTCACTACTAATTCTAGCAACCATTTGCAGAAGAAACGATGCCAAGTCTCCACCACCTTTATCAAAAAGTAGAAGAGGCGAGAATATTTTCAAGTTCAATGAATGAGGGCAGCATTACTCTTATTGATAAATAAATAAGCAAGGGATATTACAAGTAAAGAAAATTGCGGAGCAAATCAGGTGTAGATGTAAAAAATCTACCAGAAAGTGAACCTAGCAATATCTTAGGATAATGTATCGTGGTTAAGTAGGGCCAACCCAGCATGCAATGTAAACTTTTTACAATTTAAAAACCAATCCACCATGTTAGTGGGATAAAGAAGAAAAATGACGAGTATCTCAATAGGAGTAGAAAACAAATTCAATACACTTCGGCATCCAATTTTGATGAAAGCAACAACAACAACTCCAATCCAGGCATGGTGGAGCATGCCTGTAATCTCAGGACTTGGGAGGTTGAAACAGGAGAGTTGCAGGTTTGAGGCCAACCTGAGCAACTTCTCAAGATCCTCAGAAACTTAGTGAGACCCTGTTTCAAAATGAACAATAAAAAATAAAAAGGGCTGGGGTGTAACTCAGAGGTAGAATGCCCCTGGGTTCAATTCCTAGCACTTAAACAAACAAACATCAAGTAAACTGGGGCTGGGAATATAGCTCAATCGAAGAGCGCTTGCCTAGCATGTACAAGGTCCATGGATTTGATACCCAGCTCCATAAACACACACATACACACGCATACCACACATACACGCACGCACGCACATCACCTCAGCAAACAGGAACAGAAGGAAACTCCCACTGGCTGTGGTGGCCATGTCTACAACCAAGCTACTCAGGAGAACCACAAGTTCAAGGCCAGCCTCAGCAACTTAGGGAGACAGGTTTCAAAATTTAAAAAGGGAAGGGCTGGAGATATAGCTCAGCGATATAATGCCCCAAATTCAATCAACCAACACAAAAAGAAAGAGAGGAAGAAAGGAATGAAGGAAGAAATAAAGGAAGAAAAGAAGGAAGAAAGGGCAGTTTCTATCTGAGATAAAGCATCTGTGAAAGATATTCAGCTTATAGTTGGTGTTGTTTTTAGTGGTGAAGGAGATCAGGAACAAGGAAGGCCTTATGATTCTCATTCTTCCTACTCAACATGGGCTAGAAAGTCCTAGCTAGTGTAGCAAGGAAAAGAAAAATGAAATAAAGGGTACATATTTGTAATAGAATAAATAAAACCAACTGTTTTTGTAGACTGCATTATTATCTGCAAAATCCGATGTCACCTACAAAAAAAAAAAAAAAGCTCCTGGAACTAATGAATAAATTTAGTGAGGTCAATATAACAACAATCAGTTACAGTTCTATACAGTATCAATAACCAGTTGTAAAAATTGAAATTTTTAACAACACCAGAAAGAAAGATAAGAAAGGAGGAAGTATTTATAATTCAGAACACATGTGCAAATTCTCAATGCTACCAACTACAGAATGCTTAGAGAGGAAATTGACGATGACCTGAATAAGTGGGAAAATGTATCATATTTATGCGTTAAAGATTCAAATTTCAAACAGGATTAAAAAACAGAGACTGAGAAAATGAGTAAAGGATTAATATGGAAGGATGAGGGAAACTGAGTAGTTGAAGCAATGGTTAAGTCCAAGGTGAAAAGCAGCTTTGGATACCTCCTGGAGGATTACCCCAGAAGTTGGAAACTATTTCAGTTGCCCTGCAGTTGTCCGTGGTGCGTCCACACTGATTCCACTCCATTATTGAAGGTTTGGTGTGTTCTTGATGTGTTGCATGTCAAAGGAGAGCACAGCCCTCAGTGCCCTGAGCTAGGTTATAGGGTCTGGCTCAACAGCATTTGTCATCAACCTTGGTTTGAGAAGATTAATTTGATAACCGCCTTGTGAGCTCCTGGCTGCCTGTGATCCCTAAGTGAAACACTTACTTGGTGACTTTTATCTGGGATGTTTGAGCTGATTATTACAAATGTACCGCAGAACGCTTTCAACCAAGCCAAGTTGTGTGTAGTCAAAGTAACTAAATCCCATTTGAAAGGAAATAAAAGAATATTATCTTTACAGCATGTGAGACCAAACGGGGAGGCGAGATTGGTGTCGGCCGCAATTTGGCAGAGCTCATATCTCATTTGTGTGAAATGATTGCACCCAGCCGGTATTGTGGGCACTGAATAGCTATTTCTCATCTTGGTCTGCTACGTTACAGGCTCTTGGAGGAGCTGCCTAATGCTATTTTCCCATGCAAAAGAAAAACATGGTTTAGAATAAGGACACTGGGGCTCTTTATTGTTGACAATGAGCCTTTATTTCCCACATCTCATTAGGATGTTTCAGGAGGCGAGTGGTGAGCCTAGTGTCAGGGGCCGCATTTTGTATTGATTTATGTGCGGTCGTGGAATTAATTGAGTCTGGACACGGGGCCTCGATTTCTTGGACACGGAGCAGGTAACTGCTTCGCCTGTGCATTCCAATGGCCTTCCAGATGGTCTGTTGTGAAGGATTTATCTCTAATATGATTAATCAGAAGCAAGGACCTCAGTGTGTCTGTGTGCAGGCTTCTGCATGCCAAGAGCCCAGCTGACTCCTCTTGGTGGACAGTTAACCCTGGCCTGCCCACACCCCTCCTAGGCTCATCTCAGGAACTAGGTTGTCCTGAGATGCTCTAAAGTATCCTGGGCAAAGGACCTGGCATGGGAGGAAGAGACCTACAGCTTATCCAAAGGAAAACATCACAGCATCATTTATAATATAAAAATAGGACACCAACCGTATTCAGTAGAGAAAGTTAGTATCTTAGTCAGCTGAGGCTGTCTGTAAGAAAAGTAGTGTTCGCTGGGCGGCTCACACAGCAAACGCTCATTCCTCACAGTACTGGAGGCTGAGAAGTCTAAGATCAGGTCCTGGCATGTATGGTGTCGGGGTGGGGGGGCATGCGTGTCTGGTTCATGGGGGACTTTCTGCATCCTAACACAGTAGGAGTGGTGGTGAAGGGACGCCCTCGGCCTCCTTTAAAAGGGCTCTAGGCGTGGTGGCGCATGCTTGTAATCCTGGCACTTGGGAGGCTGAGATAGAAGGATCATGGATCGCAGACATCCTCAGCTACTTAGTGAGGCCCTTCATACTCAGTGAGACCCTGTTTCCAAATTAAAAAAAAAAATGTAAAAATAGGTCTGGGAGTGTAGCCCGGAGGTAGAAGGGCTTCCAGGATCCCCAGTACCACCAAAAAAAAAAAATAATAATAATAATAATAATAATAAAAAATAAAAATAAAAAATAAAATGTAGGGCTTGAAGTGTAGCTCAGTGGTAGAATGCCCCTGGGTTCCATCCCTAGTACCACAAAAAAAAGAAAGTAAATAAACAAATAAAAGGGTCTACCCCATTCATGACCGCTCTACCCTCTGACCAAATCTCCCAAACTCCCCAGCTCCTAAACCCATCATATTGGAGGGTAGGATTTCTTTTTCTTTTTCTTTTTTGGTGGTACTGGGGTTCCTGGAAGCCCTTCTACCTCTGGGCTACACTCCCAGACCTATTTTTTTTTATACTTTTTATTTGGAAACAGGGTCTCTTAAGCCAGCGCGTCTGGCTTCGAACCTACGCGATCCTCCTGTCTCCGCCTCCCAAGCGCGGGGGTTACAAGCGTGCGCCACCATGGCCAGCAGGATTTCTTTTTTTTAATATTTACTTTTATTGGAGCATTATAGTCTCACATCGTGATGTAGTTCAGAGTGGCGGTGATGTACAGCACACAGCTCTGGCGGGCTTTCCCCTGGCCCCTGCCCAGGCCTCCGCTTCCCCATGGGGTATCGCGATTGGCACTGGGATTCTCATACATGTACGTAACGTCAGTTGGCGTGACTCCTTCATTGGTCCTCCTGGAGGTTAGGACTTCATCTGAAATTGGGTGGAGGGAGCATAGATATTCCGTCTCTAGCAGTTAGTGTTTATTTGGTGTGTAAATATGATTAAGCCGATACTCTGCAGAGGTCCTGCTGTTTATCATGTGTGTCCAAAGGGCATTGTCTTTAGAGTACTCAGCGGCATAGAAGAGAGACGTAGAGAAAGACCCCAAGGAAACATACCACAACTCAGGCACGCTCGGCTGTCTTGGGTTGGGCCGCTCTGAGCCGTGTCCGTTCACTTATTTCCTATTAAGTGCAAAGCAAAACAGACCGCAGTTTTCGCCTGGAGCCACATGCCTCCAGAGACAGCCTCCTCGTGAGTACAGCGGCCTGCCCACGCCGGCTTAACGGACGATGTGTCAGCTTAGTCACATCCATGGTTCTCTCCCAAGTGGGGAGGGAAGCCGATCGCACCCTCCTCCAGGGCAGCTGCACCCCGAGGAGCGTGCAGTTGAAGGAATGGAACTCTTTCCTTCTGCCCTCCCCGTGAGCTCGCAGCGTCTGGCAGCCAGGCAGGTGGGGTTGGGTGGCTGTGAGCATCCCCCTTGCAGGCATCAAAGGGCTTCCTGCCAATGTTGCTTTTAAATTGAAGTGTTGAAAATGGTATCCTTTATCACTGGGCTGCAAACAGCTTCCACGGGAAGGCAACCTGTCATGCCTTGCAGGAGTGCACACAGGTTGAGCTTAATAGGATCTTGTCTCGGTCTATTTTTCTGTTGCTATAACTTGTAGCCAGAGACCTGGTAATTTATGAACAACAGAGATTCATTTGGCTATAGTTGTTGAAGCTGGGAAGCCCAAGGGCAAGATATCTGCATCTGGTGAGGGCCTTCTTGTGGGGTCCACCATGGCGGAGGGCACCTGTCCCCTGGTGGGACAGAACAATTTCGCTAGCTGGGGTCCTTCTCCCTCTTCCAATAAAGCAAGTAATGCCATCATGGGGCCCTGCCTTCATGGCTCTACTTGACAAGACCCCACTTCCAGTGGCCATTAAACTATGTCTTTGGAGTTAAGTTTCCAACACACAAACCTTTGGAAGACACTTTCAAACCGGGAGAACTATTTATTTATTTATTATTTATTTATTTATTATTTTTACGGTTACTGGGGATGGAACTCAGGAGCATTCTACTTCTGAGCTACACCCCCAGCCCTATTTTTTATTCTTTATTTTGAAGCAGAGTCTCATTGAGTTGTAAAGGGCCTCACTAAGTAGCTGAGGCTGGCCACAGACCACGATCCTCCTGTCTCAGCCTCCCAGATGCTGGGATTACAAGCGTGTGCCACCATGCCTGGCTCCCAGGAGAACTATTTAAAGAACCACTTTTGCCAGGCGTGGTGGCCCACGCTCGTAATCCCAGAATTTGGTAGGCTGAGACAGGAGGATCATGGTTCGCAGCCAGCCTCAGCTACTTAGTGAGGACCTCTGCAACTCACTGAGATCCTATTTCAAAATAAAGACTAAAAATAGGGCTGGGGGTGTAGCTCAGAATGCAGAATGCCCCTGAGTCCCCTCCCCAGTACCACAGAAAAAACTGGGGTAGGGGTATAGCTAGGAGTTAGAATGTCTCTGGGTTCCATCCCCAGTACCACAAAAATAAATAAACAAAAAAGGAATAAAAAAATAGGGCTGAGGGCATACTCGGAGGTAGAATGTCCCTGGGGTCAATTCCCAGTACTGCAAAAAAAAATTTAATAAAATAATATAAATTTAATTAATAAAATAAAATAAAATAAAGAACCACTTCATCCCACCTCCATTTCAGCCAGCCTTTTTTTCTCACGTCCCCTGGCCACACCCCGCCTCTGGCTGGGGAACTGTCTGCTGTTCCCTGAACAGCCTACCCTCCTGCGCCATCCGCCTCCGCCCTCCTCGTAGCACAGAGTTGATGCGGGAGCTGGATCTCCAAGAGGCTGGTGAAAGCTGTCTTCCCTCACCAACCCCAGGCACCGAGGGAGAAGGTACCGCCCATGGTGGTCCTGGGTATGTGGAGACAAAGGCCTTCTATTTCTCAGCAAGGAGGCCAGATGTGTCCCACAGGGAGTAGGGTCTTACCTAAGACCCACAAATATCTCTCTAGGGCCGAGTTTTCCAGCACCTTTGCCATCATAACCTTCTGAAGCCCCAGGCCTGGCCTAGGTCCCATCAACTCAGAATCTTGAGCCGTGACCCCGCGTGTGCCTGCGTGCGTGAGGTACTTTGTTGGGGGAAGTACCTCTTGATTTCTACAAAGACCTCTCTCCATTCTGCAGTGCCTCCTAGACACAGCCACATCCGCCTGTGTTGGCAGAGCCACCTCAAACGTACCCCTAGTCAGGCGCCATCTGTGTGAGCACTGCACTGACAGCCCTCCTGAGCTCACCCTAAGTGGCCTCTATGGCGCCTGGGCCCGTGTGGTCCTTCTCCGCTCTGGTTTGAATGTGGTTCATCCCCTGAGGGTCCTTTGTGGCACTGTGGGGAGGTGGTGGGTCCTTTAAGAGATGGGGTTCTGGCCGGACATGGTGGTGCACCCTTGTAATCCCAGCATTCGGGAGGCAGAGACTGGAGGATGGCAGTTCTCAGGCAGCCTCAGCTACCTAGTGAGGCCCTTCACAGCTCAATGAGACCCTTTTTCAAAAATAAAAAGACTAAAAAATAGGGCTTGGGGTGTGGCTCAGAGGTACAATGCCCCTGGGTTACATCCCCAGTTCTGAGAGAGGGGGGGGGCAGGCTGTGAGTGAGTCACGGAGGGAGGGAGAGGGGTGGTGTAATCCCAGCATTCGGGAGGCAGAGACTGGAGGATGGCAGTTCTCAGGCAGCCTCAGCTACCTAGTGAGGCCTTTTGCAACTTAATGAGACCCTATTTCCAAAAGTAAAAAGACTGAAAAAATAGGGCTGGGCATGTAGCTTGGAAGTACAATTCCCCTGGGTTCCATCCCCAGTACCATAAAAAAAAAGAGATGGGGCTCAACTGGGAGGTCCTTGGGTCCTTGTGGGTGTCCCCCCCAGAGAGGATTAAGGTAGTTCTCGTGGGACTCTTGAGTTCCTTCTCGAGAGAGCAGATTGTGACTGAGCGAGGCTGAGCCAAGTTGCTCACGGGTTCCTGTCTGGTGCAGGATGCCTCTCTGTCACACGCCCACCACTGTGGCACTATACACCCTGAGCCTTTCACCAGAACTGAACCGATGCCAGTGCCATACCCCAGGACATCCGAAACTGTGATCTAAATAAAACTTTTATCCTTATAAAGTGACCTAGCCTTGGGTATTTCATTATAGTAACTGATAGGGTTTGGTTGTTAGAATGTCTCCAGGAAAATCTCACACATGGGCAATGAAAAAAATGTTCGGAGGTGAAACGATTGAATCACAAGGGTTCTAGTCTGTCTGTCAGCAGATACACCCACTGATGCCTTAATCATTTGAGTAGATTTCTGGGGTTGGGCCATAGATAGGCAGGAGTGGCTAGAGGGGGCAGCTCACTGAGGTGTGGTCTTAGGGACTGCCTATGCCTGGCGCCCCTCCTCCCCTCTCTGCTTCTGGCCTTCATGATGAAAGAGCAGCCTTCCTCTGCGTGCCATGTTGCCATCTCCACCAGGGGTTTGATGCCAGCGAGCCGGCCCTATGCACCGAAACCTCTGGGACCAGGAGCCCCAACAATATTTCCTCCTCTAGGTTGCCACTGTCAGGTATTTTTGTCACAGTGGTAAGAATGTTGACTGAGACCGTAAGGGAAAGTGGGATAATACACTCTCTCATTTAGGCTGCTCCAAGCCCGGCAGGCAGATATGTCACTCCCGATTTACCAAGGGGGGAATAAATTAAATATCCTGCCCAGGGCCTCGCACTAAACAAACGTTTGAATTTAAACAAGGACCTTCTGTCTTCATCTTTAGCAGGAGGGCTCTCTCTCTCCTACTGGAGGTGCCCAGCGGGTTAAATGTAATCCTGCAGTATTTGAAGATGCAGCTTCTTCCTGGGCAGCTGCCCAGGGTCTCTTTCCCTTTGTATCCACACAAAAGACAACCAGGTCAGAGGTCTGCGATGTGAAGCCCCACAGGACAGCTGTCTTTAGCCAGGCACGAGCGCTGCATTTAATGGCGAAAATCTTTAAAACACAGGATCATGGCCAGTGCCCAGCTGAGCTGTCGTGTGGCCCGAGGCAAAAGGAAAAATCAGCACCAGTCCTCTCTCCATTTAACAGCTTGGTGCTTTGTTCACTGGGGGGGGGGTTGTTTTGCATTCGTTCTGATTTTAATTCAAGCATGCGTAATATTTATTTTGATTCCTGAAGTTGTGGGTGCCTCATGCGTCTCACGCTGGCCTGTGTCTAGTACAGTAACAATGTTTTCATTAAAGTTGGGAAGAAGGCAAGATGCCTCTTAGTCATATTGTTACTGAGCTTTTGCAGGGAAGTGCAGGTCACGCATGATGATATGCTCTGTGGAGGAGAAGCCGGGTGGTAGCACCTTGAAGGAGTTGTCATTTACCTAGGAACACAACATAATCAACTAAAATCTAGTAGGTCTTAAACGTGAGCTGGGAGGTTGGCGCACACCCGGAATCCCAATTCTTGGGAAGTGGAGGAGGGATAATTGCAGGTTTAGGGCCAGCCTCAGCAACTTAGTGAGACGCTGTTTCAAAATAAAAATAAAAGGACCGGGAGTATAGCTCAGAGGTAGACTGTCCGTGGGAGAGAAGGAAGTAGGGGCCGGATCCCACTGTCCCTTCAGGGTCACGTCTGCAGCGGCCAGGACAACTTCCTCTAGACTCCATCTCTTAAGGTCTCCATTATCTCCTAGTGATGCCACCGGCCGGAGGCCAAGCCCTTAATACAGTGGGTGACACCTACCCAACCACAGTGACTGCTTTAACTTCTCTTAACTTAGAGAGCACTTGGGCATGGTGGTGCATGCCTGTCACCCCAGTACTTGGAAAGCTGAGACAAGAAGATCACAGATTCAAGACTAGCCTCAGCAACTAAGCGAGTCTTTCAGCAACTTCGTGACCACATTTTGTTTCAAAACAAAAAATGAAATAGGGCTGGGCGTATAGCTCAGAGGTAGGGCTCAACCCCTAGTAGCATATAAACAAAACGAGAAGGTATCTAAGCGGATATACTTGAAGACTTGGGGACCCATGCTACTCTGCGTGTATTGGAGTCCTTTAGTCTAAAAGGCCGAGAGGATATTTTATATAGGTGCAGGTACACACACGTCCAAGTATAGAGAGAGATTTTTATCTTCAAAATGACAGTTTGAGGGGAAGATGGCAAGAGGTGCCATGTACGTTAGTTTGTTCTCTAGCAAGGATGTAAACACAGTTTCCCTCGGCACCTTCCAGGGCTTGGTTTGGGATCCCCTATACATATGCAGATCTGAGGACACGCAAGTCCCGTCTCTAAAGTGGGATAGTATTTGCATAGAACCTCCACTCATCCTCCCATATACTTAAAACTATCTCTAGGTGACTTGTAACCCACAGTGCAGCATCAATCCCACGCAGGTAGTTACTATGCTGAGGTGCTTAGGGAATAAGGACTAAAGAATAAACAGCCCCTACACATTCAACACAGACATAATTTAAAAACATTTTTGACGCACAGTTGGTTGAATGTGCAGATCAGAACCTGCAGATACAGAGGGCCGACCGTGCCGGCAGTGTGCACAGCCCGTGTCAGGCCCGGGGAGATACCAGATGCCATAGCGATGGTACCGCTTCCTAGGGAACAGGAGCATCGCGCTCGCTTGCCAGTGGCCGCTGTACCACCTCCCTCTTCCCTCCTAGCAGTCAAGGCATGAACGCGTATGGTCATGTGTTACCATTGCCTTCAGCACGCGCTTCTGAGGGGTTATGCTGAGGCAAAGAGGCTTCTGGGAATGCTGTGCAGAAGTTCCATGGTGGCCAAGTTCCTCCTTTCTCTCCTCCAGCCTGTCCCTGGAGCTGGCATCCTCTGTGAATAGAAGGCATCTATTGCTCAACCACGCGTTGTCTTTGAGGCAGTTCATTGCTCCTGAGGGGTCCACTGGTTAGAACCTGGTGAGTGGAGGTCCTCTGGGTCCTGCGTAGACCCTGAGCCCCTGTTCTCAGCCTGGGAACGAGGTTTGGAGTGGCACTGCCAGCTGTAGAGTTTGGGATGGGGTGGCCCTGGAGAACGTTTGGACCTTGCAGGGCAGTCTTTCTGACGTGGGCATCTGTGTAGCCCGTAGGCTGCTCTGAGGAAGCGCTTGGAATCGTTCAGCATTCCGGGACCACTACCAGGGATGGCCATTCCAGCCCCTTGCACTTCGCAGTTCTGTGGTGGCGAGTCTCTGCGATGTGAATTCCCGTGTTGGAAGCGTGTGTCTTGGTCGGTAATTGTGTTTGTTCACACTCTGAGTGTCTGGACTGGGTGAAGTAATTATCTCCTTCCCAGGTGTTCTGGGAATAGCCTTACTGCCGTGACGGTAACCATCTGGTATGGACGACCTCGTACTGAGATGAGTGTGGGCACCGCTGCCGGCAAGGTGCCAGGCTGGGCACCATGAGAGGGGCAGAATGGCAAAGGGCTTTAGTTTATGAGCTCCCTGGGAAGATGTGATTTAAGAAAGAGGATGTACAGGGCAGGGACATGAGCTCAGCGCCTGGGCCGCGACCGCCATGGGCGTCACCGATAGCGCCTTCTCCATTTTCTCCCCTGCGCCCCACCTCAGCTCCCACTGCCTTCACCCCTAAGTACTGCTCAGACCCCCTCCTCTCTCACCGCCACACTGTTAACTTAAGCTCTCAACTCTCTAAAAGCATTTTTTATAATTTGTTCAACTATAGTGAAATAGACATAACACCATTGCAGCCATTGTCCCTTCCTCTCTCATTTGGTATTAGGGATTGGACCCAGGGCCATTGTTCCACCAGGCTACATCCTGGCCCTTTTTATTGTTAATTTTGAAACAGGGTCTCTCTAGGTTACCGCACACGGACCTTGTAATGGTTTGAGATGGAGCTGCGGGTTCTTATTCTTAGCTACTTTTAGAAAAGAATAGGCAGAACTGCTGCAGGCTTACGCAATTTTTATTATTACAAAGGTAGAAAGAAGGGACAGAGGAATAAAGCACCACATCAGAGAAAGTGTGGTAGCGTGTACTGATGGTAAGACACTGAGGTTTTGAATATAGAACAGTTTTTATGAAGATTCATTATTCTCCATCTTGCCCAACCGATAGTCTCTTACCCGACTAGGTGTGAGCCCACTCATCAACTCCATGCGGGCCCCTTTTTTATGATTATGAGGATTATGATTATGGGGATTTCTTGTCCAACCAAAAGCCTTCTTCCTGCCTTGATGCAGGTTGAGGCCCAAGTCTTTGTTAAGACTGGAATATGCGACTTGCTTAACAAAGTCAGAGGTCATGTGGTATCTGCCCCCTTCAACAAAGACCTGTACCATCCTCCCACATCCTTGGGGAATTTGAGCCTATCTGCTAGAAGTGATTCATCATGTAAACCTGTCTCTTAAAACATGAAGGCCTTGGGTCCCAGCTCTTCTGTGTACTGCTAATCACTTTTGGTGAGGGAACTCTGCATTATAACAAGCAGCCTGAGCCCCTGGTAGCAACCAGGCCCTGACTTCTTTATCCATTTTGGAATTAGAATTAGTACCAGAGCAATTTTCCAATATATTAATACCAAAGCCATTTTCCAATGCCAGCACAGACCTCAAACCTGCAGTCCTTCTGTCTCAGCCTCCCAGACACTGGGATTCCAGGAGTACGCCACCACGCCTGGCTACAGACTCTCATTTCTTCACCAGACCGCTGGGATAAGTTTTTCAAAATACAAAACAAACACCATGTGATGTACAGGTTCAAGATAAAGACAGTCAAAGTGGGCGCTTGAGTAACTACTCAGCCCAAGAAACAATGTTCCCCACACATCTGGACACCCTCTCTGCACCTCTTCCCTGATCCTGGCCCCTTGCCTCCCCTACAGCATGAGAATATTCTTGTTTACCAGTTTCTCTTCCTCCATCTTCCTGTCCTCCCCATCCCTTCATGGTGGGCCCAGAGATGGGTGTAAAAAAGAAATACGGTGTCAGGCACCTGCTGGAAACCACCCAGTGGCTGGTTGGGGATACAGTGTACAGCCCTGAGCAGTACAGTCCAGACTCTCTCCCACAGTGGACACAGGGGATCACTGCAGGGTCCCTGCAGCCTCATGATGGCCACCTGCAAGCTACAGTCGTATCACTGATCTGCTTCCAGCCATGGCCAGCTGTGCTGCCCTACCTCCCACGCCTTCCAGCCCAAAGGGCTGGGCACTGGGGCTGAGCTCCTCTGCTGCTTCTCATCCACCAGCACTCCTGAAAATTGGATCCCTTGGTACATACTGTTTGGTTGGAAGTGAGGAGGGGAGAGAAGACCGGACCAGCCTGCAGGGAAGAGGGACTGTTGTAACACCGAAACTGAGTTGGAGGTCACGAAGGAGGCAAACGCCAGCCACGTTATTAAAGGCCTCTTTAATTGATTGGCACCTTTGGGCAAGGTCTGCTGACTGTGGGGGCAAGACCAGTGACGAGCAGCAGAACCACACAGTCAGCAGAGTTATGGTCAGTCGGCAGAGTCACATGGCAGAAAGGAAGTGAGGGTATTTATGTAGCCGGGGCCTGGGAGCGGAGCTAGCAGCATGGGAATGCCAGTCCTCTTGCAACATCTAGAGTCTCGCGATGCCTGGAGTCGGCTTCACGATGTCTGGAGTCTCGCAACACCTGGAGTCTCACGACATCTTCGCTTCTGGCTTCTGGGGTTCCGCCTCCTGTCCCTGCTGCGGGGTCCTATGGGGGAAGAGAGGGACCTGATCTATCAGCTACAAATTTACTTATTTTTTAATACACAATTTCATCCAGGCGTGTCAGTGCACGTTTGTAACCTAGTACTTGGGAGGCCGAGACTGGAGGATTGCAGGTTCGAGAACAGCATCATCAAATAGTGAAACTAGGCCGGGCGTGGTGGCGCACACTTGTTATCCCTGCACTTTGGAGGTGGAGACAGGAGGATCGCACAGGTTCGAAGCCAGCCTTACGGCTTAAGAGACCCTGTTTCCAAATTAAAATATAAAATAGGTCTGGGAGTGTAACCTGGGGGTAGAAGGGTTTCCAGGAACCCCAGTACCACCAAAAAAAAAAAAAAAAAAGTGAGAATATTATCAACCTAGAGAGACCTTGTTTCAAAAAAAAAAAATAGGGCTGGGGGTATAGCTCAGAGGTAGAATGCCCCTGGGCTTGATCCCCAATGCATATGCATACACACATACACAAACACACACACACACACACACACACACACACACACACACGTACGTAATTGTTTTATTATAAAACAAATTAAGACATTCACATGGTTAAAAAATTTAAACATTTGAAAATACAGAGTATATAATGCCAGCCTTTCTTTCTATGGACCACCACTCAGAACCTTTCCAAATGTACTTTATTTTGTGTGTAGTACTAGGGATGGCACCCAGGTGCGTTCTACCTCTGAGCTACACCCCCCAGCCCTATTTTGTATTCTTTATTTTGAAACAGGGTCTCACTGAGTTGCAAAGGGCCTCACTAAGTAGCTGAGGCTGGCTGGAACCACAGTCCTCCTGTCTCAGCCTCCCAAGTACTGGGATTACAATTGTGCACCACCATGCCTGGTTTTATCTCTTCATTTTTAATGAACACATAATCATTATACTAGCTGGGGAGAGTACGATTTGATGTTTCAACTTGTGAGTGTCCTGCCATGGAGAGGGAGCTAGGCTGGGGCGGTTTAACGTCCCTTCTTTCTCTGTCTTTGTCTTCTTCATGAATGCGCTCCCCTCTCTGTCTTTGAGAGTAGCAAACCTAATCTCGTTACCCTTAGGGTTGGCCACTGGGGGATGCCAAGCCCAGTGAGCGCTGGACAGAGGTCGCGGGTGAGCCCATGGGTTGAGGGGCTGAGGCGGGGCCCGACGACTGCTGGGAACTTTCCCAGCGGCTTCCCCTACCCTAGCTGTGCCAGTCCTCTTTGGCACCGTCACAGGTGACTTATGACACAGGAGGCGGTGGGCAGGTGGGCAGCAGGAATGCCACATTCTTGGTACAGCCATGCACCCACTCTGCTTGGACGCGGGGCTGTGTGCAGGGCGGGCCATGGAGGCCGGTGGCACCTGTGGATTCTGACTTTGTTCTTCCCACCTCCCTCCCCACAGCAGCTGCCCCAGGTGATGATGGCCGCGTGAGCATCCGCCATGGCCCACCGGAAGCGCCAGGGCACCACAGGCGGCATGTTGGAGCACAGGGCCAGGCCGGGGCCCGTCCCCCATGGCCAGGAGCCCGAGAGTGAGGACATGGAGCTGCCCTTGGAGGGCTACGCACCCCAGGGCCTGGAGCTGGCCACCCTGCGGCCAGAGAGCCCCACGCCCGAGGACCCGGAGCGCCACAGCCACAGCCCAGACGGGGACTCCAGCTCTGACTATGTGAACACCTCCGAGGAGGAGGACTATGACGAGGGGCTCCCGGAGGAGGAGGGTATCACCTACTACATCCGCTACTGCCCCGAGGACGACAGCTACCTTGAGGGCATGGACTGCAATGGGGAGGAGTACGTGGCCCACGGCCCACACCCCGTGGACACTGATGAGTGCCAGGAGGCGGTGGAGGAGTGGACGGACCCGGCGGATCCACACGCCCTCGGCCACGGGGCCGAAGACAGCCAGGACTACCCAGACAGCCGCCTGCCCATCCCAGAAGATGAGCCCTCCGAGCTAGAGGCTCATGGGCAGGATGAAGGTGGCCACTATTGTCCCGGCAAAGAGAGCTACCAGGACTACTACCCCTCAGAGGGCAACGGCAACGCGGGCGGCACTTCCCCCTACCGCCTGCGGCGCGGGGACGGGGACCTGGAGGACCAGGAGGAGGACATCGACCAGATTGTGGCCGAGATCAAGATGAGTTTAAGCATGACCAGCATCACCAGCGCCAGCGAGGCCAGTCCTGAGCACATGCCCGAGCCAGGGCCTGGGGACTCCACGGAGGCCAGCCCGCCCAGCGAGGCCAGTCTCGGGCCCAGCAGGCACGAGGCCAGGCCCAAGTCGCTGAACCTTCCTCCTGAGGCCAAGCACCCAGGGGACCCCCAGAGAGGCTTCAAGACCAAGACCAGGACCCCAGAGGAGAGGCCCAAGTGGTCCCAAGAGCAGGTAGGTCTCAGCTGCCCCCAGGGAGGGAGGGAGGTCAGGGGGCAGAGGCTGAAGCCAGGGCCTTGTGATGGTGGCCCCGGAAGAGATCTGGCTGCTCCTTAGCTCAACACGCAGGCTCAGTTCTGCACTGGCCCAGTAATGTGGGCACGTTTTAGGACCCCTGGCCACTTCCAAGGTTGCCCCTCAGATTCAGGAGTGAATATCGGCAGTGTCTCCTGCAGCGGGTGGACCGGCAGCTCCTGTCTCCCAGAAGTGCCCACCCCCTCCAGAGAGGCTCGGGTGCTTGCCCACTGTCCCGGGTCTGCCTGTGGCAGAGGGGCATCCCTGGCCAGCCCTGCCTCTCTCCCCGTGGTCTCTACCAGCGCATGGGCCATCAGAGGAGTGTCCAAGGGTGCGTCATGGTGGCCACTGCGCCAGGCTTCCAGGTCTCCACGAGCCGCAGGCCTGGGGCTGACGGGCAGTTCACTGTGCATGACCACTCTATTGTGCAAATAATGATTTTAAAGTTGGACAGTCTTGGAGGATAAATGCATGCTGGTGAGGCTGATGGAGATAATGATATTTGCTTTCAGTTATGGCAAAGTAAGCACATATTCTAATGTACACATCCGAAAAACTGCCATCCCCCCTCAAAAAAACCTCACCCTGAGTGTATAAAGGAGATCTGATTATTAGATATGTGTAAAGGAACCTCTGTGTGAACCATTCTGTAGGCTGCTTTTATATATATTTATATAAAATATATATGTATATATAAGTATATATATATTTATGTATGTATAGTATTTTGTATTTGTATGTAATATATTTTCATATTTATTTATTATTATTATTATTATGATTTCTTGATACCATGGATTAAGCCCAGGTGCTTCTACCTCTGAGCTAGGTCCTCAGCCCTATTATATATTTTTATTTTGCTAAGGATTTCACTAAATTGCTGAGACTGGCCTCGAACCTGTGATCTTTTTTCACGTGTGTGCTGAGGACTGAACCCAGGGGCATTTTACCTCTGAGCTACACACCCAGGCCTTTTTATTTATTTTGTATTTGAAAACAGGGTCTCGCTAAGTTGCCGAGTGATTCACTAAATTGCTGAGGCTAGCCTCAAGCCTGTGATCCTTCTGTCTCAGTCTCTCAAGTACTGGGCTCACAGGCGTGCATCACCATGCCTGGCTTGCTTTCATATTTTTTAAAGTCTTAATTGGTTTTTTCCCAGAAGAGTTGATGAGTTTGAAAACACACACACACACACACACACACACACACACACACACACACACACACACTAAAGACTTGTGTTTGGAGTATAAATCGTTCTCTTTGTTAGATTTCTAGCACTCGTATCTTGGACTTTGCAAAGGTTGCTCTTTCTCAGGATTATTAAGAGAAGCCGGCTCACCTTGGGGTGCCCCTGTCATCGCAGCAGTTCTGTGTCCACGGAGGAGGGGTTGTGATGTCAGGAAGCTGCAGAGCAAGTGCGCGCTGGGGGAGCGCAGCCCAAAGGGCAGGAGGCTCTGGGTCCTGGGACCTGGCTTGTCTCCAGCAATGGCGATGGCCCCACAGGGATGGCTGTGGGCTGCGCGGAGTGTGGGGCGCACAGTATTTTGTTGTAAGCAATGGAGTTTCTGTCGGAGATTTTCATCAATAGGAAATTCCCCTTGGCGGGGAGTAAGGCCTGAGGTCTCGCTCTGTATGCTCTGTGCTAAGCAGAGGCTCGCTTGCGTGAAGCTCCACAGACCTGTGGTTGGAGGGCTGGAATGGGCCTGAACGGGCCTCACTGAATGGATGAACGTGTGACGTGGCTGCTCACCAGGGCAGGTGGAGGTGGGGACATCCCGCACCATTATGGGGGACCAGGAGGGTCTGTTCTGCAGAGAAGAGCCATTGTGTGGGAAAGCAAGTCGCTTAGGCTTCTAAGGGGAGATTGTCCTTGAAGATAATGCTCGTGGCCAAGCCCTGGGAAAGCGCATGCAAGCTGGCTAATTATTGTACAGCAATTTTGGTTTCATTCATACATAAAACAGTTCCACCCAGGACAGCACCTAGCAGTCCCTGGCTCAGGGCCTGAGGGATGGGCCCCAGCGCTCCTCCGGAGGACCCTTGGGCCTGGTGCGTGTGGGCAGTCTTCACGTCCTCCATCCCAGAGTAGCCCGTTTCACGTGAGAACCTCTGTGCGCCGCGCTCCCAGGATGGTGCTTTACTTGAAGTCGCTGTCTCAGAAGGAACCCCTGACTTCCCTGGTGATGGCCAGGCTGTGTGAGCAACCAGCGAAGGCCTGGCTGAAGACAAGTGCTCAGGTTGCAGCCGAGTCCCTGTCCCCCGGTGCCACAGCACAGCTGTGCAATGCTACCTAGGTGCTGAGGCTGTGGCCAAAAGAACAGGAGAGGAGAAATGGGTGATATGGCCACCGTATGCTTTAGAATGCTGCTACTGCTGCTGCTGGTGTGTGTGTGTGTGTGTGTGTGTGTGTGTGTGTGTGTATGTGTGTGTGTGTGTGTGTGTGTGTGTGTGTGTGTGTGTGTGTGTGGTACCGGGGATTGAATCCAGAAGTATTCTACCTCCAACCTACATGCCCAGCCAGCCCAATTTAATTTTATTATTTTTTATTCCTTAATTATCACTTTTGTGGTACTAGGGTTTGAACCCAGGGGCATTCTACCCCTGAGATATACTCTCTCCTGAACCTTTTTTATTTTTATTTCGAAACAGGGTCTTACTAGATTGTTGAGAGTCTCACTATGTTGCTGAGGCTGGCCTTGAACCTGTGATTCTCCTGTCTCAGCCTCCCAAATACTGAGATTACAAGCGTGTACTGCCAGGCTTGGCTAGACTGTGAATGTTTGAAGTGGGGCCCAGTGGTCCATGGCCCCGCAGCACGGGTATCACTGGGTGGGAGGTCCCATCCCCAAGATATTTCATTATTTACATGCAGAGATTCCAAAATCGGGGCAAATCCCTAATTGAAGGTGCTTCTCACCGCAAGCACTTTGGATGAGAGGTAATCAGCCTGGCTGACCGGCGCTTGCTTATCCCTGCAGGGACACCAACACTTACAAGAGTCAGACATGGAAAGATGAGCGGTACATTCTTGGTGGTCCCGACCGCCCTGACAGATGAGCTTTACTTTTTCACTTCTCTGTGTTCCTTTTCAGACCATAGCACTGGACATAAATAAGGAACCTAGCTGTCATGATATCCAAGATACAATTTTGTCATCCAACTTTTAAAATGTGATTTATCGCCGGGCGTGGTGGCACATGCTCGTCATCCCCGCGCTTGGGAGGCGGAGACAGGAGGATGGCGCAGGTTCGAAGCCAGCCGCGCGCGCTGGCTTAGGAGACCCTGTTTCCAAATAAAAATGTAAAAATAGGTCTGGGAGTGTAGCCAGAGGTAGAAGGGCTTCCAGGAACCCCAGTACCACCAAATAAATAAATAAATAATAAAATAATATAATATAAAATGTGATATATCATAAATGTTTCTCCATGTTGCCATACTATTTTCCTGATTATTTTTCCTGACCTTTTTTTTTGTATTGGGGATGGAACCCCAGGGGCATTCTACCTCGGAGGTACACCCCCAGATCTACTTTTTATTCTTTATTTTGAAATAGGGTCTTATCGAGTTGCAAAGGGCCTCACTAAGTAGCTGAGGCTGTCTTCGAACTGTGATCCTCCAGTCTCAGCCTCTCAAATGTGACCTTTTATTGTTCCGCTTGGGTGCTGTGCCACGGAGTGGATTTGTGTGTGCGCACTCTGCCGTGAGCTCGGAGGTGGTGGGCGGCACTTTCTCTTGTAGGTGAGACCAGTGTCGACATAGCAGTGCACACCCTGCTTGCATTCTTTTGGCATCTTGAGAATACGCTTCTGTGCTTATATACATCAATGCTGGCAATTTTTCTTTGTGATTTCCTTACCTAATGACTTATCTTTTATGAATGTTTGATCCAAGCCTTTTATCTTTTGGTTGTTTCGGGCTTTTACATTTTCTAGTACTACTTTGTGTGCTTTTTGCTCTAGATGTTGTCTTCAACATGTATTCTTTAGAATTTGGGTCCTATTATTTTCCTCATCTCTGTGGCAGCGTGTGTGTGTGTGTGTGTGTGTGTGTGTGTGTGTGTGTGTGTGTTTCTAGGAATTGAACCCAGGGGCATTCTACCTCTGAGCCACACTTCCTCTTTTACTTTTTATTTTGAAACGGGGTCTCGCTAAGTCGCTGAGGCTGGCTTCGAGCCTGCCATCCTCCTGTCTCTGCCTCCCAAGTCCTAGGACGACAGGTGATCACCACTGCACCCGGCTTCTCTGCGGCATGTTAGGATGTGGATGGCTCATCTGTCACCTTTCCACCTTGTAACGTTGAAATTGAGTTGGGAGTCACAAAGGAGGCAAAACCCAGCCAAGTTATTGTGAGAGACCCAGCCTCTTTAATTAAACTGGAGCCTTTGGGCGAGGTCTGCCGGCCGTAGGGGATGGGACCGGTGAATGGACAGCAGAGTCACGGTCAGCAGAGTCTCGCGGCAGAGAGGGTATTTATCTGGGGTGGAGCTAGCAGTGTGGGTATGTCGGTCCTCTCGTGACCTCTGGAGTCTCGTGACCTCTGGAGTCTGCCCTGCGGTGTTGAAAGACTTGCAGCATCTCCACTCTGGCTCCCCAATTCCACCTCCTGTGCCTGTTGTGGGGTCCCATGGAGGAAGGGGGGATCTGACCTATCACACCTGTTTGGGTGGGAGGAGGAATTCAGTCATGCAGGTCCTTCATCCAGTGCCAGGTGGATGAGCTCTCTCTTGGGGGCACTGCTTTAGCCTGACCCATATGGAAACTGAGTTGCTCTGTGTGACAGGAAGTGGCATCTGTGGCCTTGGGACTGTCTTGTGCTGTGACTTTAGCTCTCCCACCTGTATCATGGAGCTCTGATGAGAACAGGAGGCCTGTATTACGGAGGGCGGGAAGAATTTCTAAAATTGTAGGGAGATAGAATGAGTAATAGAGAACTACATATAAATATTGTTTTATTTTTTTAAAAAAAGATTCTGCTGGGCGTGGTGGTACACACTTCTAATTCCAGTACTTGAGAGGCTGAGACAGGAGGATCGCAGGTTTACGGCCAGCCTCAACTGCTTAGTGAGGCCCTCTGCAACTTAGTGAGCTCTTGTTTCAATAGAAAGAATAAAAAATAGGGCTGGGGGTATAGCTTGGCGATAGAATGCCCCTGGGTTCAATCTCCAGTACTGAATAAAAACATGAAAACGCATGCAGAGAAATGCATGTTTATTGAGAAAATTTGGAAAATATGGGCAAGAAATGCTTTGCAATGTGGCATTATAAAATTCCACTGTAAAGCATTTTCAATCCATGAGATAAACTACCTGTCCTAGGAAACCTACTTCAGGACTTCCCAAAGCGTGCTATTCTGGGAACAGAGTGCAATTTGACCTTCCTCATGCATGCATCCCAGTCGTGGTTTTGCTTACCGGCTGGAATTTGTTTGTAATGCTGAAGTCAACACTCAGCTCAGGACACTTTTGTGGTCATTTGTGGGTATGGCAGAAAAGGGATACACTGAGTCACCCAGCTCACGTTCCCAGCTGGGGCTGGACGTGCTTTGAGCCCTTGTTCCAGCTCCCGACCAGCAAGCTATGCAGTGTATCAGTTGCTTCACATTTGTGTGCTTTTTGATGATGCGCTTTTTAACTGTTGGTGATCAAGCCACCCCGAATTACGGTGTGTTGTCCAGTATTCCTCAAAAGCAAGAGGGCTGCTCTGCGGCTTGTGAAGTAGAGATGTGTGTGTTCCATAAGCTTTGCTCAGGCAAAAGTTATGGTGCCATTGGCTATGGGTTCAAGTTAATGTGCCCATGGTAGGGTTCATTCAGAAAAAGAAAGGAAATTTGCTGACCTAGATGTATGGCCGCTCTAGAAAATACCAAAGTAGCGTCTACAGTGTGTGATGAGGTTACCAGAAAGGCATAGACATGGCTAAGTTGGCAGATTGAGGAGGTGATGCCCGATTTTTAAAAAGCACAGTGGACAGGATAGAAACCCAAGTAGTTTATTTATGGTCTTGGGATCCAGGCTCAAGGAGAGGGTGACCTCTTCTCAGCTAGTGTTTGATTAACAAAGAAATGCCACAGATCATTAATTGTGTGTTAGAAATATGTATTCAATGAGGTGACTTGAAAGAGAAACATACATAAAACAAGGTTCTTTACAATTAGTTGACAAAATGTGACTGGCGGCTCACGGGACCATAACCTTGTACCTGTCCCGGGAGCAGTGGTTCAGCGTGCACATGTTCAGTGTTTGTGGCAACTTGGGACAACGAAAGTACCATGACTTGGAATTGTACAGTAATTTCTCAGTATCTGAGGGAGACTGAGCCCAGGACTCACTGTGGGCATTAAAATCAGTGGAAGGTCCAGTCCCTTCTATAAGTATTTCATATAATATTTGCATAAAAGCCACATAAATCCTTGTATACTTTATGCCATCTCTAGATAACTTGTGATACCTCAAATGATGTGAATGTGTATAAGTAGTCGTTGTATCGCTTAGTGGAAAAGTGACAAGAGGAAAGTCAACACATGTTCAAGGCAGATGCCCTTATTCTTTTCCTGAATATTTTCCATCCACACTTGCTTGAGTCCCAGATGTGGGACCAACGGATACAGAGAGTCGGCTGTACTTGGTTGGCACATGAGTTTGGGAAACTTTGCTGCAAATTTTTTCTCTTCTTGGAAGTTCAGTTGTTCCTTGCACAGAAGCCACATTATGCTCCCAGATCCCCGTCACAGGAGCACTAGTGCTACTTGGCCAGCATTCCCGAACATTTTGGATCATCAAGTTCTTTTCTCTATGCAGGACCTATGGGGAAAATACTGACCCTATAAGTCTCACATTCCAGGGTACAAAGGCCAGGACACATGGCCTCCTAGACCTCCTCCTGTGTGGCTCAATTCGGGATGACTAGACATCGACCCCAAATGGCGGTGATGGGATGCTGTCACCCTTAGCGTCCTTTGCTTCTGCAGACTTCATGTGTCGTTTTTGTTTTTAATTTTCAGATGATCCCTCGGTGACTGTGGAGGGAATGGGTATGTTGCTGGTGACTACAGCATCACGTGAGGGGCTTTACATACGATCTAGATAACTCCTAGAACTCCTAAAAGAAACAAGAATTAGTCCCAGGTGACAGCATATTTGAACCCTTCGTGGAATAAGCACGTCACCCTTGATTACACAGCTTAAGAGGGCTAAACAGACTGTGTTATACTCAGGCTCATGTCTTCACTCTGAAGCCCTTGACAACTCCCCCAGGAAAGGTAACATCTGGCTCTATACAGTGCACACACGAGCTCATGACTGGGTTGGTGTGCACAGGAGCTCATGACTGGGTGGTGTGCACAGGAGCTCATGACTGGGTTGGTGTGCACAGGAGCTCATGACTGGGGTGGTGTGCACAGGAGCTCATGACTGGGTTAGTGTGCACAGGAGCTAATGACTGGGTTGGTGTGCACAGGAGCTCATGCCTGGAGCTCATGACTGGGTTAGTGTGCACAGGAGCTCATGACTGGGTTGGTGTGCACAGGAGCTCATGACTGGGGTGGTGTGCACAGGAGCTCATGACTGGGGTGGTGTGCACCGGAGCTCATGACAGGGTGGTGTGCACAGGAGCTCATGACTGGGGTGGTGTGCACAGGAGCTCATGACTGGGGTGGTGTGCACCGGAGCTCATGACAGGGTGGTGTGCACAGGAGTTCATGACTAGGGTGGTGTGCACAGGAGCTCATGACTGGGGTGGTGTGCACAGGAGCCCATGACTATTAGTGTGCATGTGAATCCATGACTGTGTTAGTGTGCACACGAGCCCATGCCTGGGTTGGCGTGGGTGAACTGTATAGTGTTTCTCCCTGAGTGATGGTGGCCTCTACTCTGTCATCTCCTTCCTTGGTGTCAAGAGGTGTGGAGCCCCCTGCTGTTTGCAGCGAGCACGTCATGGCACCAGTGAGGTGGCCCAGAGACAGGGGGCTCCAGTCTGCGACACTGTCCCAGCCTCAGGCTCTGACGTGTCCTGGCTCAGGCTCCAGGTGCAACAAGTCATGTCGGGATGATCTGCAGGGCGTTTTTCTTAATTGTAGCCATTGGCTGCCTCGACCTGAACTATTGATTTATCTTTATGGTCAGTGATTAAGAGTCCATGAGGTAGGTCTGGATGGAACTTCATTTCTGTACCTGCCATCGTGGTCCTCTGCCATGTACTCCAAGTACTGAGGACACCAGCTGGGCACCTGTTACCTGGCTCTGGTCTGCTGGCTCCAGGGATGAGCTTTGTGGATCCGGCAAGTCCTCGGTGCTCCTCCCTGCAAGAGAGGCTTGCTGATTCGTGCTTCCCTGGGGCGGCTTACCTGTGCTCCTGGCGGTGCGGCAAGAGCATGTCTGCCTGGCACCAGGGATCCTGGTTCTGCGGGTCTGTGGAGTAGCCTGGGGTGGCAGGTTCTTTGGGCATCTCTGGGTTTGACGGGCTGGGCTGACCAGTTTGGAGTTCTCTTCCTGCCTTTCAAGTCCCCTTCTTCACATTGCGAGGTCTACAGTCAGATAAGGTGTTCTGAAAAAGTCTTCTCTCTGCCAGAAATTCTAACTTAGGGGCTTTTTCCTTTAGGCCTTGAGATTTCCAGGGCAGTGACCTTTCCCAGTCCAGAGCCCCAACGCTCATTCAGTTGAAAGTATTCGGTTTGCATTTCAGGTGTGTGCAGCAGCTCCATACCTGGGGCCTGTAAACCTGTTTGGAGTCTCATGATTTCTTTTCTTTCTTTTTTTTTTTTTTTGTGGTATCGGGGATGGAACCCAGGGGTATTCTACCTCAGAGCTTCACCCCCAGCCCTATTATTTTATTCCTTATTTTGAAACAGGGTCTCACTAAGTTGCAGAGGGCCTCACTAAGTAGCTAAAGCTGGCTGTGAACCTGCAGTCCTCCTGTCTCAGCCTCCCAAGTACTGAGATGACAATCATATGCCGCCATACCTGGCTGTCTTTTTTTTTTTTTTAAATACTGGGGATTGAACCCAGAGTTGTTCTACTTCTGAAATATACCTTCAAGCCCCATTTTTTTTTTAAATTTGAAACATGGTCTCATTAAGTTTCAGAGGGCCTCTCTAAGTTTTGAAACTGGCTGCAGACCTGCAATCCCCCTGTCTCAGCCTCCCGAGTATTGCGATTACAGGTGTATATTACGACACTCTGATTTCTCTTTATCACCGGTTCTTCCAGTGCTTTCTAGAAAGAGCCCTCTGATAGGGGAAAAAAGCAAAAGAAAATCAATGCATCACAGCAGACTTAGTACAAGAGTTGAAATGAAGCCTGATATGGGGCCCCAGGGCCACGCTGAGCACACAGCATCCATTGCAGCATCCGAGATGCCACGGCTGTGATTTGATCTTTGACTGAAGCTTATTATTTTGTGTGGTACTGAGGATGGGACCCAGGGGTATTTGACCTTCAAGCTACACCCCCAGCCCTATTTGTATTCTTTATTTTGAACAGGGTCTCACTGAGTTGCAAAGGGCCTCACTAAGTAGCTGAGGCTGTCTGCAAACCACAATTTTACCATCTCAGCCTCCCAAATGCTGAGATTACAAATGTGTTCCACCCCCCCTCCACACCCCCCCCCCCCCGCTGAAGCTTGTTTTGCAAAGGACTTTTCCACATCGTACTGGGAATTGCTGGCCTTAAAGAGGCAGAGAAAGTGTTCAACGCACACCTGCCTCCTGGGGGGGAGACAGTGGCACCGTGTGCATCGGGGTACCCTGCTTGGTGGCCTGTGAAGCACACATTAGCTTCTGCTTTCCAGGGAGGAGCATGGTGGGGTTGTCAGTGCCAGGCGCCCGTCCACTGTGTGCAGATGTGGGGGCTGTGCAGAGAAGGGCCTCGGTGCTGTATTGGGCCATGGAGGTGGCCCTCTGGTCTGCAGGCAGGAGGCAGCTGGAGAAAGTCTGCAGGTGATGCTGAGGTCAGGGTTTGGGGTCACAGGCACGGGGGAGTGTCTACCCTGCTGCCTGCACCTCTCTAGACTGTAGCTGGCTTTGCCCCTTCTCAGCCCTGCCCTGGGGTTCTGCATGCTGCTCCTGCCTCTGTTTACCCAAGGCAGAGGCCCAGAGCTTTTGCCTCAGCACCTGGGCTCACCCGTGCCCCTGTGCTGCACTAAGCCCTTTCCCAGAACCCTCCTCTCCCAGCAACATGAGACATGAGCTCTGTTCTTGACTTTCAGAATTCCCAGGACAGCCTTGAAAACCCTAACCCTGTGGGCCAGCCTTGACATTGTTGTTAGCCCCGGGCTTACTCCCTCTAGGCTACCGGCTTGATTTTCTGGACTTATCTGTCTAGTCAGCAAAACCACCTTACTTGATTTTTATCTCTTTTTTGTGTACTGGGGATTGAACCCCAGGGACATTCTACCTCTGAGCTACACACCCAGCCTTTTTAATTCTTTAATTTTGAAACAGGGTCTCTACATTGCTGAGGGTCTTGGTAAGTCGCTGAGGCTTGCCTTGAACCTGCAATCCTCCTGTCTCAGCCTCTCAGCTATTGGAAGTACAGGGGTGTGCCACCATGCCCCGCTGCCTCACTTGATTTCTAAGAAGCCTCTCTATCATCTATCACCAGAGGAGCTTTTGGGAAGCAGTTTATTTAGAATGAATCTGGGATTACTCGCTGTGCTTTTAAAATCTAGTTTAAAGCCAGAGTTTCTAAAACGCTTTCATTTTTAAATTAATTAATTATTTCAATTGTATGTGTTTATTCAGTGCAGTGTGGTAATTCCATCATGTGTACAGTGGGCAATACTAATTTAGGATAGTTAGCATTACCATCTCTTCAAATATTTTTTAAACCACTTTCCATTACATGGCCTAGTTGTTGGGGCAGAGCATGTAGCCTTCCACCACCAGTCACCCAGAAAGCACCCCCCCCCCCCAGTTGGAGTGTGCCAGGAAACCCAGACCCCACCTGGCTGCAGTAGCTCTAGACTCTAGAACATTTCAGATTCATTACATGTGCTGAACACCACCCATCTCCTGGACGGTGTGGGGGAAAGTTGAGCTGAACCTGGGCCTGAGAGATGGTACAGGTACCTGTGCTTTCCTTCCTTCTGGAGTCGATGATGATGGTAGATGATAATGACTGGGACAATGACCACAAGCTCGAAGTCCATGGGAGGCTCCTTCAGGGTATGGGGGAGGCAGTCTGGGTGGACGCCAGGCTGGCTAGGTCTAGGGACACTAATGGAACAAGAGCGTGGCCCTGCTCTTAGGAGTGACACAGGGAGAGACAACCCCAGCTGATGAGACAGGACAGAGGAGGACCGGGATTGGCCAGGGCCATGCTGGAGCTGGGTGGGGTGGGGTGGGCAGCTGCCCAAATGTCCTCAAGACCTCATGGGTGTGGCTTCCCCCTGGAGGGGGGAATTTTGCATGCCATCTTGGGGACATCTTCCATTTTTTGTACTCCAGAGTCCCTGAATTGGGCGATAGGAGAATGCCACATAGGCTGTCTTGGTTTTCTCACACCCAGTTTTTAATACGAAATTAACTAAGAACCTTGCACTTATTTCCTGGGCAGATGTGCTGGGCTCTGGACTCACCATCCGTCACTAACTTCAAATGCTGGCTGAGGCTTTCTTGACCCCAGCGCCCTTTTCCTGGTGTCCTCTCATACAGCCACTCTCCCCACCTGGCCTGTCCCAGTGTCCTGGGCTTTCTGGCTCTGTAGCCCTCCCATCCAACGCGTGCAAACTGCCACCTGCAATGTGCCCGGTGCCAGGGTGCCAAGGTGAAAGTGGCATAATCCTGCATCTTGAGACTTTCTGGAGCGGGAGAGACAGACAAAAAGAGATTGTTCCCTGCCTCCCCTGTCCAGGAGGGGCCAGGTACTCAGGAGAGGCACCCCAGCTTGAATGTTCCAGGCAGGCTTTGAGGACAGGATCCCAGTGGGCGAGAAGCAGACAGGCTCTCGGACTCTGAGGGGGCTTTGGGATCTCTGCCAGGGAAGCAGGGCTGGGCATGGAGGTGAGCCCCAAAAGAGGACAAGGGGGAGGCAAAGGGCCTGGGTTGGGGATGGCAGATGATAAGGGGACAGAGGAGGGACCACGGCACTGAGGAAGGGAGCTAGGAGAGAATTGGGGTGTAGGAGCCAAGAGATGGGGTGTCAATAAGGCTGAGTACAGGGCAGGAAGAGCAGATCTTTCTGGAATAAAAGTACTTTTTGACTGTGGCCACCAGGGACCCTGGAGGCACCCTGAATCTGGTGGATTGGGAGAGCAGAGAATCCTTTTAGGGATGGAAGGGGGAGAGGGTAGTATCTATCTGTAAGGACGCACGGGGAGGGAGCTGAGGAGTGCCAGCAGGCAGCGGATGGTCACAGTGTGCGACGTGCACTTCCTTACATTTCCAGTGGTGTGTGTCTAGGGCAGATTGTCATGGCTGCAGGACCCGAGGCGTGGCCCTCTCTCTGCTCCTGGGGATCCTGGGCTTCCCATCCTTAGGCCCCCAAGGCTCCTCACACGGTGCTTCACATGTACCGGAGCCCAGAGAGACATCCAGCTGACAAAATTGGCTGGTCACGTGACATCCCTTAGGAAGTACAGCGCTCCGGGGAAGAATTTTTAGAAACATCATCTGTTCGGGAAGAAATCCCACATGGCCAAACACGAGACACAGAAATGAGTAATGTCACACATGGCATATTTGCCTGAGATGAGACAGCGTGGCATGACAGTCATGGGTTTCACCCCATGGCGTTTGGGGAGCAGCCAATGCTAATCAGGTCCTAAAAAAGACACAGGGCGCTGGTAATAGGGGCTTGCCAAGAATAACTCCCAAGGCCATGTCAGATACTGTCATGTACATTGCAGCAAGCCTAAGCGTAACTCAGACACTCTAGGAAGGAGGTGGTGTGGGACGGAGTGGTGCCATCCCAGAGCAGATGCCAGCTTCCCAAACACGCCAAGTCCAGGTGTGCCAGCTGAGCCCGCCATCTACCATTACTGAAGAGACCGAGAAAGACCGAGCGGAGACCCGGACAGTTGGAGCTGACGGGTGTTCAGAACTAGATTTGCAGAGACTGGTTGTCTGGCCCCTCTAGTTTCAACAGTTGACACATAGCCCAGGTCTGCACTAGGTCTTGTTCCATTTAAGAGACTTGTAAGCCGGGCGTGGTGGTGCACGCTTGTAATCCCAGCGTTTGGGAGGCTGAGACAGAAGGATCGTGGTTCGCGGACAGCCTCAGGTATTTAGTGAGACCCTGTTTCAAAATAAAGAATAAAAAATAGGGCTGGGAGTGTAGCTCAGCGTTAAATGCCCCTGGGTTCCATCCCCAGTGCACCCCCCAAAAGAGGCTTGTAGTGAGAAGGACAGTGCGCTGTCCTTGGTGCTGACACGCTCCTGGTTCTGCCTGGTGGAGGGCTGGCTCTAGATGGCGGCCGAGCTGTGCAGGGCAGAGGGCCGGCACTGGACTTTGGAGAGTAGCTGAGGGCGAGAGCTCTGGATGGGCAGACCTTGGTATCTGGGGAGGAGGTACCTGTTCATCCTCTTCTCTCATGGGTCAGCCCTACTCTTCTTTGATCCATATTCCAGTAAGCATCGCTCAGAGTCATTCTGCCTCTGAGACCTGCCCACTCTCATTTCTGTTGTAGACCTACCCCCACCATGATATGTCCCACCTGGACTTTGAGTCCTGCTTCTCCCTGAACCAGCAGGGAGGCCTCCATTCTTGACCTGCATCCTGGGTGCTCTGGGTCTGTTGACTTCCAACCACGCTGCTCCTGTGCAGACTTGCCCACCCAGCGACAGGGGCCACCGCTCCCCACCCAGGCCAGGGCTCCCAAGAGCCCCTGGTTTCCTTTGGTCTGTCTTTTTTTTTATTCACTAAAAATAGAAGCTCTTTCTTGCTGTGATTTTTTCCTTGCTATAGTCATCCACTCATCATTCACTAATTCATTTTTATTCCTTGGGTCCCAAGTGTGTGAAAGGGAACGGGCTAGCCACTTTTAGAAACCTTCAAGAGAGGAAGGGTCATCTGGTCCCTTTCTGGTCCTCAGAACCCACTGCAGACAAAAGCAATGGCAGGCCAGGCCTCCCCTTGCTGCATGGTTACGTCACCTTTGTAGATTATGTTGTGGGGAGAAATTGCTGCCCAAGGCTTCTCTCCCTCAACATCTCAGTAATAGCTCATCTCACTCCACCCCCTTTTGGACTCTAATGAGAATAAAACAAAGAATTAAAGCAAGGTATTCTGTCGCCTAAGATATGGGCAGTTTGGCTCATAAGCAGAGGACCATGGGCTGTTTTATTTTTAAAGAGATCTGTGGAAGGATTGCTTGCTCCTCTGAGCCACAATCAGGGAAGTGCAAAGGAAGGGGCTTTTATAATGGTGGGATACCATTTGCCTTTAAGAAGGGAGGAAATTCTGACACTTGGTACATCATGGATGAACCTGGACTCTGTGTGTGTGTGTCTGTGGGTGTACACATGTGTCTCACTGGGTTTGGTACGGTACTCAGGGGTCTTCTATCTCTAGGCTGTGCCCTCAGCCCTATTTTGTTTTTTATTTAGACATAGGGTCTTGTTAAGTTTTTGAGGCTGGCTCCATGCCTGCGATCCTTCTGTCTCAGCCTCCTGAGTACTGGGATGACAGGGGCATGCCACAGTGCCCTGCAGAGACATGACATTCTGCTGGATGAAACGAGCCCATCACAGAAGGACAAATAAGTATGAGTCTATTTATGTGCAGCCTAGAGCAGTCAGATTCATAGAGACAGAAGTAGATGGTGACTGCCAGGGCCAGGGCCAGGGCTAGGGGGGCAGAATTTTCATGTTTTTTTTTTTTTCTGGTACTAGGGATGAAACCCAGGGGCTTCCTACAAGCTACCCCCAACCTTATAATAATAATAATAATAATAATAATAATAATAATTATTATTATTATTATTATTACTATTATTATTTATTATTGTACCGGGGATGGAATCCAGGGACATTTTACCTCTGAGCTACACCCCCTGTCCTATTTTTTTTTAATATTTATTTTTTGAAACAGGGTCTCACTGAGTTGCGGAGGGCCTCACTAAGTAGCTGAGGCTGTCCTGCAACCACAATCCTCCAGTCTCCACCTCCCGAATGCTGGGATTACAAGCATGCTCCACCACGCCTGGCCCCTTAGCCCTATTTTTTATTCCTTATTTTGTTGTTTTTGTTGTTGTTGTTGTTTTTGTGGTTTTTTTTTTTTTTTGGTGGTACTGGGGTTCCTGGAAGCCCTTATACCTCTGGGCTACACTCCAAGACCTATTTTATACTTTTTCTTATTTGGAAACAGGGTCTCTGAAGCCAGCGCGGCTGGCTTTGAACCTGCGAGATCCTCCTGTCTCTGCCTCCCAAGCGCAGGGATGACAAGCGTGCGCCACCACACCCGGCTTATTGTTTATTTTGAAACAGAGTCTCACTGGATTGCAAAGGGCCTCACTAAGTAGCCGAGGCTGTCCGCGAACCACGGTCCTCCTGTCTCAGCCTCCCTAATGCTGGGATGACAAGCGTGCGCTACCATGCCCGGCAGGATATTCATGTTTGATGCATACAGAGTTTCAGTTTTGTAAGATAAAGAGTAGGCTGGAGGTGGACGGTGGGTATGGTTGTCAGTACTGTGAATGTACCCAATGCCACTCACCTGTCCACCTTTTAAAAATGGCCCAGATGGTAAATTTTAGGTTATGTTAATTTGGCGCCATAAAAGAAGAAAATACAAGAAAAGGCTTTGGACACTAACTTCTTCTTCTTCTTTTTTTTTTTTTTTTGCGGGTCTGGGGATGGAACCCAGGGGCATTCTACCTCCGAGCTACACCCCCTGCCCAATTTTTTATTCTTTACTTTGAAACCGGGTCTCACTGAGTTGCAGAGGGCCTCACTAAGTATCTGAGACTGTCCGCGAACCGCGATCCTTAGGTCTCAGCCTCCCGAATGCTGGGATTACAAGCGTGCGCCACCGCGCCCGGCTGGACACTAACTTCTTGAGCCAAGTCGGGTCATCTAAACCCAAGCCGAGCCTGCCTGGACATGCTGCCATATTACACCCACACACAAAACAACTTGGGGCCGGGTAGAGCCGGCGCGATGGAGCCGCAGTAGGACCCGGGAACTGCGCCGGCTCAGGCTGGGGACTCGGTGCACGTGGTCACGAGGCGTGGGTCCACACGTCTCAGGCAGTTTTAGGAGAGTATTCGGGACTACCTGGAGCCGGGAGCAGCACGTTGTGTCCCGAGTGGGGAGTCTTCTTCTTTCTGCTTCTGGTTTGTACTCAGCACTGGACACGATCCCACCTTGGCAGAAGTGTCCGAAACAAAAGATTATTAAAACCGTTGGGTTGCCGGGCGTGGTGGCGCACGCTTGTAATCCCCGCGCTTGGGAGGCAGAGACAGGAGGATCGCGCAGGTTCGAAGCCAGCCGCGCGCGCTGGCTTAGGAGACCCTGTTTCCAAATAAAAATATAAAATAGGTCTGGGAGTGGAGCCCGGAGGTAGAAGGGCTTCCAGGAACCCCAGTACCACCAAAAAAAAAAAAAAAAAAAAACCAAAAAAACCGTTGGGTCTCTGTTGTGTAGGGAAGTGGTTGAGTTCAGACCTTCCAGTATCATTAAAATAAATATCTACAGATGGTCCTTGATGTATGATGGGTCATATCTCAATAAACCCTTAAATCATATATTAAAACTATCACTAAGTCAGAAAGGCATTCCAAAGCCAGGCTTGGCGGTGCTCAAGTGTAATCCCAGTACTTGGGAGGCGGAGACAGGAAGATGGTAACTTTGAGGCCAGCCTCAGTATCTTAGTGAGACCTGGGTTTCAAAATAAAAATAGAATAGAATAGAGCTGGGGTGTACAATAGCCTCTGGTTCAGACCCCTGGACCCTGTAGCCCCTGGGTTCAATCCCCATGACCACATTAATAGAAGAAAGAAATACATGTATTCCCCATGCTCAGCCTGTGGCATTTGGCAGCTTAGTAGCAAGAGGCGTGCAGGATATGCATCATCCCTCCCACTCGTTGGGTGGCTGAGAGGCTCCCTGCTGCCTGGCTTCCTGAGAGACTATTCCACTGTGTATCCTGCAGCCTGGGAAAATTCCACATTTAAAATTTGAAGTACAGTTTCTACTGAATAGTTTACACCATCGACCATTAAAAAGTAAAAAAAAAAAAAAAAAAATCAGAATTCCAGCCATCATAAATCAAGGACCATCAGCATTGTTAAATCTACCTTAAAATAACAGCTAGTTCTACTACTCTCTCCTTTCCTGCAAGTATAAGAAAAGCAAATATTCAGCCGGGCATGATGGCTATATGCCTATAATCTCAGTACTTGGGAGGCTGAGACAGGAGGATCAAAGGTTCAAGGACAGCCTTAGCAATTTAGTGAGACTCTCAGTAACCTCGTGAGACCCTGCTTCTAAATAACATATGAAAAGGGGATGGGGGCATATCCTTGAGGAGGAATGCCTCTGGATTCAATCCCTAGTACCACAAAAACAAAAGAAAGGAAGGAAAGGGGAGGAAGAGGAGGGAGGAGGAGGAGGGAGGTGGGCCAGCACATATACTGTATGTTCACTTTAGATATCTGGACAGGGAGGTTAAGTAGAAGCCCGCTGGATCACTGGTACCTTCTTTATCTGGTGAAACTTGACTTTCAAATTCTGAACCAAGCCAGGCATGGTGGCACTCACCTATAATCCCAGTACTTGGGAGGCTGAGACAGGAGGATCTCGGGTTCAAGGACAGCCTCAGGAACCCAGCAAGACCCTCAAAAACATAGTGAGACCCTGTTTCAAAATAAAGGATGAGCCGGGCATGGTGGCGCACACTTGTAATCCCAGCATTCGGGAAGCTGAGACAGGAGGGTCCAAGTTCACGGACAGCCCCAGCTACTACTTAGTGAAGCCCCTGGCAACTCAGTGAGACCCTGTTTCAAAATAAAAGAATAAAAAATAGGGCTGGAGCTGGAGTTTGGAGGTAGAATGCCCCTGGGTTCCATGCTCAGTACTGCAAAAAAAATGAAAATAAAAAATAAAGAAAGAATGAAATATGTCTGGAGATGTAATCAGGTAGAATGCCCCTGGGTTCAATTCCTAGTACAAAAAAAGAAAGTTCTTCATCATGGGCTTTTACTTTAATGTCTGCTGAAACCAAGAGCTCCTTTTCCTATTAGGAGAACAGAGAGCTGATGACAGCCCGTCCATGCTGGGCACGGTGGCCCGCATAGATTTGTAGACGTAAAATACAGAAAAGCCCCTGGAAATGGAAGTCTAATATTGACTCGGTCCTGGCCATTTACTTTCTTTCTGACTGGGGCACCTTTTGTTGAGCGAGTTTTCTCAGCCTGTGTACATAGGGCTCAGGGCTAAGCGCAGGGCGGCCTGGGGAACTCAGGAGATGGCGGGGCCAGCCCCTCCAGGGACGGCAGGCTTGAGCCGCCAGTAAGGCCGAGTGGATTGCGCTTCAGCCTGGCCGGCTGCTGTCTTTAAGCCCCTTGTCCAGCCGGCTTCTCAAGCCTTTAGATTAGCAGGACGGAAACACCGCAGGCCTTTGCAACCGTACCAGGGCAAATGGCAGAAGCAGCTGTAATTGGCCATGGAGATACCGCTTTGAGGAAGGGCGGAGACTTTTTCTTCTTCATTGAGAACTGATCCAAACCAAATGGCACGTTCCCTCGCCCTGCAGCGCAAAGGTGCAGATGGTGACATGCCTACTTCCTGGGAACGGGCCGAGGGTGGCATCTGTGAGCCGGCCGGGGGTGGGGGTGGGGCCCACAAGGCCCAACCGCCCTCAGCCGGAGACCTTCCACCTTGCCCTGTGTCCGTCCTGGGAAGGCTCGCCCTGCCCAAGCTTCCGGGTGAGCTTCACGCGGGAATGCGCCAGGAGCTGAAGCAGACCTCCTAGACCGGGGCCCGAGAGGACGTGGGTTGCTCTGTTTCCATCATTTATTTTGATTTTATTGTTTTACTTTTGCAAGGCTGGGGATGGAAGCCAGGGCCTTCCTAATGCTAGGCATGGACTTGACCACTGAACTACACCCCCTTCCCTCCCCCACCTTTGTGTGTGTGTGTGTGTGTGTGTGTGTGTGTGTGTGTGTGTGTGGTACTGTGGTACTGGGGATGGAACCCAGAGGCATTCTATCTCCAAGCTATACCCCCAATCCTATTTTTATTCTTTATTTTTTGAAATAGGTCTCACTAAGTTGCAAAGGGCCTCACCAAGTAGCTGAGGCTACTGGCAAACCTGCAATCCTCCTATCTCAGCCTCCCAAGTACTGGAATTGCAAGCATGCGCCACCACGCCTGGCTTGTAACTATTTTAAAGTGAACAATTCAGTTACTTTTATTACAGGGTTGTGCACCCGCCACCACTGTCTAGTTCCAGAACATTCTCATCACTCCGAGAGGAGACTCCTCACCTGCTAACCAGCCAACCCACATTCTTTCCTATGCTCAGCCCTGCCTGACACTGATCAGCCTGTTTTCTCTTTCTATGGAGTTACCTCTTTGGAATGTTTTGTATAAATCAGACACTCTATGGCCTTAGGTGTCTGGCATCCTCTACTTAGCATCGGATGTTTTGGGGTCATGTATGTTGTAGTGTGTACCGGTGCTTTGTTCCTTTTTGGGAGCTGCATGACATCGCATGAGATGGATACACCACATTGTGTTTACCCACTTACCCCCCAATGAATATTTTGGTTATTTCTACCTTTTGATTCGTGTAACGGGTGCAGCTATGAACACGCGTGTAGAAGTTTTTGTGTAGACATTTGTTTTCAACTGTATGCAGCTAGGAGTAGAGTTGCTAGTTTCATATGGTCATTTGTTTACCTTTCTTAGGAATTGGGAACGCTTTTTACAATACAAGAATGCTGTCTATTCCCACCAGCAAAGCTTGAGGATTCTGCTTAGTATGAAATAAATAAAATGTAACAGCCCCGACACCCTGGCGGGTTGCTAACTGGCTGGTCAGCACCTCAAACTTCTCTTCCTGAGTGTTTCTGTTTATACCCGGCTCATCCTGTGGAGGTTTAAGGCTGGCTGGAGCCCTGAATTCTGTCGCTGTCTCGGCCTGTGTACTGTTCTGGTCAAAGCTTCTGCAACTCAGTAAGATGCAGAAGGGCATCTGCACAGGGCGGGGTGAGCACCAAGCACTTGCTTCCTCTGGGAGGTGCTTGGTGATGGGTTGACAAGCAGAGGCAAGTTCAGAAGATTAAGATTCTAGCCATGCGTGGTGCCACACACTTGTAATCCCAGCATTTGGGAGTCTCAGACAGGAAGGATCACAGTCCACGGACAGCCTCCGCTGCTTAGTGAAAACCTTTGCAACTCAGTGGGACACTGTTTCAAAATAAAGAATAAAAACAGGGCTGCAAATTGGGAAGGGCTCATTGGGTGATGTGTGCATGTATGCCTCTACCCCCTTGTACCCCCTTAAAATGTATGACTACAATGTACCAATAAAATTTTTTAAAAATAAAAACATAGGGCTGAGGGTGTTGCTTGGAGGCAGAATTTCTCTGGGTCCCATCCCCAGTACCACAAAAAAGAAAATTTAGATTCTGCTCTTAGATGCTGGGCGGGGCACCGCCACCTGCCCTTTACGGGGCTCCGTGGAAAGAGAGTGGTTGGTAAAGTTGAAAACGTATATTCGGGTGGCCCCGTCCCTCTGGTGGAGGGGTTTTCAACAGGCTGGGTACAAAGGACAAAGCCAGGCTGAGAGTTCCAGGTCACTTGCCCAAGAGAGCCGCCACATTTAGAAATAACAATATGGAATGCCCAGTTAAATTAGGATTCCAGGTAAATATAGAGTTCTGGTTTTACAAGGAAAGAGAGTGACCGAGGTGGACCATTGGTAGGAACCGCAACCTGTCGGTTCCCCAGGAGAGCCGCCAAATTTAGCAAATAACAATACAGTTAGATCAGAATTTCAGATAAGTATAGGCTTTTGCTTTTACAAAGGAAAGAGAGTTACAGAGATGGACAGGGGTGGTAGTTGGACAACATTATAGATGCGTTTAACACCGGACACTTAAATATCGTTAAGAAGGGCCTGGAGTGTAGCACCGTGGTAGAGCGCTTGCCTAGCATGTGTGAGACCCTGGATCCGATCCCTAGAATGACACCAAAAAAAAAAAAAAAAGTTGGTAAAATTTATGCTGTGTGAATTTTATCACAATAAAAAATGAAAAAGTAATTGTATTTCAGGTAGCAGATGAGCGCACTTTGGTATGAGTATATTCCATGAGGCGGAGGGCCCCCTCCCCTCCTCCCATTCAGAGGCCTGCCCAGGACTCTCCGGACAGCCTGGCTGGCCAGCTGGTGTCCCTTTGAAGCCACCAGCTCTGCTTGAGAAGACGATCCTTCTCATGGGAGCAACTACTATAAGAATCAATAATTTACCCAGCTCCCTCTCCCCTTGAGAGAAATATCAGAGTAGTGACCCGAACCGTAAGAGGAGCAGAAGAAGAGGAACACTGTTGTCATGTTTTGTTTTCTGAGTCAAGTTAGGGTCCAGGGGTGGGTTCAAGGATGTCTGCGAGAAGATGGGTGAGCCACACACCCGCCAGGTAGCCGGTCCTGGGGCCCAGGCTGTGCACAAGGCTGGCCGCACCCTGCACCCTAGGCACAGCCCTGCTGGTGGAGGGAGAAGCCTTGGGTGGTCTAGCAGAGAAGGAATAGCAGATCTTCGGAAAACAGGGGTGTGAGCGGATCTCCAGAGACCCGCGGTCACCTGACTCAGCCATTCATCAGCCCTGCGGTTTTTATCATAGGATCTGTCGCGGGGGAGGAAGAGCAGTCCAGAGGAGACTCTGTGGCTTGCTCTCCTCTGTTGATTTCTTCTCTGTCCCTGTCATGAGCTCCCAACAAGCTCGTCACCGGGGAGAAGGCCTGAGCAGCCACACAGACCGCGCTCCCGCAGATGGCGAGGGCCGAGTGGGCGGTGGGCCTGCTTGGCTGTTAGCTAGCTCCTCCACAGCTGCGTGGGTCGGACTGCTGTGTTTTCAGTTCAGTCAGGAAGACGAATCAGAATTGACACTTTAGGGAAAAAAAAAAAAGCTTTAGTTTGTACCAACTGGAGCCGAGATATTTATTAGAATGATTTATTCACATTAGTGTAGTGGGGTGTGTGTGTGTGTGTGTGTGTGTGTGTGTGTGTGTGTGTGTTGCTGAGGATGGAACCCAGGGGCATTCTACCTCTGAGCTATACCCCCCAACCTTATTTTTTACTTGGAAACAGGGTCTCACCAAGTTGCTGAGGGCCTTGCTAAGCTGCTGAGGCTGGCTTTGAACCTGCAATCCTCCTGTCTCAGCTTCCCAAGTACTGGGATTGCAGGCGTGGCCACCACGCCCAGCTGCCTCGAGCATCTTTACGAAGGGCGTGTGCCTGTGCCCTGAGCAGCGGGCCTGGGCCCCGCGTGCTCTGAGCAGCCCCTGCCTTGCTGTGTGGCCATCGTCTGCTCCCAGAGCTCTGCAGTGGGGCCCCGCTTCACAAGCACCTCTCGCTCAGCTGCCGTGCCCTGCATTCTCTGGGTGGATGGCTGAGGTGAGCTTCAGCCACTGGCATTAAGAACACCCAAAAGCAGCTACATAAAGTGGGGTGGGGCCCTGCTGCCCCTGCTGGCTGTGAGGGGTCAAGGGAACCCTGGCCAGCGTCTCATTTTGAGGTGCGGGCAGCTGCCATACCTGGGGCAGGACACAACAGGACTTAAATGGCATCCTTACCTATGATGCTGGGAGCCCCAATCCACATGGGCCTCGACCACGGGCATTTCAGACGCTGCGTGCATGCCGCCAGCCCTCCCCACACGCTGAGCTGGAAATCACAGCACTGAGTGGTTGGGTTTTCCCAAGGAGACACATCACAAGCCCTCTCCTCTGCTCCTTCCAAATCAACCCTGCCGGTTTATCGTGAGATGTGGTTGTCATGGTGACAAGCAGTGCCTGACTGGGAGGGAGTCAGAGGATAGAGAAGACCCTAACCTTGCTTTGCCATAGACTCTCTATACTGTGGCCCCACCCGGGGAGTACCGGGGGTGGCAAGAGAGAGCTGACATTTGGTGTGCGGCACCCTGGCCAAGGTAAGACACGGCCTGGGCCTGACCTAACCCCGTGGGGTGGGGGTGGGGCCCTGGTACCTCCCTGCCTCCACTTCCTCTTCCCCCTGCCTGAAGAGTTAGGTCCCCCTCAGCTGTCACCTTTGCAAGCGGGTGTCATTAACCGGTTTCATTGTTGGTTGGTAGGTTGGTTTCTTCTGGAGTTTTCTTGGAGATGAGTGGGTTGTGCCAGGCAGTTCATGCAGGTCACTATGCTGGGGAACTTCCAACTAGCAGGGTGAGTTCTGCCATGCTCTGGGTGTGCACAGAAACAGAAACGTGTGCTCAGAAGAACCACTGGGCGGGTCCTCTTAGGCGTTTACTGAAGGAGACGCGCGTGTGTTTGATGTGAGATGGCCCGTGGCCTCCTCTGGGGGCTTTTGCCTGGTGTACCTCAGCCTGGGGGTGCAGGGCTGGGAGAGGAGACTCTGGCTCCATTCAGATCTTTGGAGATAGTGGTCTGCAGGTCATCTCAGCCCCTAGGAAGGGCTTGGCCACCGTGAGGTCCACTGGAGTGCGATCCCTGAGTGGGCAGGCTCTGTTGCTGGGATGGAGGGCCAAGGGTGGAGGAGGGTGCCGGTGAGCCCTACCAAGAGCTCGGGCTGTAAGGGAACCTTGCCCTGACCTCAGGATGGTAAGCCGAGGCAGGGCCACCTGTGGACCTGGCCAGCTCTGAGAGCTCAGAGGGATGGGGGTAGGTGGGGAGTAAGGGTGAGCCTGTGGGCTTTGATATGGTTTGGGAAGAGTTTGAGTGTGTCCTACAAGGGTTCATGTGCTGACATTTAATCTCCGCTGTGAAATGTTAAGAGGTTGGAAACTTAATCCAGCCATGGTGTTCAGAGCAGGGGCCTTTGAGAGATAATTAGGAAGAGATGAGGTCTTCAAAGTAGAACTCCTGTAAGTGAATACAGGTGGCTTTATAAGAAGAGAGATATAAGCCCAGTGCTTGGGAGGCTGAGACAATAGGATCACAGGTTCAAGGCCAGCCACAGCAATTTAGTGAGGCCCTCAGCAACTTAGTGAGACCATTTTAAAATAAACAAATAAGGACTGGGGGTATAGCTTGGAGAGAGAACGCCTCTGAGTTCAACCCCCAGTGGGGGGTGGTAGGGGGAGACACACGGGCCCCCTCCCTGTCTCTTGCCATGTGAGGCCCCAGGGTCTGCCAGGAAGGTGACAAGACCACATGAACAAAAAGGTTCCAACATGAACCTTTTTTTCTTTAATGATTACACAGTCTATGGTACTGTGCTATCAGCATAGAGAGAGGACTTAACGGGGCTGCTAGAAGAGGGACCCAGAGGCAGGACCAACCAGACATCTGGCCTGCCTGGGTGCAGCGGTGCCCCGCTAGGGGAAGGCCAGCCGTGCAGCCCTCTCGGCATGTGACAGGGAGGCCCCACTTCTTCCTCGTGTTCCCAAAGGCCAGCCCCTTCGTCCCTTCCACTCCACCACCTCTGAACCCAGTGACGACCGTGGTCAGACAGGGCACGCTGGGCTGGAGTCATTCTGACTGCGTGGGGCACTGCAGGTCTGTCTCTTCAGTGCCAGGAGGGTGGGCCCATCCTGTAATGTCTCTCGAAAAAGACTCCCAGAGGGGTGGAGTTCCGCCAAGGACCGCAGCGGTGACTGTGGGACCAGTGCTGGCAGCTGCGCCTTGCTGTGTCCCCTTGACTCTGTGAAGACCTGGCACTTCCTCCAGCATTTTCTCACTTCTATGCAGAGCAGGAGCATCTGCTCCGTGGTGGCAGGCCTGCCTTCCTTCCTTCCTTCCTTCCTTCCTTCCTTTTTTGTGGTAATGGGGATTGAACCCAGGGGCATTCTACCTCCAAGCTACACCTTAAGCCTGATTTTTTTTATCCTTTATTTTGAAACAGGGTCTCAGTTGCAGATGTCCTCACTGTGTAGCTAAGGCCGGCCGCAAACTCAGATCCTCCTGTCTCAGCCTCCTGAGTGCTGGGATAGCAAGCGTGCGCCACCACGCCCAGCACTGTGTACCTGCCGCTTCTCATTGATGTCACTGTGGCCATGGAATCATTATTGCCTGGTCATTTATTTCCAGAAAGTCCCCGAGCTTGACTTAATGTGGCTTCGATAGTGACTGCAGAGTGGGGTCTTGCTTCTATTTCTTTCTTTCTTTTTGTGGGTCTGGGGATGGAACCCAGGGGCATTTGACCTCCAAGATACACCCCCTGCCCTATTTTTCATTCTTTATTTTGAAACCGGGTCTCACTGAGTTGCTGAGGGCCTACGTAGCTGAGGCTGTCCCTGAACCGTGATCCTCTGGTCTCAGCCTCCCGAATGCTGGGATTACAAGCGTGCACCACCACACCCGGCTTTGCTTCTATTTCTGATTGGGGTCAGGAACTAATTCAGGAAGTATACTGAAGCCTTAATTTTATGAATTGAAGTTAAGGAAATGATGGGTGATACCGCTTTTGAGAGATACTCATACCATGTTACTTGGGGTATTTCATTGGGGGGCAGTAGCACACTGAATAATTTGCAGTTATTCTTATCTTTAAGAATTTAGGTTTCTTAAAAAGAATGATTTTAACTCTCGGGCACTGTTGGTGGGAATACGCAATGGTACGACCACTGTGAGAAGTGGAGATTCCTGAAAACATTAAGAAAAGAATTAAGACGCGATCCAATGAGACTGACTGTGATTATTCATCCAAAAGACCTGAAAGCAAGGTCTCAGAGATACATCTGCGCACGCGTTCATAGCCGCACTGCTCCTAAGCCAAGGGGTGGGCAACTCAAGTGTTCATTGATGGGTGAATGGATAGACACAGTTTGATGGATACACGTGGTGGAATACTATTCAGCCTTAAAAAGAGAGGAAATTCTGACTCATGGTATATGGTGAATCGGGGAGGCGATATGCTAAGTGAAATAGACCAGGTGCAAGGGGATGACAATGGAATGATTCCGTTTATCTGTGGTACTTAAAGAAGTCAAGTTCAGAGAGACAGGTGGTGATTCCCAGGACTAAGGGGGCAGGCAATGGGCTATAACTGCTGAAGGGTGTAGGGCTTGTGTTTGTCATGTGAGATGGGTCCTGCAAATGGTGACGGCTGGACAACAACGAGAATGTACTCTACGCCCCTTTAAATGGTGCAGGTGCTGAGTTATATGTTATAATTTTGTCGTAAATAAAAATAATAAAAATCCTAAACAATGTTTGCATGTGTGCAATACTAGGGATTGAACCCAGGAGCATTTTACCTCTAGCTACACTCCCCAGCCCTATTCTAACTTATTTTTTATTTGGAAACAGTGTGATAGAATCACATGGGTCTCACTCAGTTCTGCGGGTCTTGCTAAGTTGCTGAGGCTGGCCTCGGATCTGTGATCCTCCTGTCTCAGATTCTCAAGTATCAGTACTGCAGGTGTGCACCACCACAGCTGGCTTTATGAACAGTTTTTAAATCTTTTGTTTGAAGCACAAAATCATACACATTGTGGTTTAATACAGATATGCACAGAGACAGGCAGGTGTGGTGGCGCACGCTTGTAATCCCAGCATTCGGGAGGCTGATACAGTAAGATCGCGGTTCGCGGACAGCCTCAGCTATTCAGTGAGGCCCTTTGCAACTCAGTGAGACCTTGTTTCAAAATAAAGAATAAAAAATAGGGCTGGGGTGTAGCCCGGAGTAGAATTCTCCTGGGTTCCATCCCCAGTACCATACACACACAGAAATGTGCACAGAGACACATACATGTAACTACGTACATAGATATGCACTTGGTAAAGGAAGTCCCCTTGGGTGATAACCTGGCTCATCCTCTAAAGCCTAAGATCATACCCTTTAATGTCCTGATTGCAGGTGTGCAATGGTTTGGAGCAGCCGAGGAAGCAGCAGCGCTCCGATCTCAATGGACCCATCGACAACAATACCCCAGAGGTAAGTTCTCCCAGGGATGAGAGTCCTGGGCCTGTCCCATCATGCTCTGCTTGTTCTCCATAATGTTCTTGGCCCACCCTGTAGCTGGAGAGAGGGAGTCCAGGCCAAACCAACTTGGGGAGGTGGGAGGTGCTGTTGGCCCCGGATGAGGGAGCCAAGGGTCTTTCCTGATGTTTGCAAGGACACGGTGGAGGGTTGGCGTGCCTCCGAGAGTGTGGGGGTCGTTGTGTTCCTGACCTGATAGAAACTCATTCTACCTCGTAGCCACGTTATGACCTGGATTCTCAGCATGGCACCCATGGCATTCAGGGTTAGACAGTTCTTCTGGTGGTGTGGGGCTGTCTCGTGCATTGTAGGATGTTTGCAAGCGTCCCTGATCTCTACCCATTAGATACCAGTAGCCTCGATCCTTTGCCCCCAGTTATAGACAACCAAAAATTAACGGTAATCCCCTCGGAGACAGTCATCCTGGCTGAGAACCACTTCTCTAAACCAACAACAGAGTTTAAGGAGAGAGAGAGAAAAAAGTAGTCTTATATAAATTTTCGTGATGGACGTTGTTAAAATGAGGCATTACACAAGCAGTTTCCTCTTTCTGGGCACCAGAGCTTGGGTGAGAGGCTCTCGCTTTGACGAAGTAACTGTGATCTCCGTGGAGTGGCGTCCAGTCTCTCCTGCCTTGCCTTGAAAGGCATGCTCAAGGAATTCTTCCGCCCGGATGTTAGAAAGCCAGGGCCTCGTGCGGTCCCTAGGCTGCCTTCCGAGGCTTCCGCGCTAGCCTAAGGGTCCTCGGGTTTAAGATGGTAGGCGTTAGTGCCTCTCCCGAGCGTGGGGCTGTCTGCATGAGCTTGGCTTGCTATGCAGAGCTGACTCTTGGGAGCCACACGTAAGGTTAGGCGTTTCCCGGAATGGAGCACACGGTAGCCTGGTTTCTTATGGGCTGCCTGTTTCCAACTAGTATATGTCTCATTGTTTTTCTTGTTTCCTAACAGACAAAGAAGGTGGCATCCTTTCCAAGCTTTGTGGCTGGTAAGTGATTTTGAATTTCGTCTCTCAGGGGGCAGTTGTCTTTTATGTCAAAAGGATGGTGCTTTTGTTTGCGCGCCCCCCTGCAGAGCTTGTTCAGAAAGCGCGTCTCCAGCAAGGTGCATGCGCGTTTGGTGCTTTGAGTGGGGCCTAAGCCCACCGAGCAGGGAGGGGAGGCCCAGCGCATTTGCCTGCTTTGATACAAGGAACGGCAGACCATTCATCTAATTACACCCTCGCCGACTGCATCACAGATGACACTGAGCGCTGAATTAGTAGACTGGAATGTGTCTGTGCAAGCCGCTAATTATCATCCACTGCTTTTGATCAGGGTGGTTATAATGGTTTCCACAATCAGGCTGCTCTTCTCTCTTTAGACCCTTCCATTTCCCTTTGCCTCCCCATGTTTCTGTGAGGGGGTAATTGTGCATTCCAATTCAGTAAAGAACAAAGCATATTGGTGTGTTCTGTGTCACTTGTGGGGCACCCCTGCTTGGCGGCTGGGGAGCTGACGTGCGCTGTGGAGCATCAGGTGTCACTGCGGGGGGGGCCCTCACGGAGCTCCTGTGACCTTCTAGTGTCCAGCACTGGAGCCCAGAGCCCCTTACGTCGGAGCTTCCTCTGTGCCAGGAGGATGTTTCCTGCCCCTGCTAATGTGTTACCATAAACAATGTGAATTTTATTAATTCTTTCAATAAGCTGGTAATTAATTCATATGAATATTTATGGAGCAAACTAAGTAAGTCTTCAAAATAAATGACTTCAAACCTTTCCCACTCTGCTTCTCTCTTTTAATAAAGAACTGAAGCCTGGGAAATGGAATCTTCCCAATCTCCCATTTAAGGGACTGGCGTGAACCAAGATCAACCAGTTCTGATCGGTTCAAAATGTGTCAACCAGTTCAAGCCGATTTCAGTTGTTATAACTGGCTTGGTGTTGCTCAAGTCGGATGAGAATCGGTTTTGAATATATGCTTTTACTGGTGTATTGTAGTTTTATACCACGATGTGGCTCAGAGTGATAAAGACATCCGTGCTCACAGCACTTGGCGGGCCCCCTCTCCCTCCCTCTCCTTCCCCACACGTGGTATTGACATTGGCGTGAGTGTCTCCACATATGTGTAGAACGTCAGTGGAAGTGTTTCTTTGATTAGTTCTCTCTTCCCCCTCCAGTCACCCTCCCCCAGACCGCCTCCCTGGCTCCACTGGGGTTTCTCCTCCATCATTGGGGTCCCTCTTGCACCCCAGGTACTCCTTTGCTTCCCCATATGAGAGAAGACATATGACCCTTCATTTTGGGGGACTGGCTAATCTCACTTAACATAATATTCTCCAGGTCTACCCCCTTTTTCTGCAAATGGCATAATTTTGTTCTTCTTTAGTGCAGAGTAGAATTCCACTGTGTGGATATCTCATAGTTTTGTAATCCATTCATCAGTTGATGGACACCTAGGTTGGTTCCATAATTTGGTTATTGTGAATTATGTTATGGATATACATGTATCACTCTAACAGAGAATCAGTTTTTAACTATCAGAACCAGTGTTTAGGATTCAAATAGACTTGACTCTATTTTAATCGATGCCAGTAGACTCAACTGGGTTTTGCCCAGCAGCTTACATGTGGTTTTAAGTATGTTTTTGATGGCTCAAACTAGTTTTCTTCAGGCTAAGGTAGGTTATGAGGTGGTCAGATCATCTGGCTAATTATAGTTCCCCAGGACCTACTGATTAGCAGGAAGAGACCACACACTCCCATGTCACCCCACAGAGGGTTTGATTTGCTTCCTGATTTATAGGAGGCAGCGTCTCATTAGCAGCACGTCTTCACGCCATTTTCTTAGTGATCAGCAGCCGGGGGCGGGGGTGTTTACCAGTCACACCGTGCCAGTGAAATGGAGTCTTATGGCCCAAGCAAGTTTACTTTTCAATGAATCATGGCATCATTTGGAAAGAACCCCTTCAAACTGAAATGATCTGAACACAGAACTTCTCTAACTTATAAACCAACCTCCAATTTGCAAGGGAGAGGAGTGGAGAGGGACCTAGAAACAGCATCAGTGCCTAGGCTGCCTCTCACTCTAGCTTCTAGTGTTCCCAGAAGGCTCATTTACCTGAACCACCTCAGGCTGTTCCAAACCTAATCAAACAAGGTTGGGTGCCTGAGAACAATTCCAGAGGGCTAAAACTGCTACGACAGGCTCACACCGATGTGAACGCCTTAATTTAGAGTTGCTTCAAGAGGAAGGAAACTCTACAGAGACCTTAAGCAAAAGCACATCCTTTTATATTAGAGAATCTGTGTTTGATAATGCCTCATAGACGCCAGGTCCTACTCAGCAACAGAAAGAGATTCCCATAAGGGTGACGTAACACCCCAGAGAGTAATGCATGTGAATGAACCATCCCCTGAGTTAGGCAAAGCACCTTCATCAGGGAATGCATTTGGGTGCAAGTGTCAGGATGCCCACCTGATGTTACTCGTATAAGTAGGGAAGCGGTGTCCAGCAAATGGAAATGCAGGGGCAGCGACTGCTCATCCAGTGGCTCTGTGGTGTCGGGATCAGCATGCTGCCTCTCCTGGCTTGTCCTCAGGTGGGCCACCATGTCACGCGATGCTGTACGGCTCCAGCAAGTGCTTCCTGCCCTACGTGGAAGAGAGAGAGAGAGAGAGAGAGAGAGAGAGAGAGAGAGAGAGGGGGGGGGCCCACGGGTCTAAAGCTGCCGTGCGGTCTTCCCCTTTATATTAAGAGAGCAAAGGTTTTCTGTGGATAAAGAGTGATTAAATTCTTTGCATGAGAACTTGGCCTTCCATTAACTTCCTGAGGTTGCCGCCCCGGGGCACCTGCGAGGTTAGATAGGTCGCTAGGCAGCATGTGTATGACTCCGTTGGGGAGACGCTTTCAGTGGGGGTTATAATACTTGAGAGGAGCCAGAGACTTGGGTTTCCCACAGTGGTGACTCTTCAAGAGGAGCAGGAATGTCCCTTGAAGGAAACCATGAACGATATATCAAAAGAGTGATTAGGAGAGAGAATTGGCTCCTGGAAATATGGAAATATAGGGCTCTTAAACTGGATGAATCCCCCCACCCACTGTGTGTGTGTGTGTGTGTGTGTGTGTGTGTGTGTGTGTGCGTGTGTGTGAGTTATTCTACCTCTGAGTCACATCTCCATTCCTAGTTAATTTTTATTTTGAAACAAGGTCCCACTAAGTGTTTGAGGGTCTACCTAAACCTAGCCCAGGGGCATTCTATCTTCGAGCTATACCCCTAGCCCATTCTATATATATTTTTTTAATTTCCAAACAGAAGTTGCAATCAATTAACGAGGGTCTGGCTAAGTCGCTGAGGCTGGCCTCAAGGCTGAGACCCTCCTGTCAGCATCCCGAGTACTGGGATTGCAGTCCTGCTCCACCACCCCAGGGCGCACACTCTTCCTGATGGGTGTTTTGTGTCCTCCCAGCTGAGCGATCTGGGGCCAATGAGATGAGCTGTGTGGACACTACGTGCCCTTCTGCATGGTCTCCTATGGAAGGGACCAGAACTGGCTGAATTCGGCCTTATTCTCTCTAAGTAAACGGCCCCGTGTTTAGCTGAACCTCAGGAGAACTCATGAGTCTGAACGTTCAGCTGAATATTACAAGCTCTTGGAGATCTCTTTAGCGCACTTCTTATCTGTCCCTGGAGCTCTGCCACATGACAGCCCCTGAATTTTAGTGCTGGCTGGAGAATGGAGTCTTTGCCCTCCCAGCAAGGCAGGGGTGGGGGTCTGGGATGAATGTGGAGTGAACAAGCCCTTAGTGTCTGCTGCAGCAACCCATCCAGCTGGTGAGCCTTCCAGCCTCCTGGTGCATTCAGCATGGCAGTGGACCTTCTGGAGAAACGAGAAGGGCCCCTGTGGCCATCGCCAGGCGTGGGCTTTTCACCATGTCCGTGACTGAGGAGTTGCCCTGGCGTATCCAGGAGGGGCAGCCTCTGACCCTGGCTCATGCCTTAGTCCAGATTCCATGGCTGCTCCTGGTACTGAAAAACAAGAGCAACAACTAAAATAGTAGTGTCTTCAGCTACAAGTGTACTGGGAGCCGGGCGTGCTGGCCCACGCTTGTAATCTAATAATTGGGAGGCTGAGACAGGAGGATCACAGGTTCGTGGCCAGCCTCAGAGACTTAGATCCTTTTTCAAAATGAAAAAGGTAAAATAGGGCTGAGGCTATAGCTCAAAGGTAGAGTGCCCTGGGTCCAATCCCCAGTACCCTCACCAAAAAACAAACAAAAACCCAAAACAAAGTTTATTGAGGCTGAGTGTGGGCCACACCTTGTGTTGTGTCTCTGTCTCTGTCTTGTTTACTGGTCGACCACGACATGAGGTCCCTTCTGCCCATTTTATAGGTTAGAAAACTGGCAGAGCCAGGTTAAAGAAACTCATCTGAGGGCCCCGGCTGGCGAGGGGTGGGCCCAGACTGAGACCCACATCTGGATATTTGACATCTGCTCTTGGCTGAGGCGATTTCTTTTCTTTCTTTCTTTTTTCTTCTTTCTTTCTTTCTTTCTTCTTTCTTTCTTTCTTTCTTTCTTTCTTTCTTTCTTTCTTTCTTTCTTTCTTTCTTTCTTTCTTTCTTTCTTTCTTTGCAATACTGGGGGTGGAACCCAGGAGCTTTCTACTTCCAAGAAACAGTGACACCCCCAGCCTTATTTTTTATACTTTATTTTGAAACAGGGTCTCACTGAGTTACAAAAGGCTTCACTAAATAGCTGAGGCTGTCCTCAAACCACGATCCTCCTGTCTCAGCCTCCCAAATGCTGGGATTATAAGTGTGTGCCACAATGCCTGGCTAGCCGAGGCAATTTCTCACTGTTCATCACAAGGACAGCTGTGGGCGTAGCTCAGCGGTAGAGCATGTGCCTAGCAAAGGCCTTCAAGGCCCTGGGTTCAATCCCCAGCACCAAAATAATAAAAATTCAAAAACAATGAAACTGGGTGTGGTGGTCGTGACACATGCCTATTATCACATTACTTGGGAGGCTGACACAGGAGGATTGCAGGTTGGAGGCCAGTCAGCAACTTAGTGAGACCTGTTTCAAAATAAAAAAAAAAATAGATGAGGCTGAGGGTATAGTTGGGAGGTAGAAGGCCCCTGGGTTCAATCCCTAATACAATAACAACAACAACAACAACAACAACAACAACAACAACAACAACAGTAAGTAAAAACCCATCAGCTGCTGACTTTGGGTCAGGCACCATTCAAGTGTTTCATACATACCAAGTCTGGGTCCCTGTACTGACAGTAAGAGGTGGGTGCCGAGGTGCTCTTTCAGAGGAACCCGCTGAGGCTCACACGGTGCCTCAGTGACTCTGCATAGCCTGGCGAGTTGTAGAGCTGGGATGCAGACCCAGGATCGAGTGTCAGCTCATCACCCCACTACTGAACTGCCCAAGCGACCGTCCACTACAGTGGGAGAGGAGAAACCTTAGATTAGAGAAGACACCGCTTTCAGCTTCCAGGGAGTTCACCGGAGAAGCTTCCAGACACCAGAGCTCCCAGCCCTCTCGTCCCCAAAGGCACAGCATCCATAGCAAGAGCCCCACAGTCACTATCTTGGGAAAATGCCTGGGGTCTGGCGACCCTCTCAGACCCGGAAGGGTTCACCCTGCAAAGACAGTCTCGCCATGAGGGTGCTCTGTGCACAGGGGACTCGGGGCCTCGCCGCGGGAGGAATCCTGCAGGGGTGAGGGGCGGCGGGACCTTCAGGATGCCCTCTGCTGCAGACGTGGCATCTGACAGCAGCGTAAGTCTAAGAGGACAAGAGGGCTGTCCCCTCTGAACAGGGATCTGCAAAAGCCTCGCTTTCTGTCACGTTGGACATGTGCTTATTAAAGCCGAGAGGATGGTCCCGGCCCTGGGCAATGAAAGTGAAGAGTGGCGACGTTAGCACAAATGAGCAAGGACTGTTAGAGCAGATCCTCTCTTGCTCTTGACGCTTCCTGCTCCTCCCGTCTGACAGCTAAGGCTCGTGCGAGATGTCACGCGAGCCATGGGTTCATGCCAAAGTGTCCCTGGGTTTCAAGCAGCTCTGGGGTCCGTAATGACCTGTCTCTAGCTTGTCAATGCCCCACACCTGCATGCTGACCACATGGCCTGATGGGTACCTATGTCTCTGGGGCTCCTAGGCCTGGCCTGGCCGGCCTTTGGTGGCTTCCTTCTCTTAGGGGGCCTCCTGGGATAAAGCCATCTTGGTTTCATCCAGTGGGTGCTTAGAAGCTGAGACTTGGTTTGCTCTCAGTGTGAGCAATCACAGCAGACCTGTCCAGACAAGACTCCCACGTTGAAGGTGTCCCCACACTGCCTCCTCTTCACCTGCGGGACCCGGCTCCTGAGCTGCCGAGAGTCTTCAGTGCTCTTGGCAGGGAGTTAAGGATCTGTGTTCCAGAGTGAACATGGAGATTCTGAAGAGGAAAAGAGAAACAACTTTTCTTTTTGTATGAACAAGTTAATTACTCTTCATTTTTCTTCAGCATGAGTAGAGATTAGACATGTTTTAAAATAGGAACTTTTATTCACTATTAGAGAGGGTTTTTTCCATTCTTTTATTTTTGGAAGGTTTCTAAAGATAGTGCTTAGTTAAGGCTAAGAGCCACAGAGGTAAAGATGAATTGCACCCTGGAAATTCCACGGGATGCCTCCCTTTCTGCCTTGCACATGATAAAAAAAACTCTCGTTCCAGACCCTAGTTCTCCTCTGCGGTAGAAGCCACTGTTACACTGCTTATGAATACCATACTACATACAGACCCTTCTCTTAAAATAGATGTTGCACTGGCCACATGGGTCAGCGCTTTGCTCGTTCAACTCTTGGTAGGTTTTGGAGACAACAGTAGGTCCACCCAGGAGCATGTGATGGCCGTGCAGTGGGGTATTAACCAGCCCAGCAGGCACCAGCTCTGGGTTGGCTTCCAGCCAGGGTAGTAAGAGCAGCCTTGTGCATATGCCTGTCTGGAGGTATGAATTCCTTCACAAGAGCGGTTCCCAGAGAAAGCAGCATTACGGCGTGAGAGCTCATCAGCCTTGGTAAACATGGTCTAAGCACCTTCCCAAGAGGGGACATGTTTGGTAAACATGGCCCAAGCGCCCACCCAAGCAGCGCTGGTTCCCTCAGACACCAAACGCTGCACCATCCGGCTGTCTGACCTTAGCCCAGGCCGATGGGTGTAAAGGGATATCTTGTTGACTTACCGTGAATATCTTTCGTCAAGCGGAGGCAAACACCATATCGTATGCTCACAAGTTGTATGCGTGTCTTCTCTTGGGCCTTGCCTATATGTATTGCACATTAGTTAGCTTCCTGTGGATGTGACAGAAATCTCTGAGATGGTCAACTCAGAGATTTTTGATGGGGTCAAAGGTTGAAGTCCATGGTTACTTACTGTGGCAGGCAGAACATCATGTTTGAGAGCATGCGGTAGAACAGAACTGCTACCATACAGCAGCCAGGAAGTGAAGAGAGAGGAAATGGCTGGCCCAAATATCCCCTCTAAGGCCACACCCTCAATCGCCTAACTTTCTCCCACCAGGCCCCGCCTCTTAAAGGTTCCATCACCTCCCAAGAGCACCCTAGGCTAGGGACCAAGCCTTCAGCACATGAGCCCGTAGGGGACTATTAAGCAGATGCTCAAGTCCCTTACAGAAAATGACATACATAGTGTTTGCATAGAACCACGCATATTCTCCCATATTACTTATAATACTTAATATAATATATTTATATGCTGTATAAATAGTTGTTATACTGTGTTGTTTAGGGAATAAAGACAAGAAAACGTTTGTGCATGTTCAGTACTACTGTAATTACAACTTACTTTAAAGTTGGTTAAATCCATAGATGTGGACGCCATGTATCTGGAAGGCTATTGCGGTCACCGCTGCATGGGATGCTCAGGACTTATGCATATTATTGCTAATGTTTCTGCCCTCCTCCAACATTTATTTATTTTCTTTACTCCCTCTCCCCAGCTCCTGGCAACTGGGAATTTTGCTGTTTTTTTTTAATTGAGTTGTATCATTCATTACATATAAGGGAAATGAGTACTTTGATTCATGTTGCAAAAGTTTTTTTCCTAGGTTACTATTGGCTCTGCTTTATTTTAATTTTGTAAAAAAAATATGATACGTATACTTTTGTATCATATACTTTTATACTTTATTTGAGTCATATACATTTTTGTGGTACTAGGGATGGAACTCAGGGGGGTTCTGCCTCCAAGTTATACCCCCAGCCCTATTTTTTATTTGGAAACAGGGTCTCACTAGGTTGCTGAGAGCCTTGCTAAATTGCTGAGGCTGGCCTTGAACCTGAAGTCCTTCTGTCTCAGCTTTCCAAGTACTGGGATGACAACAATGTGTCACTACACCCAGAAAATCATATACTTTTATATATTTTTCACTTTATTGAACATTTTATGGAGTCAAATGTATTAGTCCTTTTCCTCTAAGTTACCTTTGAGGTTAGTGTGACCTTCACACTCCTAAGATTTTTTAAATAAAATTTTCTCCCAGAACACTTATAATTTTATTTTATTTTATTTTATTTTATTTATTTATTTTTTGGTGGCACTGGGGGTGAAACCCAGAGGCTTTCTACCTCTGGGCTATACTCCAGACCTATGTTATATTTTATTAGAAACAGGGTCTCACTAAGTTGCTGAGACCTCACTGAGTAGCTGAGGCTGGCTTCGAACCTGTGCCATCCTCCTGTCTCAGCCTCCCAAGTGCGGGGATTACAAGCGTGTGCCACCACGCCCGGCTTATGATTTTATTTTAAATTAAACATTTGATTTGCCTGCAATTTATTTTGCTATGTGGATACAGAAGGAGTTATGTTTTGGGCATTTTTCTCCTAAAGTATTCAGTACATCCTTCCCCCTCTGGTTTGGAAGTCCCCTTCGTCAATCCTACTCTAGACCTGATTCTAGATAGGTGTCCAGACTCTCCATTCAGGCTCCAGGTCCAGGTTGATTTATTTCTTGGGGATGGATGGTACATTTTATTTCCTGGAAGGACTCATTTTTGTCCTTGTGACCATCGTTCCTTTTACATCTTCCGTGGAGAGCTTTGCACATCTAATTTCTATAGAACGTGCACATCAGCTTGTCTAGTTACACGCTAAAAATTCCCGCTGGCGCTTTTATTTTCCATGCACTAAATTTATCTAGTTATAGGGAAGGTGTCAGCTCTACAATATAGAATCTTCTCCATCAAAAAAAAAAAAGAAAAATGATTTGTCTTTCCATTTGTTCGAGCTTATTTATTTTCATCCATAAAGTTTACTCATAAAAATCTGACACATCTTTTTTTTCCAATTCTTTGGCGTTTTAACCTTTTTATTGTTTTTGTAACTGTCATCTGTCATGTTATTATTTTTCTAACTTGTTGCATTTATAGGCACAAAGAAAGCTATTAATTTTTATGTATTAAATCAGAAACTGTTGGCTTATTTTTTTTGAAACAGAATTTTTGTTGTTTTCCTGGGGTTTCACTGGCATATGATCACACCATCTGTGAATTAGGATTTTTTTTCCTGCTTCTTCTTTGTTTTATTGACTTCTTCCTCTTGTCTGCTTGAATTGAAGAGAATACAGAAATAATGGTATGTAGTAGTGGGATCTGCCCACTGCTAAAAAATAACATTGTTTTGAAAGACCCTCTCTTCATTTTTATCATAAAGACTTCAAACATAAAGCTCAAATAGAAAGAATATTATACTCACTATGCCGTGCCCATCACCAGCTTATAATTCTTCAGTATTTACCCATGCGACCAGTCTTTACACAGATCTCACACCATATCATCTTTAAATATTTCAAATGTGTGTCTCTGAAATAACGGAACATAGCCAGGCCTGGTGGCACACACCTGTAATCCTAGTACTCCGTAGGCTGAGATGGGAGGATTGCCATTTTGAGACTAGTCTCAGCAACTTATGGGGACTCTCAACAACTTAGTGATAATCTATTTCAAAATTAAAAATAGTTGGGGGTGTAGCTGAAAGGTGGAATGCCCTAGAGTTCAATCCCTAGTTCCAAAATAAATAAATGCAATAAAATACAGGAACTCTATTTCGAGAAATAACTTCGATGTTACTATCACAATTAAAATAAAATTAACAATCATGTCATTGTATCATTAAGTACCATTGAATTTCTCCAGTTTATAGTGCGCTTGTTTGAATAGAGATTCAAGTAAGATTTTTTTTTTTTTTTTGTGGTACTAGGGTTCCTGGAAACCCTTCTACCTCCAGGCCCTTCTACCTCCTAGGCACCTATTTTTTATATTTTTATTTGGAAACAGGGTCTCTTAAGCCAGCAAGGCTAGCTTCGAACCTTCATGATCCTCCTGTCTCTGCCTCCCAAGTGCGGGGATTATAAGCGTGCACCACCATGCCTGGCTCAAATAAGATTTGTTCATTGTTGGTTGATATGGTTCATAATCTCAGTCCTCTTATGGTTATCATCTTATAGTTTTTCCATCTGTCTCCCTTTGTTCTTTTTTACAATGGTTTTGTTGATGTTTCTATGGTAGAATCTGCATCATTCATCCTACAGAGTTTCCTTTGGTCTGGATTGTGCAAATTGCACCCTCCTGGTATTGGGTAGCCTATTCTCTGTCCTTCCTGTTCAGTAAAATGGCATTTTTGTTTGTTTATTTTGTTTTTAGATATAGAGGTTGGTCATATCCAATTTTATTGTTTGAGCTTTAAAACTTCATAGATATAATTGTGTCCTTCCGCCATGAGACACGATACCTGGTTGTCTTTATTTTAGTGATATTAGGAGCAAGATCATGGGGTAGATCAATTCATCAGTGTTCTAATTTCATCATTTTCTCTTTATTGAACAGCTGGACTTTTTCCATGCAGAGAGACACTTCCTCCAAGTATTTGGCCACCCTGTATATTTCATATAAGAAAAACAGATCAAATCTCGATTTCTTCTCTTTTTAATATATTTTTATTTTACTTACTACATTATTTATTTATTTTTACTATTTAAATTTTTTTGAATTTTTTATTGGTGCATTATATTCATACATCATATTGGGGTAAAAAAAACTTGTGTGTACATACATGTACACATCACTGATTTAGCCCCTACTCAATTCCCACCCCATTCCCTTCCCATCCCTCCTTCCCATGCTTGGCTTAGTGATTGACTTCGATATGTTTAAGTACATTGTGTGTTTTAGAGAATTTCCTTCTTCCTCTCTCCTGTCCCCTCATTTAGGTTGTCTCATTTGCTCCTCTATAGGATTTCCTTTTTCATCTAGAGTTCCTCCTATGGCCCATTTCTCCTTAGCTTTCACATATTAGGGAAAGCATCTGATTTCTTATTTTTTGTGACTGACTAATCTCACTTGGCATAATGTCCTCCAGTTCCATCCATTTCCCTGAAAATAATGTAAATGAGTTTTTTTTTGATAGCTGAGTAAAATTTCATTGTGTACATATCCCACAGTTTTGTAATCCATTCATCTGTTGATGGACATCTTGGCTGGTTCCATAGTTTGGCTATGGTGAATTGTGCAGCTATGAACATAGATACGCAAGGATTAGTTTGGTAGTTTGGTTTCCTTTCTTTTGGGTAGATACCCAGAAGTGGTACTGCTGGATCAAATGGTAAATTTGTTCCATTCTTCTGAGAATTCTTCATACTGTTTACCAAAGTGGTTGCATTTTGAGTTCCATTAGCATGAATTACCTTGCTCCAGCCCTTTACCTTGATTTTATTACTATACTGTTTTCCAAAGTGGTTGCACTAATTTACAATCCCACCAACAATGTTTTAGAGTTCCCGCTTCTCCACATCCTCGCCAGCATTTGTTGTTTGTGTTTTGAATGATTGCCATTCTAGTTGTAGTTAGGTGAAATCTCAGGTTAGTTTTGATTTTCATCTCTGTGATTGCCAATGATATTGAGCATTTTTTCATGCATTTATTGGCCATTTGAATTTCTTCTTTTATGAAGTGTCTATTTAGTTCGCTTGCCCATTTTGTTATTGGATGATTTGAGTTTCTTGAGTTCTCTGTATAATCTAGATATTAGTCCTCTATTGTAGAGGTAGGTGGCAAAAATCTTCTCCCATTCTGTTGGCACAGTTGAGGTTCTTGACAGTTTCCTTTGCTGAAGAGAGCTCTTCAGTTTCATGCAATCCCATGTATTGATTTGCCTTTTAATGTGTTGTGCCTTTGGGGTCTTGTTTAGAAAGTGTTTATCTGTGCCTATGTGTTGCCCTCTTCCAGGAGCTTCAAGGTCTCTGGTTTGATTTCCAAGTCTTTGATCCATCTTGAATTGACTATTGTACAGGGTGAGAAAGTGAGATTAATTTCCAATTTTCTGCATATTGTTAACCAGTTTTGCCAACACCATTTGTTAAAGAGGCTATCTTTTTTCCAGTGTGTGTTTTTGGCCCCTTTGTCAAAAATCAATTGGCTGAAAGTGTGTGGACTTGTTTCTGGGTCTTCTAATCTGCTTCATTGCTCTATATATCTGTTTTTGTGCCAGTACCATGCTATTTTTATTACAATGGCTTTATATTATAGTTTAAAGTTAGGTATTATGATTCCTCCTGCATGGTTTTTGTTGCTGAGAACTACTTTGGCTATTCTGGACTTTTTGTTATTCCAAATAAATTTAAGGACTGATTTTTCTATGTCTGTGAGGAATGATCTTTGTAGTTTAATGGGCATTGCGTTGATCTATAGATCACTTTTGGAAGGATGGCCATTTTAATGATATTTATTCTGCCAATCCATGAACATGGAATATCTTTCCATTTTCTACGATCTTCTTTGATTTCTTTTTTCAATGTTTTACAGTTTTCCTTGTAGAGATCTTTTATGTCTTTGGTTAAGTTTATTCCTAAGTATTTTATTTTTTTGTGGGAGATCCTGAGTGGAAGTGTTTTCTGAATTTTTTTTCAGTGGATTTATGGTTGGTGTACAGGAAAGCTTCTGAATTTTTAAGATTGATTTTATATCCAGACACTTTTCTGAATTTGTTGATCAGGTCTATAAGCCTTTTGGTTGAGTTTGTTGGGTTTTCTAAATATAGTATCATGTCATCTGCAAATAGTGAAAGTATGAGTTCTTCTTTTCCTATTTGTACTCCTCTGATTTCCTTTTCTTGCCTTATTGCTCTGGCTAGAGTCTCTAGTACTATATTGAAGAGAAGTGGTGATAATGGACATCCTTGTTTTGTTCCTCTTTTTAGGGGGAATTCTTGAAGTTTTTCTCCATTTAATATGATATTGGCAGTGGGCTTTGTAGATTGCCTTTATGATGTTGAGATATGTTCCTTCTATTCCAATTCTCTGCAGTGTTTTTTTTTTTATCATAAATGGATGTTGGATTTTATCAAATGATTTTTCAGCATCTATTGAAATTATCATGTGATTTTTGTCTTTGATTCTGTTTATATGGTGAATTACATGAATTGATTTTCATATGTTGAACCAGCCTTGCATCCCTGGGATGAACCCTACCTGGTCATGGTGTATGATTTTCTTTATGTGGTTTTGATTGCGTATTGCTAGTATGTTATTTAATAGTTTTACATCCAAGTTCATCAGAGATATAGGCCTGTAGTTTTCCTTCCTTAAACTGTCTTTATTCAGTTTGGATATTAGTGTGATGTTGGCTTCATAGAATGTATTTGGGAGAGTCCCACTTTTTTCTATTTCACAAAATAGTTTGAGAAGTATTGGGGTTAGCTCTTCTATAAATGTTTTATAGAATTCACTTGGAAAACCATCTGGTCCTGGGCTTTTCTTTGATGGTAAGTTTTTTATTGCTGTTTCAACCTCTTTGTGTGTTATTGGTTGGTTTAAGTGTTATATATCTTCTTGACTCAGTTTAGGAAGGTTGTATTTATCTAGGAAGTTGTCAATTTCCTCCAGATTTTCCATTTTGTTGGAGTATATTTTTTTAAAGTAGTTTCTGATAATCCTTTGGATTTCTACACTGTCAGTAGTAATGTCTCCTTTCTCATCTCTTATCTTCATAATTTGGGTTGATTCTCTCTCTTTTTTAGTTAGGTTGGCTAGTGGTTTATCTATCTTGTTGATTTTTTTAAGAAGCCAGCTTTTGGTTTGTTGATTTTCTGTATTGTTTTTTTATTCTCTCTTTCAATAATTTCTGCTCTAATTTTAATAATTTCCTGTCTTCTACTGGCTTTGGGGTTTGATTGTTCCTGCTTTTCAAGGGCTTTGAGGTGTGTCGTTAGGTGATTTATTTGAAGATTATCTGTTTTTCTTATGTGAGCATTCAGTGCTATAAATTTTCCTCTTAATACTGCCTTCAAAGTGTCCCAGAGTTTTTGATATGTTGTATCTTTATTTCCATTTGTTTCTAGAAATTTCTTGATTTCATCTCTTACATCTTCTATGACCCATTCTTCATTCAGAAGTGTGGTATTCAGTCTCCACATATTTATGTTGTTTCTCTGGGTCTTCTTATAGTTGATTTCTAGTTTAATTCCATTATGGTTTGAAATGACACAGGGAAGTATGTAACATTTTTTGAATTTGCTAGTGCTTATTTGTGTCCCAGGATGTGATCTATTTTGGAGAAGGTTCCATGAGCAGCTGAGAAAAATGTAAACTCTGCTGTAGTTGGGTGAAATATTCTATATGTGTCCAACAGGTCAATTTGGTTAATGGTGCTCTTTAGTTATGAGGCATCTTTACCGACCTTTTGTCTGGAAGATCAGTCTAGTATTGTGAGAGGTGTGTTGAAGTCTCCCAGTATTAATGTATTGGGATTTATGTGTGACTTCATGTCCCAAAGAGTTTGATTTATGAAAGTAGCTGCACCTATGTTTGGGGCATAGATGTTGATTATTGTTATTTCCTCTTGCTGGATTATTCCTTTTACCAGTAAAATATGACCTTCTTAGTCGCTTCTAATAAGTTTGGATTTGAAGTCTAACTTGTCTGATATCATAGTTGCTACTCCTGCTTGCCTTCGAGTTCCACTTAAGGTGGTCTGGATCTCGAGTCTGTGGTAATCTCAGTCCCCACTACTCCTTTACTGAGTTGTATCGCAAAGTCTCAGACCCAGGGAGTTAATCGAGGCTGTGTGAAACCATGGTGGGTACCAGGTGGGTGTTTTACCACGGGGAGCTGACTAGGGTGTGGTATCTCTGCCACTGCTACTCCTTCACTGGGTTGGATTGAAAAAAATCTCAGACCCAGGGAGATTATCAAAGCTGCACAAGTCCCTGGGGTTGCAGTACTGGGATTTCTCCTTTAGGGGCTGCAATTTTACTTACGGTTATTGAGTGCACTGATCTGGAGCTGTCGAGGGCACAGTGAACTCGTCGCCCCTCTGGGAATATGGCGCTGCTGCCACACCTTCAGCAAGCGTGAGGCTGGCGTATTTCTTTTCTGGTTTTGAGCTGTGTTCTGAGTCCCTGGAGGGCGTGATGAGCTTGGCTACTGGGAGTTTTAGACATTCTTTGCGCTGAAAAAAACTGCTGAATTACACCCAAATGATCCACAGCTGCTCACTTCAGCTCCTTGTTTACCTTTCTTCTCTAGAGCCTGGTGGGTTGTTGAGTGTGCTGATCTGGAGCTGTCGCAGGCGCGGTGAACTCGTCGCCACTGCTGGCAATATGGCGCTGTTGCTGCGCCCTTGGCCATAAAGCTGGCTTATTTCTTTTCTGGTTTTGAGCTCCATTCTGAGTCTCTTTCTTCTCTGGAGCCTGGTGCTGCGAGGCAAGATGGCACCAGCGCGGCTTCGCTGCCTCAATGAGGGCTGATTTCTTTTCTGGTCTCTGGTTGTTCTTCCAGTCTTCTTTTTCTCTGTCCCTTGTGTTTACAGTTTTTATTTCTCTGCTGGTGTTTTCTGGCTATGAAAAATGCTGCTTTTGTGGCAATAGAGATAGATTGTTAGCAGGACTTGTAAACTCTGCTTTTCTCAGTCGCCATCTTCCCGGAAGTCTGATTCCTTTTCTTTAACAATGTGGTGTGTGTGTGTGTGTGTGTGTGTGTGTGTGTGTGTGTGTGTGTGTTTGTTACTTATTACTGGAGATTGAACCTAGGGGCATTTTACCTCTAAGCTACATTCCCACCCCTATTTTGTTTTATATTTGGAAACAAAATCTCAACAAATTGCTGCGACTGGCTTTGAATCTGTGATCCTCAGCCTCCCAAATACTGGGATAACAGGCATGTGACCTACTATGCCCAGCTTTACAAATTTGTTAATTAATGAGTTTCCCTAACACCCTGTCAGAGGAACTGGTGAGGCTTTAGAAGCGGTCACTAGGAACCCTCAAGTAGAAACATATTGATGTGTTTTAGTGTGCTATAGTTATCATGTGTACTGATCCTCTTTGGCCAGTGGGAAGTTATTTAGGTTGGTTCCTGAGTCCTACTAATATGGCCCCAGGCGTCTGATAGCTTTTTTTTTTCTTTCTGGCATGATTAGGAATTTGAGGATCACCTTAATTTTTTTTTTTTTTTTTGGCTCTGGATCTGAATCCAGTTTGTTCTTTCTCTATAGAATTCTGTGAAATAATATTTAGAGGCCATAATCTGGCTACCATAGGCGCTCATTGATGCGGATTTGGTCAGAGGCTAAGAAATAGGTATGTGTGTGGTAGGCGATGTCTAAAATGGTCCCTGAGAGTCTCCACTTTCTGGGGTTTATGGCCTTGGATAATTCTTTCACCTTGAATGTGGGCTGAACTTGTTGGCTTTCTTCTAATAAATAGAATATGGCAAAAGTGGTGGAAAGTCACTTCCAAAATCAGATTCCAGGAGGACAGTGGCTCCGTCTTGCCTACCCTCCCTCCATCTCTCATTTGCTTGTTCTGAGGGAATCACATGACTGCTGTGGATGGGAATTGGTCCCACGGCCGTGGCAGAGGACAGTGTCTCTGGCCAGCAGCTTCATGAGTGAACTTGGCAGCGGATCCTCGCCTATTCAGCCTTAAGACGCTGCAGGCTCTCTGGCCACCTCATGGCAGCTTGTGAGAGACCCCAGCCCAGTCACCCAGCTGGGCCACACCGGATTCTTAACACACAGAAACTGTGAGATAACATATGCTTGTTGTTTTAAGCTACTACATTTTGGGGTGGTTTTTATGCAATAAACAATAAGCAATTCACTCTGTTTTTAAAGATAGGACACATCGTGACTCACACGGCTACTTTGGCAGGACGATGCGGTTCTTGACATTTGTGTTTTTGTTTGCCCCTGTCCCAAATCCCCGTTCTCAAGGGGACCAGGATGGTTATGCATTTTTTAATTCCACTAATCCTCCAGCAGTCTTAGAATAACAACATCAACTCCTGGAAGGACAGATGACTCTGGATTCCGTTTACAGTACACTTGTGTTTACTCTTGTCCTTAGCTGGCAAGGGATGCACTATCGAATGACCTTGGCTTACAGAGTATTTTGGAATAGTTTTTCCTTTTGCGATTAGGTCACAAGTGGGCACACATTGAGGGTCCTTTTATTCCTTTTTCTTTTTCATCACCTATTTCTTATAGGTCTTAGGGATTTTCTTTTCTTCTTGAATTCTGTTTTGTATGATAGGAAACGCTTGAGTGGTTCCAAAGTCAAATATACAACACAGGGTCTGTATAAAGGTACAGAGTTTTCAGCCTACTTATCCCATCCCCCATTTATCCTTTCCTACTTTTGACACTAAGAGAGAGAGAGAGAGAGAGAGAGAGAGAGAGAGAGAGAGTGTGTGTGTGTGTGTGTGTGTGTGTGTGTGGTGCTGGGGATGGAACCCAGGACCATTATACCTCCGAACTACTCTCCCAGCCCTATTTTTTTTTTTTTTTTTTTGTGTGTGTGTGTGTGGTACTGGTGGTGGAACCCAGAGGCTTTCTACCTCCAGACTATACTCCCAGACCTATTTTATATTTTACTTGGAAACAGAATCTCACTAAGTTGCTGAGAGCCTCACTCAGTAGCTGAGGCTGGCTTCGAACCTGCACAATCCTCCTGTCTCAGCCTCACAAGCGCAGGGATTACAAGTGGGCATCACCACGCCAGGCTCCCAGCCCTATTTTTATTCTTTATTTTGAAACAGGGTCTCACTAAGTTTCAGAGGGCCTCACTAAGTAGCTGAGGCTGTCCATGAACCTGTGATCCTCCTGCCTCAGCCTCCCAATTACTGGGATTACAAGCGTGCGCCACCACGCCCGGCTTCTTGACACCATTTTTAACATCTGACATATTTTTCTCTGCCTTTTGCAACCTTTTAATATTTGCATAAATGCAAAATAATATTACTTTAAAGCAAAGCATACCCGTTTGGGGTACCATGCGATGTTTCAATACATGTGTATACGTGATGTCAAGTTTTAACCTTTTCTGCCCTGCTGTAAGCCTGATCTGCCCCTTCCTTAGGTGCTGGATTCAGATGCCTTTTCTCTATCTTCTCTCACTTACTGCTAAATCCCGGAGGTTATGCCCGCGTTCTGCACGGTGCGCAGCAGTATTCGAGAATGTCCCATAGAGCGCCGCTGCTGGATGGATGTCTCCTGTTCAGGAACACTTGGACGCCTTCCAGCCTTAGTCTTTTTCATTTTGCCGTTACTAATAGCGCTGCAGTCACAGCCTGGGTTTGCGCCTTTCCTCTCTCGCCAGTCTTTTGATTTATGATGCTTCTTTCTGGGAAGTCGATCTGCGCACACAAGCCGAAGCGGAGGCCCTGGCACAGAGGGCAGATTTAGTCTCTGGGCTGAACTTGGCTTCGACCTTCATCCCTCGCTCTGCCCCGTGGCAGCCAGTGACCCGATGTCACTCACCGGGTTCGTAAGTGCCTCACCGTGGCGCTCTCAGCCAGCCTTCCCTCCAGCGGCAGCCCAGCTGGTTCTGCAGGCCCAGGCTGCCTCTCGCCGCCCACCCCACAGCTTTGATTCTGCAGGGGCTGTGTGTGTGTGTGTGTGTGTGTGTGTGTGTGTGTGTGTGTGTGTTGGCTTCCTCTCCGCCTCATAGATTCACTTTTTTTTCTTTGTTCTTTTCCTTTTTTTTTTTTTTTTTTTTGCAGTACTGGGGGTAGAACCTAGGGGTATCCTACCTCCGAGCTACACCCCCAGCCCTATTTTTTATCCTTTATTTTGAAACAGGGTCTCACTGAGTTGCAAAGGGCCTCACTAAGTACTGAGGCTGGCTTCAAACTGCGATCTTCCTGTCTCCGCCTCCCAAATGCTGGGATTACAAGCGTGCGCCCCCGGCTATAGGATTACTTTTAATGGGGACTTCAGGGAAGTGCCAGCCACTATGACAAAGGGGCCTCAGACTCCAGGACAGGTGTGTGTGTGTGTGTGTGTGTGTGTGTGTGTGTGTGTATGTGTTTGCAGGTGGTACTAGGGATTAAACCCAGGGGCAGTCTACCTCTAAGGCATACCCTCAGCACTTTTTATTTTGAAACAGGGTCTCAAGAAGTTGCTGAGGCTGGCCTCAAAATTGTGATCCTCCCATCTCAGCTTCCCAAGTATCAAGATTACAGGGTTGTACTAACTGGTGCAGTTTAGGGATGTTTTATCTATTATTAATATTATTAATTTATTTATTTTTGGTGGTATTGGGGTTCCTAGAAACCCTTCTACCTCTGGGCTACACTCCCAGACATATATATATATATATATATATATATATATATATATATATATATATATTTTTTTTTTTTTTTTTTTTTTTTTTTTTTGGAAACAGGGTCTCTTAAGCCAGCGAGGCTGGCTTCAAACCTGCGCGATCCTCCTGTCTCCGCCTCCCAAGCACAGGGATTACAAGCGTGCGCCACCATGCCCAGCTTAGGGATGTTTTATTTATTTATTTTTATTTTTTTAATTTTTATTGGTGCACTGTATTCATACATCATAGTGGGATACAAAGAAAACTTTTGTAGACATACATGCACACATCGCCAGCTTAGGGATGTTTTAAACAAAGGCTTATTTGCGGTACTGGGGATTGAACCCAGGGGCATTCTATCTCAGAGCTACATCTCCAGCCCTATTTTTTATCCTTTGTTTTGAAACAGGGACTCACTAAGTAGCTGAGGCTGGCCATGAACAGTGATCCTCCTGTCTCAGCCTCCCAAGTACTGGGATTACAAGTGTGTACCACCATGCCTGGTTTAAACAAAGGCTTCTTGGAACTGGAACACCTTATCCTTCTCCAAACTGGGCTGCTGTATTCTGCGTGTACCCGGCTAGGTCAGAGATGTGTATCTGGAAGAGGAGAGCCCGCCCTCCAGAGACGCAGGGTCCACTAGGCCTTTGTTTTTCCTCTGTCCTTCGTCTCCCTCTGGTGGTCTCAGAGTCAGTGCAGGAATCGAGCACACCAGGGACAGTGTGCCCAGAGCCGGCCAGCTGCTCACCAGAGGGAAGGAGGCTGGACTTTGGTTCCACGCGGTGTGGTTGGCATTGAGAGCCGAGACTGTGGGTACCACTCCCCGATCCCCCACCCACTGGTCACTTTTCTGCATTTATCTTCCTAAGTCTGAGGACAGGAAGTGGATACTGCAAACACTGTTACCTTTGTTGGTTCCTGTTGGACAAAAGGCCAAAGCAAAGACCGTGGCAGAGGCGGGCCTGTGAGTACAGAAGTCTTGCAGCCTCTGCTGGCCTCCCCCAGGGAGCGGGCACCCAGGGGTGCTGCTGGCAGCCCTACTGCCCCGGCCAGGCACCCTTCATGGGTGCCCCTGGATCAGCCCCAGATAGGGTGAAGGACACGCCAGGGGCAATGGAGCCATCTTTCAGAAATCTTCTGGGGCCAGGCGTGGTGGTACACCCAACATTTAGAGAAGTTGAGACAGGAGGATTAGGGTTCGTGACCAGCTTCCGCTACTTAGTGAGGCCCTTTGCAACTCAGTGAGACCCTGTTTCAAAATAAAGAAGAAAAAATAGGGCTGGGGGTGTAGCTTGGAGGTAGAGTGCCCCTGGGTTCCATCCCCAGTACCGCAAAAGAGAAAGAAGAAAGAAAGAAAGAAAGAAAGAAAGAAAGAAAGAAAGAAAGAAAGAAAGAAAGAAAGAATAAAATAGGACTGGAGGTGTAGCTCAGAAATACAATGCCCCCGGGTTCCATCATCAGTACAGAAAAAAAAAAATTGAAATCATAACTTGACCATGAAGGAGGATTGGGGTTCAAGCCTAACCTCAACTACTTACAGAGGCCCTCTGCAACTCAATGAGACCCTGTTTCAAAATAAAGATTAAAAAAATCGGGCTGGGGACGTAGCTTGGAGGTAAAATGTTCCTGGGTTCGATCTCCAGCACCACAAAACAAACAACAACAACAAAACCCTTGGTACCCTCATTGGAAGCCCTGGAGGTCAGGGTTGGCCCTACATTGTGCTCGGAGCTGCACTGTGACCAGTCCCTGTCCCCTGTGATGGGGTGGCCTCTGCTCCCCCTAGCGGGTGCACCTGAAGTGTAAGCCATGGCCCCTGATGGAGGGACAGCAGAGGGTCCTCTACAGCTCCACCTGCTGGGCGCATCATGCCACCCTGGCTGGAATGGCAAGGACATTTGTCAGCTCTGCAGCAAGCAAGGGCCTTAGCTCCTGGGGTAGGAGGAGGCGCCCAAGGAGCTGGGCCATCGAGCCTTGCAGGGGTCAGCAAGCCTTTCTGTCCTCTGGGGGCACGGGCTATGAGGGTCTGAGTCTCTGGGCAGCCGCCTGCCCTGCGTGAGAAAGTGGACGTGGGCCTGTGCCTTCCGGAGGGGCTCGGCCTTGGAGATTTCTGCTTTTTGTTCCTAAAACAGTGGCTGATTGGGGAGGAGGCCAAGGCGTCACCCCACCCAGCCTCCCGCACGGCTCCCCAGCGTTCCACTCAGAACAGTGGCTACTTCTCCGGGCCTGGCCAGTGCTAACCAGGCCCTCACCTTGTCCCGTTAGTGTCCGATGCACCTGGAACAGAGTCATGGGGTCGGAAGCCCAGGCCTTCACCCTTCTCCTGCTGGCTCTCATTCCAGAATCTTCTCTGAGAGGTGTGACCACAAAGGAGTGCTCCCTCTTGCTGCCCCCCAGGGATGAAGAAGCCAGCTCACAAAGCAGGGCTACCTCCCCCGGCCCACCGGATGCAGGGTCATCTCTCCATCCTGTCTTAACGCTGTCTTCAGACTTGATGGCAGTCTCTCTCTGGGTTATATCTGGGCTTATGTTAATAAGAGATACTTTATTACTTAAAGTACCCGCCACCAAAATCATGGCTGCCCACTGTATGCCCAGAGAGTGCCGCATTGCATTGGGAAGGCTGGCTGCCCCACTGTGTGTGTGTGTATGTGTGTGTGTGTGTGTGTGTGTGTGTGCATGCGTGTGCCCATATGCATGGTGGGGCACTGGTGGCCGACACTATGGGACGAGGCCCTGCTGAGCCCCAACACCTTTTGGGGAGATGGGCAGGCAGAGGTGCGTGGGGCTTCCTGACGTCTCTTTGAGCTGCGATCCTGCCAGGTGGCTTCAGTTGGCTGAGCCAGCCAGAGGCCAGAGAGGGGGTCCTGGGGAAGGAGGATCTGGTAAGCATGGGACGAGGGCTCCACCTGGCCACAGAGGGGACGTCAGCCCGCACTGACCTTTAGGATGCCGGTGCATGGGGATGAGAGACCAGTGGTCGGAACATTTGCCAGGGGTCTGTGTGCTGTTGCTGGGTTGCGCATTAGAACCCAGAGTGGATGCAGCATCCACCAGAGTCTAGGGCATCCATGCTGCCGAGCCCATGGTGGTCCTGCTGTGGTCCATTGGTACAGATTCTGCAAGCAGGTTCCTTCCGACACAGCAGAACTGGAAAGAGCTGAGGGGCAGGTCCTGTGCAGACCTCCGCCACTGGACGGGAGGATTGGGAAAAGCCCTCCGCCCTCGCCCTCCTCCCCGGGTCCCACCTGCCCTGGGCTCTGTAGCTGGACACACTCTTTCCCTCCAGAGACAGGGCAGGGGGCGAGGCTGAGGGGCTTCACAGTGGCCCGAGGACTTTGTCAGCCGATTGTGAAGGTGGCTGGAGCATCCAATTACCGCAGGATCAGGAAGACCCAGAGACAGCAGGTGCTTTACAGGCCGGCGGCTGTGGGGTCCTCAGCTTAGTCGCTGTGGGGTCTGGCGGAGGTTTCCTGATTATTGAAAATCTCCTGCAAAACCACCTGATTCCGGGCGGGGACAGCAGCCTCTGAGGCTGCAGGGAGGTCCTCGGGGTCCGTGAGACACGGGCGTTGTGTGTCTGCATCTGTGGCTCTCGGGAGTTTGGGCCTGACGTGTGAGCCCTGGGGGATGGATCTCCTGCAGGGCAGTTCCTGGCTGAGGAAGCCACGCTGAGACCCATCAGGGGCTGTAACTTCAAGTCCATGTTTCTGAGGTTTGCTGAAGGGAAAGTACAGCGTGGAGATCTCTTTTCAGCTGTCTCTGTAAACATGGGTGCCATTTTCTTTTACCGTATCAGGAAAACTAAAGGTTCAGAGTCCACAGTTGAGACGGAGTGGGCTGAGTCCAGGGTCAGTCGGAGGCCAGTGGAGCCTCCGGCGAGCTTCTCAGGCCACCTGGAGATGGGCGAACCAGCTCATCCTGGCTGAGAGTGCAGTGCGCGGGCAGCCTGGTTGGAGATAGAAGTAAGGAGCTCAGGATCCCAGTCTCTGGGGGGCTCTGACATTGGGAAGACAGGGCGGTAAAACTCTCAATCTCCCATGGGCAAACCTGCAATCTCCCATGGGCAAACCTGCAAACGGGAAAGTTGGGCTTTGAGGTATGATGGTGTCAGCTTCCGTCTGAGATGCAGCAGAGGGCTCTAGAGGCATGGTCCAGCGTGGGGATAAAGGATCTGGTTTCTGGTGCAGATGGACCCTGACCCACTGCAGATTCCGGAAGGCTCAGCCCCTCTCCTTCGCCCCCATCCGTGCCGCGTGCTGGGCGGGGCTGCAATCCCTCTGCGACGTGCCTGCCCTAGGAACATGCTCACTCTTCTCCCTCCCAGTTCCAGGGCCCTGCGAGCCGGAAGACCTCATCGATGGGATCATCTTCGCTGCCAACTACCTGGGGTCCACCCAGCTGCTCTCGGAGCGCAACCCGTCCAAAAACATCAGGATGATGCAGGCGCAAGAAGCCGTCAGCAGGGTCAAGGTGGGGGTGCTCCGGGGCCGTGGGGATGCTAACTCAGGTCAAGGTGGGGGTGCTCCGGGGCCGTGGGGATGCTAACTCAGGTCAAGGCGGGGGTGCTTCGGGGCCGTGGGGATGCTAACTCTGGTCAAGGTGGGGGTGCTCCGGGGCCGTGGGGATGCTAACTCAGGTCAAGGTGGGGGTGCTCCGGGGCCGTGGGGATGCTAACTCAGGTCAAGGCGGGCTGCTCTGGGAGCACTGGGTTGGAGGTTGGGTGGGACACCGCTGTCCTGTCCAGATGTGCCCTTGGCACAGGGAATGGGAAGGGCTGGGTGCCCGGCAAGGCTGAGGGAGGCGTGTACCTCGGCGAGTCAATGCCAGGCTGGGCACAGAGGCCACTAGGTCCTTACTGAGAGCAGCCCCTCAGCCTCTTGGAAGCACAGTTTTTAGTCAATGTTCTTTCCAAAGCATTCTACTTATAAAGCATTTTCCTTTGGAGCCTAACTCCTGTTTCAATAGTGCGTGTATTTTTAGCATCATTTAAAGTACTTCCAGAAAGGGGAAAAAAGAATTCATGTTTTATTTAAATGCCTGACCTCAAGAAAAACTCGGACACACTTGCAGCTCTAGGTGTGTGTTAGACTGCCTGATTTTGAGCAGTGGGTGACACTGGACAAGGGGAAGACGAGGCCAGGCCCCCAAAGACACATAAGGTCAGAAGAGAGAAGACAAGGCAGTCTGAAGCAGCGCCCCCTAAGGGCAAGGTGTGGGTCTGCACCCACTGCCAGTCAATAGCAAGGAGCAGTAACACCAGCCCTCTCCTTGGCTCCACCTTCCCTGACCTCCTTTAATGGAGGGAGAGGGGCACCAGGAGGCCATCCAGGGTGCTCTGGAGGGAGCGAAGGAGCCAAAGGTCGGCGCCGAGCCTGCTTACCAATGTTCTTTTACAAGGACCTGGGCCCTCTGGCCCGGCCCAGGTCGGCCTGCCTTCCTGCGGGGCGATGGCATTTCTCCGTGTTGCAGCTGCACCCTCTGTAGACGGGGTGGTGGGAGACACTTCTAGCACTGCAGGGCACATGCGTGGGTTTCTCTGGATCGGCGTGTGCTCAGCACAGGCCGTGGCTGTCCACCTGTCCTGCAGGGACCTCTGCTGGGTGTCAGGACTGAACGCGGGGACATTGAGTACCAGCCTAAAGTAACCTTGCTGCACTTTCCTTGCCTCCCTGCCCACCTCTCTTCTTTTCTCTTACATGCTGCTCAGAGGATGCAAAAGGCTACTAAGATCAAGAAGAAAGCGGTGTGTAGGACCCTTGTGGCCTGTGACAGTGGCGTTGCGTGTGTGTCTGTGGCTGGCTCTGCGCGCTGGGAGGTCCCCGGCGGGAATCCAGATCCCGCTGCAAAGCGGTTTTTCTCTTCCTTTTGTAGAGAGACACTACCAGTACTACGCCAAATGAAACTACAGATGTGGCTCTTGTTTTTTTTTTTTTAACCTCCCACTTACAGAAAGATTTAATAGTTCCTCTTTTTAATTTTCTTCTTTAGACTCTCTCATGCCCTAGAGCATGAATAATGCTGCGGGGTCCGTGATTTAGGTGGACGTTTTCAAATGTGGCATTGCATAGGACACTGCCATGTGTCTAGCACCTGGACCTCCTGTGCAGTGTTTATTCAATTGTTCTGATGTTTAGATTCATTGATTCATTACGTTTTATTTACTAAACCAGGTGAGGAGTATCTCAGTTTGCCTGTGAGATGCTTTCTCTATTGGAATAGTTTTGGAAGCTTGGCTGGGAATCTAGCTCAGTGGTGGAGAGCTTGCCCAGCATGAACAAAGCAGTTCTGGGTTTTATTTCCAGGATAAAAGAAAGAAGGAAAGAAAAAAAGAAAGAAAGAAAGAGAGAGGGAGGGAGAGAGGAAATGAGGGAAAGAAGGAAAAAAAGAGTTTACAGAGCACGGGAAGACGTTAAAAGATTGGGCTGCCAGTCCTTTGTTGACCTAGCCATTAAATAAATGCTGGTAATTTTCTAACTATCATCCTCCTGCAGAAAACATCAACATATCCCAGGTCAGAGGACCCAGGGAAAAATCCATGGGGACTGGGCACTGGCTTGTAGCTCAGTGTGCCCTTCTGCTTCAATAGCAAGAGATTTAGTCTTCCTCATTGCCTCAATGTAACAGCATTTTCTGGCGCCATGGCCAGAGGACCCCATCTTTAGACTCCTTCCCCCTGCGGTGTCTTCCGACTGACCAGGAAACCCTACCCATCTCCCTGCCCCTGCAGACCTTTGCCATGTTGGCAGGCTCCGGGAGAGGCAGAATGAGCCCCTTGCAGAGCTGCAGATGGAGCCACCCCGGGAATGTCCAGGCACGGGATCAGCTGGACCTGGGAGTCAACATGGACCGCGGCTTGCTCCTGGGTCTGCAGGTCTAGAGACCCAAGAGAGTCACTGTGCCTGCCGGAGTGGGCAGAGGCAGACACTGCTCAGAAAGACCTCAGCGACCAGCTTATATTTGATTAAGGGCTGTCCTCCCAACCCAATACTGAGATGCTCAGAATTATGGTCAGGGCCCATTCTCAGGGCACTCGCAAGCTGGGGAGGCAACCGGCGATGGCAGAGCCCTCACTAGACATTATGCTGGCACCCCTGTGGGACTCTCCTCCTCCTTCCGCCAGGGTGTATGAGAGCGGCCTTTCCCCTTCCTATCATCGGTCAGGTTTGGGTTAACCCACCACAAGCCTAGTCCACTTCAGTGTGGTCCAAGGCTCACATTTCTCCCACCTTTCTCACTGACACCGAGGGCCACCTGCAGCTTTTCAGACGGACTTCTGGCTGTGACCTATTTTTGAGCAAGACGATTTTGAGCTCAGATCCCAATTTTGAGCTACAAACGTAGCCCGTAACTTTTTTTTTTTTTTTTTGGTGGTACTGGGGTTCCTGGAAGCCCTTCTACCTCCGGGCTACACTCCCAGACCTATTTTTACATTTTTATTTGGAAACAGGGTCTCCTAAGCCAGCGTGCACGGCTGGCTTCGACCCTGCGCGATCCTCCTGTCTCTGCCTCCCAAGCGCGGGGATGACAAGCGTGCGCCACCACGCCCGGCAGCCCGTAACTTTTAAAAGTCCATCCATGTGGAGTATGACCCGACTTATTTTGCAGTGGAGAAAAAACTCCTCAGTACGCCTGAAGCCTGCTTGCTTAACCCTCTCTTTTGTCAAATTTCGTTAGATATCATCCCTGGTAGACTGAAAGCCCAATAGAGCTTTCCCCTGGAAAACTGAACTATAAAACACGCGGGGATCGCTCGAACGCAGGGCCTCTCTGGGACTCACAATTCTTGAGGGACTGTCAGCAGGGACGGTTTTGATTTGGGATTTTCCAGTGAGTAATTAAGCCACAGTTTGTGTTGTTTTGCGGTGGAAGACACAGCGCAGCAGGCTCTCGGATTGTTCACTCCAGGGCGCAAACCAGGAAAACCTAGTTTTCATGGCCAGTGGGCAGAAGTAATTAGGGTTCTCACAGGTGTAAAAACCAATTAAAGTCTGTCCTGCTTTAGGGCCGACCTTGAGTCTCTGGCTCAGACTCCCAAACAGTCCTTGGAAAGAACTAGCAGCCTTGCCTGGAGCTTACGCCTGCGAGGGGACAGTCAGGGTCATTTGTGCGATGGCTCCTCCCGGCCTCTCTGTGCCCCCGCGGGCAGGTTCTGGGTCTCACACCCCTAAAAGTTTAGAGATGATGCAGGGTGAAGGAGTCCCTGTGGTTGTGACTGTTTAAGTCAGAAGAAACTGGAGGGCTGGCATTTTCATCCGAATTCTTTGAAAATGTCTTTCCTATCTCCCGAGGGTGCTTGGAATCCCCAATCCAAGAAAGAGATTGAGCCTAATCACACTGTGTTCACTGAATTAACCAGAGCAGCTGCGCTTGCTGCTGGGAGCAGGGACTCAACGCGAGCCCCCCTTCCTCCGCAAACTTCCCAGAAGCCAGTCTCCTCCTCCCCTGTGCTTTTTACACACGGCTTTGCGGACGCACACTTAGCAGTGGATTCTGAGCCAAGGCGCTGAGATTTCTTCCCGTGTGGACTCAGGGTGATTCATAAAATTGTCCGGAGCCAGGTGCGGTGGTGCACAGCTGTAATCCCAGTATCTGGGGGGCTGAGACGGGAGGATGGCAGGTTCCAGGCCAGCCTCAGCAACTGAGCAAGACCCTGTTTTCAAATAAAAATGAATAAATAAAAAGGGCTGGGGGTGTAGCTCAGAGGAAGAATGCTTCTGGGTTCAATCCGCAGTACCAAAAACAAAAGCAAAATAAAATCGCCAGACCCTGTTGGCGGGAACGCTTCCATCTGTAACCTCACCCGCTGTCCTTTCTTAGAATTCCGAGGGGGACGCCCAGACGCTGACGGAAGTGGACCTCTTCATCTCCACGCAGAGGATCAAGGTTTTAAATGCCGACACACAGGTAAGTGCTTGAAAGATTGTCATCTAACATCGGGTAACGGAAAACGGAACCCGGGAGCTCGCCCCTCAGCCATCCCAGGAGAACCAAGTCTAGCCGCCGAAGCACTTTCCCCAGGCACACAGGAGAGAACAGGCAGGGACCCCCGGGGCAGAGACTCTGCAGCCTGGGCCTGGAGCCCAGGGGTGAGGAGGAGCTCAGGCAAGAAGGGTAGAAGCCAGCGGGAGGGATAATGCTGCAGCTGGAATTCCAGAGAGGCAAGGGCGAGGGAGAGTCGGAAGGTGTGTGCTCGGTCAGCCAGGATTCTAGCACCTTCCTGAAGCTCTTGCATGCCCAGCCTGGAGGGTGCACGCCGTCCCCTCCCATGCTAGGATCCAGTGGAGAATGCCCGGGTTTCTTACCTGGGAAGCACGTGCCTGCCGTGGCCAGTTTGAGGCCAGCAGCGTTCGGCTCTCCCTCCGTGTGCCTGTATCACCCACCGACCTTAACTTTGATGGGGAAGACAGCGAATCAGGTCAGTGAGGAAAAGTGGCCTTAAAAAACATTAGGCCTGGGAGGTGGAGGCTCGAGGCGCTTAGATGCGGGGTTAGGAAATACCCGGGCGGCACGCTCTGGCTGGGATTTGGTGTGTGGAGACTCAGAGAGACGGAAGGGGCCCCACAGGTGCCCCAGGTGAGGCTGCCCAGTGCCCATGGCAAATCTCCTTCATTTCTTTGTCTCTACAAGGAATCTGGTAGTGACCTACTGCTTTTACGGTCTGCTAATGAACTTGTCTGAGTGGCTTTCAACACTGAAGTGCAGAATAGTGATTTTCTAGTGATATCACACTTTCTGCTGTTATTATTTGACAGTCTTCTATGAAAGGTGCTTTCTGCTCTTCTTTGCTTCTCCCTTTTAATCTATTATTATTATCAGTGTACTATATTATGTATTTTATCATTATTATTGTATTGTACTATAATATCATTATTATTATTGTATTGTATTACTACTGTACAATTATTATTATTATTTATTTTTGGTGGTACTGGGGTTCCTGGAAACTGTTTTACCTCCGGGCTACACTCCCAGACCTATTTTTTTAAATATTATTTTTTATTTGGAAACAGGGTCTCCTAAGCCAGCGCGCGCAGCTGGCTTTAAACCTGCGCAATCCTCCTGTCTCTGCCTCCCAAGCGTGGGGATTACATGCGTGCGCCACCACACCTGGCCAGTATTATACAATTATTGTATTGTAGTTCTACCTCTGAGCTACACCCTCAGACCTATTTTATATTTTATTTGGAAATAGGGTCTAAGTTGCTGAGAGCCTCACTAAACTATGGAGGCTGGCCTTGAACCTGCGATCCTCCTGTCTGTGTCTCCTAAACACTGGGATTACTAGCGTGCGCCACCACGCCCGGCTATTATTATTATTTTGAATTCCTGTTGGTTGCATTTTCCCTTTAGTTATGGAACACTTTCTCGCTTCCTGAGATAAAAACACGTCCTGAGCTTAGCTTGTACTCTTCCTGCCCAGGACCTGGAGCCAGCAATTTCTTCAGGGTACCAAGGCTCCTTTTAGAAGCAATGACCTATAGAAACAGAGCCCTGAGTGCTCTCTGCATTCCTTGTTCCTGAGATATCATTGTTCCTGCGCCTAGAATGAGACAGTGTGTATGTTTTTAAAAGCCATGAGTGTATGAACCCTTCTACCTCTGGGCTACACTCCCAGACCTATTTTTATATATTTTTTAAATTTGCCAGTGTGGCTGGCTTCGAACCTGCGTGATCCTCCTGTCTCCGCCTCCCAAGCGCGGGGATTATAAGTATGCGCCACCACGTCCAGTGAACAAGTTTATATTTTTGCCTCCCATGGGTATCATAGGGTTCTCCTCGCCATCCTCAATCCCACGTGTGCCCTTGTCTCATAGCACAGACCCTGGTTCCTGAAATCCATGTGTTTTTCTAATTTTGTTCTCTGTTTGTTAGTCAGCTTTCCATTACTGTGACAAAATACCTGACATCATAAACTTACAAAGATGAAAGGTGGGGCTAGCGGTATAGCTCAGTGGAAGAATGCTTTTCCAGCATGCAAAAGGCCCTGGGTTCAATCCCCAATTCATAAAAAACAATGATTACGAAGAGGAAAGGGTTGCTTTGGCTGGCGGTATCGAGGTCCCTGGTTGGTTGGCCTCGTGGCCTAGGGCTGTGGTGAGGCAGCTCATCATGTTGGGAATGTGTGGTGGAGGGAGCTGCTCACCTCATGACAGCCAGGACGCAAAGAGAGAGGAAGAGGGTGTGTTTGTGGGGGCTCGCCCCTATCACCCCTTGCAGGGCACGCTCCAATAACCTAACTTTCTCCCCTCTGGGCCCCACCTCCCAAAGGCTCCACCACTCCCAAGAATGCACAGGCTGGGACCAAGCCTTCACCTCATGGACACTGGGGGACATCGAGGTCTAACCACTGTTCTCCCTCCTCCTGCTGTACCCGGCCCGTATCACCAGGCTTCTGGGATAGGCAAAGGAGAGCTCTGCAGGACGTACACGAGCTGGTGCCCTCTCCTCGGGCCTCAGGGGACCAGGGTTGGTGGGGAACCCGCTGGGATCCCCACGCCTGGGGACACCAGTGAGGATCAGGGCTCCCAGCCCTTCTACCTGTTCCCACCTCTCTGGCCCTTTAGCCAGTGTTGTGATTTTTCAGTCGAGCTGATTTCCTGCTCAACCCTCTCCTCCAGTTCACCCTCTAGTGATTGGAGCTCACTTGCTAACTCCTGGTGCACCATCCTCCCGCCCCGGCATCGAGGGACCCTCGCAGGAGGGTCAGCCAGAGGGCGGTGTGCGGGGAAAGGTCACCACCGGGGCCAGGGCTCTGGGGATGATGGATGCAGGCGTCTAACAGCAGCCAGGAGGGAGGTGCTAGAGTTCTGCCTGCTCTTCTCTCTTCCAGGGCCCTTCCCTGTGTCTCCTTGGATGAGCCCTGTTCATAGCCTCGGCCAGAAAACACATGGCTCTCCTTGAAAAATGTGTGCAATGTCCTCTCTTCCCCCCCTCTCTTTGCAGGACTGGGAATTGAACATGAACACAGGGGCATTCTATCTCTGAGCTACATCTCTAGCCCTATCTTTTATTCTTTATTTTGAAACAGGGTCTCACTAAATAGTAGAGGCTGTCCGCAAACCGGGATCCTCCTGTCTCAGTCTCCCGAATGCTGGGATTACAAGCGTGTGCCACCGCGCCCGGCTTTTTAGGAAATGGATTCTGTGGAACCGAAAGGGCACCCAGAGGTTGGAGGTTGAGGTCGCATAAACACCTGTTCTCTTTTTGTGTCAGGAGAACAAAGGCACAAAAGACCAATGATTCGTCTACAGAGGCCATGGGCAAGGTGGTTGGTGCAGGTCCCCGTCAGATGACAAGACAGTGGAGAGTGAGGGACCAGCCAGTGATGGTCAGTGGCGGAGACCCACGATGGAGGCAGATGTGCTGCCTCTGTACCTCCTACTCGGGCTGAGGCTGCTTGGCTCCCGGGAAGAACCCATCTGGCGGGAGCCACTGGCCTTGGTGCCGCCCTCTGCTGTGGGGCCAGAAGTCGAGGCCAGGCCATCTGTGAAGCTGCACACATCTTGCACCAGTCCTGCAGCAAGGGCCTCTTTGCAGAGTCTTAGATGGGGAGTGGGAGGGCCTCCCCAAATGGCAGGCTCCCCGCTTATCTTCCAACAAGGACAGAGGGCCCCAACCAGCATCGTGCCACCCCAAGTGTAGGCAGAGCCGAATATTGACCACTTAGACCGTAAATTGCCATCTTAAGATCCTCTGTTAACTAGAGCAGTGGATCCAGTCAGGGTGTTCCTGCCTTCCCTGCTGGGACATTTGACAATGGCCAGAAATAAAATCTTCCTTGGGAAGAGGAAACCAGTGTGTGCCTACTATTCTCCAGGGCACAGGGTAGCACTCTGCAATGGAGGGTGACCTGGAGACAGAAGGATCTCAGGTCCAAGGTCAGCCTCAGCAACTTAGCAAGACCCTTGGCAACTTAGTAAGATCCTGATCCAAATTTTAAAAATGCAAAGGGCTGCCGGGCGTGGTGGCGCACGCTTGTAATCCCCACGCTTGGGAGGCAGAGACAGGAGGATCACGCAGGGTCGAAGCCAGCCGTGTGCACTGGCTTAGGAGACCCTGTTTCCAAATAAAAATGTAAAAATAGGTCTGGGAGTGTAGCCCGGAGGTATAAGGGCTTCCAGGAACCCCAGTACCACCAAAAAAAAAAAAAAAAATGCAAAGGGCTGGGGGTAGGGCTTGGAGGTAGAAAGCCCCTGAACTTAGTCCATTGGACAAAAAAGATGAAGAAGAGAAGAAAGAAGAAGGAGAAGGAGAAGGAGGAAAATAATAATAATAATAATAATAATAATAATAATAATAATAATAATAATTTGACCCTGAATATTGGTAGGGTTGAGGTTGAGAAAAGACAGTTTTCTAGAATGATTTTCACTGGCCTGTCCTTGTAATGCCCGCGTGGGCCCCGGCCCCTCTCCACAGGAAACCATGATGGACCACGCCTTGCGCACCATCTCCTACATCGCCGACATCGGGAACATCGTGGTGCTCATGGCCAGACGCCGCATGCCCCGCTCAGCCTCTCAGGACTGCATCGAGACCACGCCCGGGGCCCAGGAGGGGAAGAAGCAGTACAAGATGATCTGCCATGTGTTCGAGTCCGAGGATGTGAGTGACACCAGGGTGGGCGTCCCCCCCAGACGCCAGGCGCTCCGGGAGCCCCCAGCAAAGGGAAGGGCTGGTGTCAACATCTCCAAAGGCAGCAGCGATTTTTCTCACACTCTGAGTTTGTGAAGAGAGCGAACACAGCCTTATTTCTCTTCACAAAATAGGTTCTTTGAGAGCTGCTTAGAAATCAAACCATAGTTGCTGGGCGTGGTGGCGCACACTTGTAATCCCCGCGCTTGGGAGGCGGAGACAGGAGGATCGTGCAGGTTTCGAAGCCAGCTGCACTGGCTTAAGAGACCCTGTTTCCAAATAAAAATATATAAAAGTAGGTCTGGGAGTGTAGCCCAGAGGTAGAAGGTTTCCAGGAACCCCAGTACCACCAAAAAATAATAATAATTAAAAAAACCAAACCATAGTTAACTACACCAGGTGCTATGCACTCGAAGAAACCACTTTTATAAGGCTCTTTTCCCAGGCATGGCAACACATACCTATCATTCTGGTGCTTGAGAGACTGAGACAGGAAGATCTCGGGTTTGAGGCCAGTCAGCCTCAGCAACCTAACAAGACCCTGTTTCAAAATAAAAAACAAAAAGGAGATGTAGCTTGGAGGTAGAATGCCCCTGCGTTCAGTCCCCAATTCTAGGAGCCCCTACCCCACATTCTTACCTAATGTTTTGGTTGTACAAATACACAGTTTCGCATGCCAGGGTTGCCTAGACATGTGGGCATGAGAGATTAAGACCTGCCTTTACTCGCACTATTTGGCTTTATAACAGGTGAATTTTGAAGTTTAAACTAGCACAGACTCACTAAGAGGCCACAGAGGGCATGTGCCTCTAGCCCAGTTACTCAGGAGGCTGAGGCAGGAGGATGGCTTGAGCCCAGGAGTTTGGGGCCAGCCTAAACAACAGGGTGAGACACATCTTTAAAACAGAGGCACAAAGGCCGGCCATTTCAGCCGTCGTCAGCAGCGTCCACTTAGGGCAGCAGCAGCTAGCCAAGGAGCCAAGGCTTTCTCATTCACAGGAGGACTTGCAGGGGTCTTGTGGGCCTGGGTCAGTAGAAGAGGGTTCAGCTATTTCCATGATTATGAGACGCAGTGTAGAAACTATGTTTGGAGACAGGGTTCAAGGCTGTGGGGATGGCCGTTGTCTTTTTTCCCAAGAAGTTGAAATGCTCGGAGCAATGGCATATTTATGGGGAGAAGACACCATTTCACTGCAGGCCTGTTAGTGCACAGAGATACACTTGCCATCGTTGTGCAGAGATCTGTGGACCCCTGGGTGGGCATTTCTGAGTGACTGGTCTTAGAGCCCTGGCAGAAGGGACGTGCTCTCAACGGGAAGAGGGTGGGCTGTATAGGTAAGGGGTGAAGGGTCTGCTGGTGTGGAAATCGTGAAGGATCCGGGAGGAAGAAGAGCGTCCAGGGTGCAACCAGTCTAGACGGTTGTGGGCTGAGGGTTGAAGTCAGGGGCTGCCTCTGTGGCCAATATTTTCTCTGTTCAGTAGGAGACACGGCTGAGAGTGGTGTGAGGAGAAATTCACTGGCCTCCAAGTGGCCAGGACCTGTCCAGGGAGAGCACGTAGGAGCTGCCCAGAGAGGAGAACCACATAACTCTGAGGGTGGCTCATGAGTCTCAGGGTCCCCTTTGTAGGATGGAGCTCAGTGGCTCCTGGCCGAGGCGAGGGTGGATAATGACGCATGTGCCGGGGCAGGAGAATCTTTCTTCCTGTCTTCTCCAACACCCCCAGCCCCGCTGCAGGAGGCAGCCTCTGGACTCCTGCCCCGGGGCAGGGCATGTCCACAGGTTCCTGCTGTGGTCCATGCCTATTCCCAGGGTGCCTGTCCCAGTGGACAGCTGGAACTTTTAGGTCTAGTGGTGAAGGGATCCGATGCTGTCAGACCACCCTTCCCAGGCAGGTGACCTTCGGGTAGAGGCAGTCCAGGGGCATGGGGGCCCCTTACATCCCGGTCGGGACAGGCAGACCCCTGCCGTTCCTTGGCTCCCAGGGCCTCTGCCCAATGCTCTCCCCAGAGGCCTTGCCCTCCCTTGGTCTTGTGAGGCTGCCCTGAGACCCAGTGGAGCCCCACCCATCCCTGGCTCCCTCTTTTCTTCTGTCCAGGCTGGTACTGCCACCTGGTGGTTACCCAGGTGTCTGCACCCTGGCCTGGGAATGCCAAGAAAGTAGAGGCTTTGGTCCTAAGAAACCTTGGTGTGGGGTCTAATCTGAGCCCGCAGTTCAAACTAGAACCGGCTCCTATTTAAAGAAAGGCCTGCACGCTCTGGAGCGGGACCCGGCAGTGCGCCTCTCCACACCACGTCCATTCGCAGCGCCTGAGGCGTGTTTTATGCAGAGTGGGAAAGGGGTTTAAGACAATCCCTCCTCTCATGCGCTTTCAGGTCCTGCGAAGCCCATTTCTGGGGGTCCCTGCAGAGTGGATGCAGGTGGGAGGTGGGAGGAGCCAGGGCAGACCTGAGCTGGGCCGGGGGCAGGGGAGGCACCGCTGTGTGCAGGGTAGGGCTCCAGCTCTCCAAGGCTGCCCAGTGTGGCCGGCGCTTCACACAGTCCAGGGGGGGTCTTCAGCTCTCGGCTCTCCTCTCCTCCGCACACCAGCAGGGGACAGACGGGGCCCTGCTGTGATGTCTCAGTGCCCAAGCTCCACATTGTCAGAGCCAGTAACATCCACAGAGGTGTTCAGTTGAAGTGGAAAGAAGTGATCTGAGACGGGCAAGGTGGCCCGCACCTGTAATCCCAGTACTTGAGAGGCTGAGACAGGAGGACCTCGGGTTCGAGGTCAACCTCAGCAACTTAGCAAGACCTTTGGCAACTTAGTAAGACCATTTTAAAATAAAAAGGGGCTGGAGGTGTAGCCTCAGGTAGAATGCCCCTGGGTTCAAACCCTAGTATAGAAAAAAAAAAGTGACCTACTCCCTGGGTTCCGTGTTGGTGTCTGAAGGTCTCAGGACTCTGATGGCCCACAGTCTGGGGCGCCCCATCCTCTGGGAGCGATGGGCACACACACTGCCCCCGCCTGGTTGGCACTGGGCTTGGAGCTCAGGAGAAAAACAGATGCCTCAAGTCTATTTTCTGGAATACAGTGAGGAAAAAGAGAAGATAGTACAGCCACTAATTAGAGATACTGAGCAAATATGCCATCATTTTCCCTGACTCTGAAACCAGAGTCTAAAACCAGAATGTCTGGGTCATAAAGCAGCCCAGGAGGGCAGTGAGGACCAGGCCCTGCTGGTACCCGGCAGGATAAAGCCTCAGACTCAGACAGGGTACCCTGACTACAGCCCAGCCACGGGCCCAGGCTCACTCTGTTCTTTCTTTCTTTCTTTCTTTCTTTCTTTCTTTCTTTCTTTCTTTCTTCTTTCTTATACTGGGAATGGAACCCAGGAACCTTCCAACTCTAGGCTATACTCCCAGACCTATTTTATATTTTTATTTGGAAACAGGGTCTCACTAAGGTGCTGAGAGCCTCACTACGTAGCTGAGGCTGGCCACGAACCTGTGATCCCCCTGTCTCAGCCTCCCAAGTGCTGGGATACAAGTGTGCGCCACCACGCCCAACTCACTCTCTTGGTCTTTAAGCCCAAGCGAGGGTCCCCTTGAAGGGCACCCGCTGCAGCGCTCTTCTCGGGGGCCCTGCGGAGCCTGCATGTCCATGCCAGTGTCGAGCGGCTCCCTCCCCACAGGCCCAGCTGATAGCCCAGTCCATCGGGCAGGCCTTCAGCGTGGCCTACCAGGAGTTTCTGCGTGCCAACGGCATCAACCCCGAAGACCTGAGCCAGAAGGAATACAGCGACATCATCAACACCCAGGAGATGTACAACGACGACCTCATCCACTTCTCAAACTCCGAGAACTGCAAGGAGGTAAGCCGCCCGCCAGCTGGGGCCACGGGAGGCCTGTCCGCGGCTCCTCCGAGCCTAGCGCCCGAGGGACTGAGCCCCGCAGCCCGGCCCAGCTCGCCAAGCCTGGGTGAGAGCGGGTCTCCCCGCACCCTCAGCACAGCACAGCAGCCCTATCATCAGCCTTGGGGGCCCCCGGGGTGTGCGTCTTGCTCCTACCAGGGAGCCCGGCCCAGTGTACAGTGAGATGTTCCTAACAAAGCCGTCGATCACCACGGGTGCTAATGACCTTGAACATGTGCCTTTGGAAGCTGCTAATACCAGTGGGTGCTCAGCGCCCAGGAGACGTTTCTGAAAAGAGCGTGGGGGGCATCTTTAAAGTAGGGCGTGGTGCTCTGGTTGGATGCTTTGGGGGTTTCCAGTGGTAGAGGACTTGGCAGGTTCTAGCAGATTCCTTCAGGGGCCTCTGGAAAGTTCTAGGATGGAGGAGGAAATTCCCTGTGGTGGTCCATACCGGGGCAGATGGTTGCGAGGGCGACCCCCATCCGTGAGTGTGGGGATGGTTGATCCTGGAGGCTCGAGGAGTGACTCGGCGAATGAGTGATTCTGGATCCCTGTTGGATGGATGGCCCTGAGCTCATCCCAAATGAATGATGCTCACAGCTTCTCTGAACAAGTGGCTGAATGACCCTGCTTGCTTGAGCGAGCGAGTGGGAAAATGAGCCCGGATCCATGTTGGACGAATGACACTGAGTCTATTTTGAATGAATGAACTGGACTGTTTGTTGAGTGAATGACAGACAGTTTTTTATGAGAGAGCTACCCTCTGCCCTGAGACAGTGAAAATGGAACTTTCTAGATGAGAGCAAAGGCTGGGGAAGGGGACGGGCCCTGGAGTCTGAGAATGTGCCCGTTGCCTCTGTGGGTTTTGTGGATTCAGGACACCAGAGCCCTGAATGGGTGGGGGACGCCATAGTGGGCGTGGAAGAGGTGGGCTCTGTGGCCCCAAGGTTCCTGGAATTGGTGGCTGCAGGCGGGCTGGGGAGTCCTGGAGGGCCAGGCGGGACGGCAGGCACACATTCAAGGTCATTAACGTGAGCCCTGCCAGCTGGCTCGGGTCCAGGGTGGGCCTTCCTGTGGGTGCCGGGCAGAGGCCCGCGGCCCTCATGCCGTGCACCCCCTACAGCTGCATCTGGAGAAGCACAAGGGTGAGATTCTGGGCGTGGTGGTCGTGGAGTCGGGCTGGGGCTCCATCCTGCCCACCGTGATCCTGGCCAACATGATGAACGGCGGCCCGGCGGCCCGCTCGGGGAAGCTGAGCATTGGGGACCAGATCATGTCCATCAACGGCACCAGCCTGGTGGGGCTGCCCCTCGCCACCTGCCAGGGCATCATCAAGGTGGGTGTGCTGGGGCCCTGCTTCAGCTGGTCCATGAGGACGCCACAGCCCAGAGATGCCCACCCGGGCACCGGTGGGTGGCAGAGCTGAAGTTTGAAGCTGAGACTCTGCTCAGGAGTAAAATCAGCAGGGGCCAGGCAGCCCGGGAGGTGGGGGCAGGTTTCGCTCACCTAGCCTACCTTGAGCCACGCCGACCCCAGGCAAGGGCAGAGGGCCTGTGGGTGGAGAGTGACCATGTTTCCCCGGGGCTTCCCAGGTTAGCTCGGAAAGTTCCACTGCGGAACCCCCCTCGGTCCTGCAGATGTGGGGAAGGGGCTCTGCGTGGACCCAGTGTGAGGAGGCTGGGTTCCATAAGCAGACACTCTGACCGCAGGACCTGTGGGCTTGTAGCTTTGGCAGGCACTGGGCTGCCCAGCCCTCTGTGGCTGGTTCCCTCCTGGCCCCGGGTGGTCCTGATGCTGGAGGAAGCCCCTGTCTCCTTCATCCTTCAGCCTGGGGACAGCTGGAGGACATCTCCAGGCTAGTGCATTTCATGAACGGGCTTTTGGAGATAGATGGCTGGGTAGAGCCTCTGCCCAGTGGGAGAGAGCCACAGAGACCTTTGCCGGCCTTTGGGGGCAGTGGCTCTGGGCTCGTGCGGGAAGGGTTACCCATCACCAGGTGGCTAAGCTGGAGCTGTAGCCACCAAGGGCCAGGCTCCTCTCTTACCTCTGGGTGTCCACCAACCCCAGGACTGCAGCCTAGGCCGCTCACTGGCAGTCCTGTTCTCTCTGGGGCCTGAGGGGCGCTTGGCTCCGGGCCGTTGGCCACTGTGCGGCCTCCAGCACTCCCCCTGCTGAGTGTCCCCAGTCAACCCCTCTCTACCCTGGCGGAGGCCATCTTTGGGGGTGCTTGGTTTTGATGAAGGCATCATCAGGAAGTCCTCCCTCTGCATTCAGTGTGGCGGTGGCCCCCGCTGCGGACCCCTGAGGGCATGGCGCTCTGCCCATTGGCTCGGCTCAGTGGCGCTCAGAGCCCAGCTAGCCTGGTGGCTGGTTTAGACCCAGGTCAGAGACTGGGCTGGAGTGTGGTGGAGTCTCTGTCTGCGCTGCCACCCTGGAAACCCGGCTGGTCTCATGAGGGTCAGGGGGACACTGGTGCCCCTGCACAGAGGGGCCACCAAGACTGAGAAGTGCCTGCCCACCTGCTCACCGGTGCACACTGCCCCTGTCCCGTCCACCAGCCTGGTCATCCTGGGCTGGCCGGGCAGGCGGTGTCACGGGTGAGTCCAAGGACCAGCTGTGCCTCTTGTCTGCAGGGTTTGAAGAGCCAGACACAGGTGAAACTCAACATTGTCAGCTGTCCCCCGGTCACCACGGTCCTCATCAAGCGGCCAGACCTCAAGTACCAGCTGGGCTTCAGCGTGCAGAATGGAATCGTGAGTCCAGCTCCTGGCGGTCGGGCTGGGTACCAGGCGTGGGCTGGGGGGCCAAGACGCACGGGGACGGGGCGGAGCTTTGGGCAGCTCCCAGGGCAGGCCTGAGGGCAGGCGCCCATGCCTCAGCCAGTGTCCACTCAGGAGGGGGACACTGGCTTTGCCACCCAGTGGTGGCGTCAGACTCACTGTCCTCAAGGACCGCATGGTCATTCATTCACTCAGCGGCTGTCTCCAGAGTTGATTCACTCATTCCTAGGCAGACACTGTGATGCACCTGCCCTGGGCTGGGCGCTGGGAGGTGGGTGGGCTGCCTGGGGCAGGTGAAACTGGACTCCACTGACTCTCGGTCTGGCCCTCGGCTGCGCCTGGCCCCCAGGCCACTATTCTCCAATTTAAAGTTCCCACCTTCCCTTTGACCTGAGTTGGGCCGGCATGGCTTTCAGGTCCTTGGTGTGTCCTCCTGACAAAGTCCCAGAGGACAGAGCTGTGTCCTCTAAGTGAACAGACAAGGGGACCGGTCATACCCAGATTGTTTATACCAAGCCCCGAGTGTTAAAGAGCTGAGGGAGAGAGACAGGAGGAAGTGGTGTCCAGGAGAGAGGGAGGGCGCCGTGCTGCCCAGCATAGAGGCAAGCCCCTCGACACGGTATTGAGACAACCATGAGGGGAAAATGTTCGCCTGCTGTCACCCAAAGCCGTGTGGAAGTACGCAGAGCCTGGCTGTGGTCACGGGGGTGGGGGACAAGGCCCACACATATTCAGGACACAGCTAATAAGGGTATACCAGGCATTGGGGGTGCGGGAAGCGAGCCAGGGAGGAGCACCCTGCCTTGCACCTTGTGGGGGCTGGAGTCAGGTGAGTGGGCAGGAAGGTGACTCTGATAAGCCCACACAGAGCTGTGAGCGGCCTTCTCAGACCTGCGGAGTGGATGGGGCCATCGGGAGCTACAAGTGGCAGTGGTGACGGGGAGGCCCTGGGGGTGCGTGACCGGATGCCCAGGGGCAGTGAGGTGGGTGGGGGCTTCTAAGAAGTTTGGGGGTTGCAGCGTTCAGGGTAACAGGCTCCGTGGGCCCTGAGCTAAGGGAAAGTGTAAGAGAAAATAATATGTAATCCGTCCATTATAATGACATAGTGAGGTTCTAGTTTCAATGCACCAGTGGAAGTATAAAACAATGGAAATATAAGAAAATTGGAGACATTTCACAGGGGCTACCAAAAGCACTGTATGTCAGCTAATACCTTAACCAGAATTATTGTGCTTCTAAAAAAAAGTCTGATATCTCCTGGATCTCCCACTTAATGGATAAATGACCTCAGTAGGGCCAGTTACCCTCTGAATACATTTTTCTAATCTTTAAAATGGGGAAATGAAGTTCCCCGTTTTAAATAAAATAAAAGAATAAAGAGACCAGGGATAGTCAATGCTAATAATAGTAATAATAATAGTAGTAGTATTGCACAATTTTGAAGATTAAATTTGAAGATGAAATGGACAGTTTTGAAGATAACATTGCATCTCTCTGAGTCTGATGACGTGCAGAGGGCCCCCAACGTGGGAATCATTGTTCCCATTTCAAGGTGCCTCCAATCCCGGTCAGGGTCTGGGTTCGGGGTGATAATGAGGACCCAGTCAGGTGTGCCTGTGAAAATAGGGAGTGTCCAGGGGTCCCCAGAGTGAGCTTTCCTCATCCTCACCATCCCTCAGTCACCTGTGCCCTCTCCCCAAGGACCCAGAAAATGCAGGCAGGCATACAAATTAATCACACACCTCTGTCAGCCTCTGTAGCCCGGCCGGAGTCACCGAGCCTTGTCTGCTGTTGGGCACACAGAGCCTGGGTGTCCGGGCTCGGTCCTCAGGGCATTCAGAGATGCCCATCTTCCACCACCTCCTGCATGCCCGGGCCGGCCCCCTGCCCCAGCCTGCCCTGTCCTTCCGGGTCCAATGAGCACAGTGACCTCACCTCACCACTTAGCTGGGGTCTGGGGGAAGACGGGGTTTGGGGAAACGTTGGGAGACCTGAAGGTGCTGGTTAGCTCCACGCAAATCCCTCGTGGCTCACACATATTCAAATGGGACCAGTGGCCGGGGGACCATGGGCCTCAGCCCCCAGCCCACCTAGTTTGGCCAGAGGAGCCTGGCCCTGCGCCCTGGGCCTCCCTCTCACGGGCCTCCCTGCCTGGCACTTGGAGAAGTGCCCTGGAGTCCCTTCCTACCCTTACCAGGCCCCCAGCTGGCCCAGGACAGCCACAGAGCCGTGGGTGTGTGCAGGGTCCCGGTCTTCACAGGCCTGGCTGCCAGTGACCACGGGTGGGCGTTGGAGGACACCTGTCCAGGAAGCGACCTTTCTGCCACGGTTTTCTGCCTGAAGACTGCAGAAACACGTCCTGCAGCTGGCGGCAGGTGGTGGGCTGATGGTGCAGAATGAGCGGCTGGGTGCCCGCGGTCCCAGCACAAGGACAGCCGTGGAGGGAGAGCCGCCACACCGAGGCCCGCGAGCCTGGGGCGGGTGCGCTCCTGCAGCTTTGGCCCACCGCTGGTATTGTCTTGGGCCTCCTCCCTCCCACCTTCCTCTCTCTCTCTCTTTTCCTCCTCTCTTCCCAGTTTCCTGTGGGCAGTGGACCCTTGGCATTTTCTTTCTCCCCTCTCTCTCTCTTCCTTTTGTCCTAGGGATTGAACCCCAGGCATTCTACCATTGCGCTACGTCCCCAGCCCTTTTTATTTTTATTTCAAGACAAGATTTCACCAAGTTGCCAGGATGGCCTCAAACCTATAATCCTCCTGCCTCCGCTTCCCAAGTAGCAGGGATTATAGGTGTTCAGCGCCACCAGGCTAGGCTGGTCTACCCTCCTTTCTCCAGAATAAGAGGCCTGGGTGTGGCTGAGTTGTGGCCTCTCCCGGCCCACCTTTTCTTTTAGCCCTCTTTTTTTTTTTTTTTTTTTTTTTGCAGTACTAGGGATTGAACCCAGGGTGTTCACTCCCAGCCCTAATTTTTATTCTTTATCCTGAAACAGGTTCTCACTAAGTTGTGGGGGGCCTCACTAAGTGTCTGAGGCTGACTGTGAACCCGGATCCTCCTCTCTCAGTCTCCCAAGTTACTGAGATGACAAGTTTGCGCCATCACGCCTGGCTTGATTATGTTTTTTTTTCAATAATTGTAAAATACATACAACAATATTTACTACCTTATTTTTAAGTGTCCACACAGCTCAGAAGGATTAGGTACATCCCCACCTGTGTATCAGTGTGCAGAAATCCTGTCACCCTACAAAACTGAAACTCTGTCCCCATTGAACCATGTGCACCTGCCCCCCCCACCCCCAGCCCCTGGTTTCTGCCTGTGAACTCCACGGCTCCACATCCCTCTTACAAGTGGAACCACACGGTGTTTGTCCTTTCGTCTCTTGTTTTATTCAGCCTCCAGTCCTCAGTGTCCATCCCTATCACAGCAAGTGTGGGAATCTCTTTTCTTCTTAAGGCTGAAAATTATTCCATCATGTACATATGCTGTATTTGGTTTTCCCATCCATCCATCCATCCATCCATCCATCCATTCATGACACTCGAGTTGCTCCCCTCTGGCTCCTCCCAACAGTGCTCCATGTACAGGGGTGTGCAGGGTTTGTTTTCCAGTGTGTCTAGTCTCACGGTCTCTCCAGTCCACCTGGCTGGAGTCAGTTCCAGGAATCAGGAGATGGGTAAGCTCTTTGCACAGACCAGGGCATCCCCGTGGCCTTCAGAGCTAGGGAGGGTGGTCCAGTTAAGGGATGGCAGGATCCATCACTGTCTCACAGATAAGGACCTAGGTACTGGGCGTTAACTTGGCCCAGGACTCCCAGCTGGGGAGTAGCAGAGCAGGGACAAAGAGAACAGGTGCCATGTGCCGGGGAGTCTGTGGAGGGCCTGGGCAAACTGGAGACACCTGTGACCAGTATGGGGCCGACAATCTTGCCTGGAGGGCCCATGATTTCAATAACCAAGCATTGGAAGTGCCCTGAAGGCCCCTGATTATGGCTTTAGCCCTCTGCAGCCAGCCGGTCTCTACCCCATGGAGCCCACAGTGGGCGCTGTGCCCGGGGTCCCCTGAGTTGACTGGAAGAGTCTGCCCACATTAGAGCCGGCTCTGCCCCAGTGCTTTTTTCCATTTTCAGCTTCATTACACCTAAAGTACAAAGCATTAGTTTGCAGACAGGCCCCAAATGACCCAATTAATGCTTTTACCAAAGGGATCCTGCCTCTCTCGCTTCCCACAAAATCTTACAAGAAATCACAAGTATCCAGCTCAGAGACAGCAGCCTTCCACCTCCAAAGTGTATGCCAGGAAATTGGAATACACCGTGGCCTGGATCCCTGCAGGGTGTGCCCAAGGCTGGAGGGCCCAGCAGCTCCTGCACTGTGCCCTCCCTCCCAGCAGTTCAGGCTTCAGGGTTTGAGTGCGCCCCCAGCAGCACCTCTTAGGTACAAACCCATGTTCACCCTCTTTCGTTTCCCCTCTTGCTCCTTGTTTTCGCCAGCTTTCTCATCAATGTGGTGACGTAAAATACCTGAGACATGCAACTTAGAGGAAGAAAGGTCTATTTGGCTCATGGTTTCAGGGGTCAGTCCATGATCCGTCAGCTCCAAGGCAGAAACTGCAGCCCCGAGGCCACGCCCCCAGGAATCCACCTCCTCCAACTGCGCCCCAGCTCCCTGCCTGCCACACAGTCTAACCGGGAGACACTTCATATCCAAACTGTAACAGTCCTCTTTTTCTCCAATCTCCAAGAAGAAAGAGATAGCAGCCACTGGGGATTTAATCAAAATAGCCCTTTCTAAGGCGTGTCCTGGCTTCTGGCCAGGTGAGAGGGGAAGGGCAGGCCATCTTTAATCACCTTCTCAGTCTTCAATGAAACCAGTTACTCTGGACACAAAGTACCCATAAGAGCCAGGCACGGTGGTGCCTACCTGTAACCCCAGTCCTTGGGGTGCTGAGACAGGAGGAGCTCAAGTTCATGGCCAGTCTCACCAACTTAGAGACACCCTCAGCAATTTAGTGAGACCCTATTTCAAAATAAAATGCAAAATAGGGCTGTAGGTATGGCTCAGAGGTAAAGTAGCTCTGGATTCAATCCCTAGTACAAAAAAAAAAAAAAAAAAGATAAACAACCACAACAACAGCAAAAACACCTGAAGTCATTTTGGGGGAAGGAAGAATAAAAGTGTGTGGGCAGTTGGGTAAGCAGACCCTAACTGGACAGAGTGGAGCGGCAGCTTTCTGGATGGTGGTGGCCACAGGCACAGACCTCTCTGCCCAGCCCCTGCCCTGGCTGATCACCAGTCTGGTCTGAGTGCCAGGGATCCTTGGTGGTCACCCGGCTCTGCCACAGGAGTGGGGCAGCTGTGGGTGTGGGCTGCAAGTGTCCCCGGCCAGGGCAGGGAGAGGGAAGGGGAAGGAGCCTAGGTTTGGGGAGGGGTGGACTACAGGTGCCACACCACCATCCCCACGTAAGCAGCCACTTTGGAAAGGCCCAGGCAAAACTCACCTCAAGGCAAAACAAAACAGCAGACAGGAGGCGTGTGGCCACCGCCCAGGCCAGCCTGCGGGCAGGGTGCTTCTAAGCCCACGTCAGCCTTAGAGAGATCTCACAGTGGATGCTGGGGCAGGGTGGGGGAGGCAGGAGGAGGCCACAGCGGCCTGTCTTCTGATGGTGTGCCAGTGGGCCTCTGTCCAACTCAAGTCTCCCAGAGGAGAAGGTTGCACCTCAGGGCAGTGAGGAAGATAGAACCCAAAAGTAAAAGAAAGTAACTTCTGCCTCCAGTTTGGCCTCCCTGCCCGAGACCTCCCACCACCACATAGCACCCCCTGCAGGCAGCTGGCCGACCCTTGACATATTAGGGGGCTGACCAGAACCACCTGCGTTGTTGTTCCCTGCCTTCTCAATATGAGAACCATTGCAGAGTTAGTTATTAAAACACCAGTGGATCATGTTTCTCCTCCTCCTCCTCCTCCTCTCCTCCTCCTCCTCCTCCTCTTCTTCTTCTTCTCCTTTTCCTTCTCCTTCTCCTCCTCCATTTTTTTACAGTACTGGGGACGGAGGCCACGATCTCATTCATGCATGCTAGGCTAGTCAGTGCTTTACCACTGAGCTAACCCACCAGCCTAAAACATCAATGAGACACTAACTGGACGTTGGAAGAAACGTTTGGAAGTTTTTTTAATTTTAAAACTTTTTTATTAGTGCATTGTAGTCGTACATCTAAATGGGGTACAAGATGGTGGAGGCACACATACACATATTGCCTAACTAGCCCTTACCCAATCCCCCCCCAATCCCCCCCAACCCCCCAGATTAGACTGTTCCTGGGCTTTTGTTTGATATTAGGCTCTTTACTGATGCCTCAATTTCTTTGATTGCTATTGGCTGGTTTAAAATTTCTATATATCTTTTTGACTTAATTTAGGAAGGTTGTATATATCTAGAAATTTGTCAGTTTCTTCTAGATTTTCCATTTTGGTATAGTCTTTCTTTCTTTCTTTCCTTTCCTTTTCTTTTTCTCTTTCTTTTTGTGGTGCTGGGGATTGAACCCAGGGCATTCTCCCTCCAAGCTGCAGCCCCAGACCAATTTGTTTTATCATTTATTTTGAAGCAGGGTCTCACTGAGTTCGGAGCCTCACTAAGCAGCTGAGGCTGTCTGCGAACCGTGATCCTCTGGTTTCAGCCTCCCATGTGCTGGGATGACAAGCGTGCCCACCACGCCCGGCAGCTTTTTATTTTTTAACAAAGGCAAACTTACAGTCTTCACGATTCTCTCCCGAACTCCATTGGTCAGCTTATGAGTTTATTACCTCATTCCTCCTCATGAGGTGGGGATGGGGCTGCCTCAAAAGAGGACGGGGTTGCAGCTGGCAGAGAATCGCTGAGAATATGTGTGAATTGCACACCAGTGGCCCCCCACCTTCTGCCAACCTCCAGGAACAAAGATTCCATGATGGCTGGGTGTAGAGAGGCCAGATCCCACTGCCAGAATCTGAAGACCGGGGCAGTCCTCCACTCGAAACACAGGGTGGACTGTTTTAAAAACATCTTCTAAATCCTAAGATGTCCCTGTTTGTGAGTCAGGAGCCATAAGCAGAAGTGTCCACCATGTATGGCTCCGTTCACTGCATGACTTATTTTTCTTCTCCCAACTTTGGGGACGTGGTGGAATGCCTGTGGGGTACGAGGGGGACAGGCCTGCTGACCTGGCCATGTCTGCTTAGATCTGCAGCCTCATGAGAGGGGGCATCGCTGAGCGAGGTGGTGTCCGTGTCGGCCACCGCATCATCGAGATCAACGGGCAGAGCGTGGTGGCCACCGCCCACGAGAAGATAGTCCAAGCTTTGTCCAACTCGGTGGGAGAGGTAAGACTACACCGACCTCCCCCCTCCCCGGCGGCCCGTGTCATTTTCCTGGGGCCAGAACCTGAGTCTAGGGCCATCTTGGCTCCTACTGTTTCTATGACCAACATCTAACCACACAGGTGGGAAGCCACTGGCCCCCACTGTGAAACTCACCCTGCTCTGGACAACCTGCCCTTGTCGGGACCTTGGAGGTGCCTCCATCTGTTGATTTGGTGTGCTGTGGGCCTTGGCCCTCCAGGGGCCCCAGGGCATCAGCTGAGCTGGCCAGGCTATCTCCCACCAGCACAGCCTGTGCCAAGGACGAGCAGTCGTGTCGTCCCTTGAACCCTGCAGGTGAATGCCTCTGAGCAAATAGATGGCCAAGATGGCTGAGCAGGGCTCCTCTGCACTGTCCCTAGCACCGAGTCTTGCAGACGGCTTGGCTCCCAGGCTCTCTGGGCCCTGCCTCAGGACACCAGGTCTGGCCCCATGACGCTGGGCTGGCCCTGCCTGCTGCCTTCTTGCCCTCTGCTCCCTGCTGGCTGGCAGCTGCCCCTCGCTAGCTCTACCTGGTGGTGTCTTTGTGGCAGAAGACGACGGACGGAGGTGGCCAGGCTGGTGTAGCCAGGAGCTCACAAGGGACAGCATTGCTCAGCGGAGGCGTAGGGGCCAGGGCGGCGACGCCGCGGTACATGGGGAGTGGGCCCTCCGGTGTGAGTGTGGTAGGGTGTGTGCACCAGTGTGTGTGGGTGTGGGTATGTGTGTGGCACATCTGTGTAGAATAGTGATTGAGAATACGGGTGTTTGTGTGTGGGTGTAAGTGAGTGTGGGGGACAGAAGCGGATCTGAGTGTGTGAGCTTAGGTGTATCTGTGTATGTGTGTGCTTGTGTGCTGAATGTGGGTGCTAGGGTGGGTGGATAGAGGTGTGGGGCAGGTGTGGGTGTGCATGTGTGTGAGACTGAAAGCGTGAGTGTGGGCGTACCTATACACGAGAGTAGTTGTGAGTACATGAGAATTCAGGTGTTAGGTGTGTGTGGGTGTGGATGAGTGGGTGTCTTTGTGAGGGTCTGTGTGGATGTGGGTGTTCATGAGGGGGTGAGTGTGTGTGACCATACGTGTGTGAATGTGTGGGGGTGTGTGATTATTTGTGTGTGTCAGTGTACAAGAGTGTGTGTGTATGTTTTGTGAGGCCTGAGTGATGGGTCTGGAGGGGAGTGTGGGTGTGTGGAGGCAGTACTGAGCGGGGCGAAGGTCTCTGGAAGACATGGGTGATGGCGGCGGTACAGGGAGAGGCTGAGACAGAGCCGGGGCGGTCAGTGGGAGAGGGCCTGGCAGAGTTTGGGTTGGATTCCAGGGTCTGCAGTGCTCCCCCTGGTGGCCATGTGGGGAAGAGGGCCTGGATGTGTGTGTGTGTGTATGTGTGTGTGTGTGTGTGTGTGTGTGTTAAGAGGGGTTCCTGAGGCCCCCTCTCTCTGTCCTTTAGGTCACATCTTCTGGCCCACACTGGGACACTCAGTACTTTGGGCCACCGCCCTGGCCGGTGGGGGAGGGAGGCACGGTTTCCCCTGGTGGTGGGGGGGGAGGGGCTGCTGGCTTCCTTTTACAAATGGCTTCCAAGAAAGGAAAATCCAATTTTCCTAAGTAGATGTTCTGAAATGGCTGCCCTCACGGGAGCGGTCCGCCTCACACCTCAGAGAAATCAATTCAGTGGAGGAGCCGGCCGGATTCCCCTTCCTCAGACCTAAGATGGATTGATTTTCAAAGAGCCCAGAAAGCAGGTGTGAGGGGGGAAAGTGTAATCTTTTAGCACCACTGGGCCTCAGACCTGCCGAGGGGCTGGAGATTAAAGTGTCTGTCTGAATATCCCATCATGCCTGGGTACATTTAGAAAATTAGTCACTGATAAACAAGACTTGAAGTTTCGATGAGTCTAGGGAGGTTGGGCTTCAAATTGGAGAATGACAGAATGAATCGCGGATGGAAAAAGTCATCCTGGGGTGACTGAGGAGATAAAGTCTGGGCGGATCAAAAAACCATGGGTTAGGCAGACCGGGCCTGGGCCGCTGGCCCTACGAAGGCCAGACTTGGGGGCAGCCGCCACCCTTGGCAGCCTCTTTCTGGTCTTTGGGGGTGGGGAGAGGCCAGCAGCACGTTGCCAGCCAGAGATGTCAGGATCAAGGGCAGCCCATAGAGGCAGCAGCGTGGGCCTGGGCGGGCAGGGCTGAGAATCTTTCTCCCTGGTATACTTTCCTCCCTGCAGCCTTGGGGAGGATGGGGTTGGTCTCCCCAGGGACCAACCTCATGACTTTGGAGCCCGGGAGGGGGACCAGGCTGCCCAGGGTCCTCTGCTAAGTGATCCCCAAGGATCACGGGGGACCCGGCCCATGCTCACAGGGCTTTCTCCTTCCATTACTGGGAGAGGCCGACACTCTACACAGAAAAGTCTCCGGGATTACATCTATTGTTGGCCTCAAGGGCACCAAGAGGAGGGAGATGGGGACGGAGGGAGAAGGGGAGTTCAGCCTCCATCTCTTTGTCAGATTCACATGAAGACCATGCCTGCCGCCATGTTCAGGCTCCTCACGGGCCAGGAGACCCCGCTGTACATCTAGACCCACCCAGCCTTTGCCACGCAGCGAGGACGCTGGCCCGCCTGGACCCAGAGGAGCCGGAAGCCAGGACAAGGCCCCGACCCCTGACCCCCACCCAGCCAAGGACACCGGCCCTCCCCAGGGGTGGGCCCACACCACCGGTTTTGTTTGTTTCTTTGTTTTTGTTTGGCCAAAAGGGGTATGTTTTATCAGGGAGAGTTACAGGAACAAACCTTTGTAAGACATTCAAGTATTTTGCCACATCCTGAACTGTCCTGCCCTTGCAATGGATGGAGGGTGTCTGCGGGCACCTCTGCGTGGTGGAGGCGGCATCTTTCTTCCCTGAAGCTGTGGAGCACGAGCCGGATGCCCGGTGGGTGATGCGGCTGTGAAGGGACCTCAGAGGGACGTGGTGTCTGGCCAGGACGGCGGGCAGTGGGCAGCCTCCTCCTGCCCCTGTGCTTAGGACATCCAGGGAGTGTCCCATGGAGCTCCCAAGAGCCCACACAGCCCTCTGCTGCCTCCGTAGGAACATGGAGGACCTGAAGCCATGGGATATGCGTCAAAAGTATGGGGCCACGTGTCTGATTGTAAGTATTTACCCAGAAAGGAGATGTTCCTGAGTTCAATAAAGGATGATGGTCACCACGTCAAACCTCCATATTTATTTAGAAAGTATTACCATTTGGGCTTTTATTTCCGCAAGCCTCCCTGCAGATCTGCAGGGTCTCCCCTGACCTGTGACCACACCTGCTTCCCGTTCTCCGAGTCGCCTGAGTTGCTGTGAACTTATCTGGGCACCCTCCTTTGGACCGCTCCTCCACGGCAGGGCTCCCCGCCAGGTGGGGACACTCACAACCCCACTGGGGCAAGGACGGTGGCACAGGCACCGCCTCCCCCATTTAAAAATCTAGCCACACACTCACACCTGCACACACGAGCCCCCACCAACAAGACCCACCTGGACGAGTCCACCTCTGCCCTGCCCTTGCTGAGACAGCCTGCCGAGAGTGCAGATGACCTGGCCAGCCAGGTGCCCGCCAGGAGCAGTATTAGCGGGTAGGTCAGGGAACACATCCTCCGGTTCAGTTCATTAGCGATCCGTGTTAGCTGACGTCCTTCTGTCTGGAAGTCTCTCTCTCTCTCTCTCTCCCCCCTTTTTTTTTTTTTTTTTGGCCCAGGCCTTGAAGATACACTGTGACTTAAGAAGCCTTACCACGCAGTAACTAAAGCGTTAGGTTTACTGTATTCGAGGAAAAACCTGTGTTGCATGCAGCCGAGCTTAGGAAGACTTTGCGCATATCACTAATAAACCTGAAACCCTGATGAAGAACCGTGTGCCTGGTGTGTTCACTCACCCCTGTGTGTCCGGGTGGCCTCCAGGGCCCGGTGGCGGCAGCGTCCCTCCAGTCTGGGTGAGACCTCAAGAGCTCCCCTCCTGTGAAGCTGGACCGTGGGCAGTAAGGTCACCCTGCAGCAGCCGGAAGTGTCAGCTGCCGCGACAAGTTACGGCCGGCTCTGGGTCCTCACCCACCTGCCCCAGGTGTGACAGGTGGGAGATCATAAAGGCACTTTGCATAATCTCAATCCATGCTTGTCTGCTTGGGAGGCGTTCACACAGAAAGCACACAGGGAGGGGGGCACAGGGGGTTCATTTGGAGAAGTGGAGGCCCCATGTGATCCGGCCACGAGGGAGAGGGGCCGCACTGCAGAGGAGGGGCCATCCCCAGAGTGGAAAGGTGCCTGCAGCGACAGGGCTTGCTCCAGAGACGGCGTCCCGTCATGGAAAGTAACGTGGTGTCCCCGTGGTGGGTTTATAGTCCCTCTGGCACCTTCTTTACACGTATCACATTTGGGGGGTGATTGCCTGCCCTTTGCATACAGCACCTCAGTGACCCCCGGTTCCCGCGGGGGCGGGCAACGGGGACAGGGCTCCGCAGCTGAACTTCCCAGCCCATCTCTGCCACTCCCACTAGGAGGGTCAAAGTGAGCCCGTTGCAGGTCCATCACCTGTTAGTGTCCAGCGGCCGCAGGCCACTGAGGGGAGGGGGACCTTGGCTTCTCCAGAGTTAAGGTTTTTACCTCTAGGAGCCGTGCATGCACAGTGTGTGTGTGTGTGTGTGTGTGTGTGTGCACGCGCGTGTGTGTGAGTTCATAAGTGAAAAGTTGAGCAACCCCTCCTCGCGCCCTCCCTGTGCTGTGGGGTTCTCCCAGCTGATCTGGGTGATGACGGGGACTCAGGCCCGCCTGCCATCACACACTCCCATCCCTCTCCCATCACATGCTCCCTGGCGTGGTCCTGGTGTCCCCTGGCACCGGGAGGGAGGCCACGGGGCAAATTGGGCTTGTGTAAGAAGGCCTATGGAGGAGTCCCCGCCCTGTGAGCCTGGGGGCTTTGGCAAGCAGGACCCCTCCTCTCTGGCCTTCCCAGCACTGCACCACCTACCGCCCAAGCACCCTTCCTGGCTGGGCACCTGCAGTTCAAGCGGTGTGCCCCTGGTTACCAGAGGACCTGCACCAAGCGCTAGCTTCAGCTCCGCCCTGGCTGCCAGGGGCTTCGATGAAAAAACCCAGCTTTACAGAGTGAACTCCTGCCCCATGCCAGGCTGCATGGCAGAACCACGGGAAAACGTTAGTAGGAAACTCCAACAGAAAGGGCAGCAAGAACCCCACCACCACCTCCTCTGTCTCTGTCTCTTTCTCCTCCCAAATCCGCTGGAGTGCAGAAAGCAAAGCAACAGGATGCTAGCCTGCCAGCCAGGGATGGCCTCGCCCTTGAGCGATGGGAAGGGCTGCTCTGCGCCAAGGCAGGAGGCGGCGCCTCTGCGCAGGGAGCCCAGGGAGACTCCTGCAGTGCCCTGGACCACACGTGAACAGGCTTCAAGGCGGAAGGCCAGTGGGGCACAGTGGAACACTCCTGTAACCCCAGACCGGGGAGACTGAGACAGGAGGAGTGCAGGTTGGAGGCCAGCCTCAGCCACTTAGCAAGACCCTTATTCAAAATAAGCAAAAAATTTTAAAAAGGACTGGGGGGGAGAGAAAGAGAGAGAGGAGAGAGAGAGAGGAGAGAGAGAGGAGAAAGAGAAAGAGGGAGGGAGGGAGGGAAGAAGGGAGGGAGGGAGAATGAAAGAGGGAGGGAGAAAGGGAAGGAGAGAGGGAGGGAGGGAGGGGGAGAGAGAGAGAGAGAGAGAGAGAGAGAGAGAGAGAGAGAGAGAGAGTCGTCCCTTGCTAACCAGCATGGTCTGCAGTCCTTCCAGAAACCCTTGGGTGGGGCAGCCATGGAAGGGAGGGGCACCTGCGGGTCAGGGTGGAGGAGGGATGGGCGCCGTCTCCCCCAGCGCAGCTCCTCCAGGAGGCTCCTGGGGAGCACAGCGGGCAGCGGTGGGTGCCTGCCACTCCTGGCTGCCCACAGGGAGCCTGGCCGGAGCCCTCCAGCACCCCGCTCTTGGCCAGCAGTACCCGCAGCCCTCAGCCCCTCTCTGCCCCAATTAGACCTCAGAGACGCAGAGGCCAGAAATACTTTTTATTAAAACACGGGTCATTATTAAAACACCTTGAGGTACATTAAATAAATACAACCATTCCAGTTGTACAAACAGGTCTCTGGTGGCTTGAAAACAATTTCCCATCAACTCTGCCCCAGCAGCGTCTGTGAGCTGATATAGCAGAAGGGGAGAAAAAGAACATTCTTTTGAAATGAGCTTTCTGCTACAGAGTTGGTTACAAGCACTGAATCCCCGAGGCTGTCTCCTGTGGAAGGAAACCTTAATCCTGTGAGTGGTCCCCGCCCCGTATCTGCCGTGGAGCTGGGGTCCGCAGCTCACCCGCTCAGCACCCTCATGGCGCCCAGGCCGGGGCTCCTGGGTAGTGTTCTAGCAGGCACCAGCCTCTTCCGGGTGCCTGTCCAGGACCCAGCCAAGCTGGAGTGGGGAGAGAGTCGCCTCTCAAATGACCACAGTTCGGATACCGAAACAAGAAGTGGGAGAGTAGGCTTCCAGGTGGGAAGGAGGCACGAGCGGGCCAGGGAGCCCGCTTCCCCAGCGCTGGGCGCCACACGCTGCCTGGCGCCCAGGAGCCTGCTGCTGGAGCCCGGGCACCAGGTGTCACCGAGCCGGGGGCACAAGAATTGGAGTTGAAGAGCCAAGTTGCCAGCGTATTCCATCCTGGCTTTTAACTGGCCCCGGTGCCTTCTGGGATCTTTCCTGGAAGCCTGGCACTCTGCCCTTCCTGCTGCCCATGTGGAGCACCGGGGCCCTGAAAAGATGGGCCAGGGAGGGCCATCGTCCCTCCAGCCCCGATTCCACGTGGCAGAAGGATCCGGCCTGGCGGCATGCAGTTGGGTACCGCTGGGTTTATTTGCAAGACAGAGTGGCTCTGAAGGACGAGCACGGGTGGGGTGTGGCCGACACTTTCTTGAGATTGTGCAGGAAAGCCTACACGCGCAGGGAGGCACAGCCCAAACGGCAGATGCCAAGTCCTGCTGGCGAGAGGCAGAGTGAAGGTCACAAGGCACCAGCTGGCTTGCCCAGCGGCCACTTCCCCTCAGCTGACCACACCAAAAATCCCCCAGAGCTGGAGCGGGAGCCCCGGAGGTCTTGGCCTCGCTCGGCTTGCAGCCAGGTCTGAGATGTGCAGCTGTCGCCCAGCCAAAGGCTCTACTGGGCAACACTGCTGTGTGGACCCCCAGGACCCGCAGCTGGCCGCGTGCCGGCTCACTGAGCCACCTGAGGGGCGTAAGCAGGGTATCAGGTGGAAACGCTCTGCGCGTGGGCTCACGGGAGGCTGTTCTGAAAAACCATCAATTAACTCTACCTGCAAAGGGACTTGCTTTGGGGACTTCAAAAGCCCTCACTTGAGAAAAATTAGAGGGGAGAGTTTCCATTTTATAGTCTGAATAAAGTGCTCATAGATTCATCTCTAGTGTGTCTCTGGAGGAAAAGGCAAAGCTGCCGGCACGAGGCCTGACTTAAATATTCTCAGCCCGGTAACGTCGGGGAGGAAGGAGCTAGTGACGCTGGTCAAGCAGTCAGGACGCGGCGCCGGCTGCCATCACCAGGGACCCAGCGGCATGTGAGCTAGTGCGGGACCCGGGGCTGAGGCATAGAGTGGGGGCGAGGGATGAGGAGAGGGGCTCAAGGGCAGGCACAGGCTGGGCCGATCAGAGGCAAGAGACGCCCCAGACAAGCACCCGCAGGGGTGGGCACCCCTGGGCCAGGCTCTGCGTTCTAGCTGCTTTGTTCAGAGCGGGCGGGGCTCAGCAGCCCCACCTGCTGGTAGCTGCTGTTTTGGCTGACCCAGGCACAAGTATTTCCCTCACTGCAGAAAGTTCTTGGAGACGCTGTTTTTCTGGGGCCACTGCAGCATCTGATGTTGAATGGAAATGGGGGCTGGGGTGGGGGCAAGACAGTCCAGAGTCCCCCCGCTGCCCTCAGGCACCCATGCCGTGCCTAGGCTGGACTGCTGGCTCCTGCCTGACAACACAGTGGGTGTTCTTATGGGAAGAAATGATTTCCAGTCTACAGTCTTCAAGGCAGATGGAACCTACTACCGTCTGGCCGGGGGAGGGACAGCTCGGGTCACCACAGACCTACCGCCGCCTCAGGGACACACATCCTGGGAAGAAAGGCTCTTTTTCCCCAGATGTTGACTCCCCCCCATAGGTCAATCAGATGAGTCAGATGCCAGGGGAACTCCCCAAAGGTGCTTAACGTAATGTGTCTTTTTCCTTTAAAGATGGGAGGCTGAGGGGAAGGCAGCCCCCAGCAAAGGCCCAGCTGGAAGGCCCGAGGACGAGGTGTGTGTCCCTTAAAGGCCTTGTAACCTGGGAATTATGGAGTTTTGTTTATTTTGAAACAAGTTCTTACTAAGTGCTCAGGGTCCCGCTAAGTTGCTAATACCGCCCTTGCACATGCGATCCTCCTGTCTCAACCTCCCAAGTACTGGGATTCCAGGTGCGCGCCACCACGCCCGGCTCCCGATTTCCTTTTAAAGGAAATAGTTGGTCACAATAGGATAAGGGGTCATTGGAGAGCAACCAGTACCGCAAGGGAAAACGGGCCCATTACTCCAGCTCACCCTTCATCCGCTCACCCCGCACGAGCTGGGGACGGAGGCGCACCCGCTTTAATGGCCCTGACTTGGAAGAGACGCCCGTCTTTACGTCATGTGAGTATCGACCGTGGCTGTACTGGGATTCGGGTAATGCTGGTCAGTTCAAGGTGCTGCCGGGTGATGAAACAAAGATCCACTAAGGACACCAGAGAGTCCTCGTTCTGAACGCCTGAGCAGGCAGCAGAGGCAGTCCCCAAGAAGACCCTTCCAGAGAAGGAGTGACCGATTCCTGCCCGGGCCCCCAACACACTGCTGGGTGGTGCCCGTCTGTCCGCTGCCAGGCTGGACTACAGGTCTCTGTGCATCAAGCATGGCGGCTTCCAGCAAGAACAGTCCAGGCGGGACGCGGGGCCCCTTAGTGTCCGTGTCCACACCTGCGGCTGCTTCAGAACTGCTCCAGGACTCCAGCACCGAAGACGGCCTCCTCCGCCTGGTGCTCCTCGGAGGGGACCGCCGAGCGCAGGGTGCCCACCACGTGCCGCACCTCGGGAGGGAGGCCGCAGTGCGAGTGTTCCAAAAACTTAGCCACCAACACCCTGGTGTCCGCGTAGGCCTTGCTGTCCACCAAGGAGCGCGGCCGCTCTTTGGAGACCGTCTGTAAGGTCTCCGGCTTTGCCTGTTGGCCTGTTTTCCAGGTCACTGGGTCCCTGGGGGGTGAGAGCTGGTGTCGACAGGTAGCCATGGCAGAGCGAGATGTGGAAACTGAAAGTCAAGGGGAGAGATACGATCTGAAAACAACTGGAAACAGAACTGAACCAGAGGCACCTGGTAAGTTCTTTCAAATGTCAGCAGAAGTCAGGCTCAGTGGTGCACACCTATGGTCCCAGTACTCCTGGGAGGCTGAGATGGGAGGACGGCAGGTTTGAGGCCAGCCTCAGCAGGTTAGCTAGATCCTGTTCCAAAATTTTAAAAAATAAAAATAGAAAAGGAAGGGGGTGTGGCTTGGAGGTAGAATGACCCTGGGTTTAATCCCCAGAACAGAAATTAAATGAATGGATGGAGGAATGGATGAAACATAAAAATAAGTAAATAAAACAGAAGCCTACCAAGGACAAGTTTTTTCGCTTGGGTTCTTGTTTCTGAGAGCCAAGATTTAAGCTGGTGCTAACTTCGAGGTGTGCAGCCTCCCAGAGCTGAAGGAGTCACGATGGAGCCATTGTGGTACTGGAGATTGAACCCACGCACATTCTACCTCTGAGCCACACAGTTCCGCCTTATTTTATTATTATTATTATTATTATTATTATTTTAATTTTAATTTTGAAATAGGGTCTCACTAAGTTGCTGAGGCTGGCCTCAAACCTGAGATCCTCCTGTCTCGGCCTCCTAGGTGTTGGCATTATCAGCATGCGCCACCATAACAGGGCAGAGGGAGGCTGTGAAGCTGGGGAGGGACTGGCAGAGGTGGGTGTGTTCAGTAAAGTTGGGTGGCACTTTCTCCACGTGAGGGGAGGAGAAGAATTGAGGGCGTACCCTCGAAGTCTACGGGTGCAAGCGTGCTATTGCTTCAGCCAAGTGACTGTTGGGGGTTCCTGGCTCCTTCCAGGGGTCCCCCTCTTCCTCGCCAGACCGGGATCTGGGCTATTTGTTGGTCAGCTGCACATGGCTGCTGAGACAAGACTGGTGCAGGCAGCCCCTGGGACTCCTTCAGGGTTCTATAAATCCACTTCAGACAAAGGTCTACACTGACGGGACTACAGTCAAAGCCCACCAGAAGTTACTGGCAGAAGTGACACCTCCCTCAGTAGCTACAAGGGTGGGCCTGGGTCCTTTTCCAGGAGACACAAGACTCCCGAGGAAGCTGGTGGGAAAGATAAATTCCCGTGCTGCTGGCACAGGGACTCTGGTGCCAGCCCTGGGTGCCACCTACTCACACCGCGGACTCCACGGACTCGCTAATGAACACGGAAGTGGGTCCAGGGCGCCGCGAAGTGCTGGTGAGAAGAGCAGGCTGGGGTCGGCCCCAGACCCCAGGCCACCTGCCCGCATTCATCGCTTGTGGTCACCAGCCCCTCCTGGCCCTGGAGCACTGGGCAGCACTCACAGCTGATGGCCACAGCTGAGGCTGGCTGACCACCAGCTCTCATCGCCCACGCTCTTGAAGCCTTCCTCCCAGCCACAGTGATGCACTGGTGGGGGCTGAGGTGGTTTATAGGCCACCCCTCCCTCACCTGTACCCCTGGGGCCCCCCACATCCAGGCCACATTCCCCAGGCTCCCAGGCTGAGTCTTGACTCTCAGAGGTCACTGAGACCCGAGGTGTCCAGGGCGCACCCTGGGGACGTGGGTGGGCTTGGCCAGCCATACCTGCCTCGCTGGATGCACAGGAAGTGGGGTCGCTGGCGGAGCGGGCCATGCGCCCGGGACTTGGCTGCGTCTGCGCGCTCAAGCCTGCAGCCTCCAGGGACAGGTGGTGGGGGCCCGGGGCGGGTGGCAGCGGTGTCGGCGTGCCCGTGGTGTCGTCAGGGGAGGGGTGGCTCGGACCCAGGGAGGTGGCCCCCTCTGACGTCGGGAGGCTCACGCTGCTTGCTGGTACTATAAGATAACAGGCAGAAGGGTGGGATGAGTGACCACAGAGCCACCCGGACGAGGGGACAGCACCTGCCCTTCAAACTCCTAATAAAGTGAATAAACTCTGAAATCTCAGGTGCGTAGAAACACTGAACCAGGATGCCAAGCGCTGCGGTATGGTGCTGCAGGCTGGGGACACGGGATGGTCTCCCAAGAGGCATTCCAAGATTCCACCAGAGACTCAAGTCAGCGGTCGGAACTGCCTTGACTCTCGGCAGCACCCTGGGAAGGAGACGTGCCGGCTTGGAGCCGGGGGCGCAGCTCAGCCGTAGGGCGCTGGCCTGGCATGCCGGAGGCTCTGGGCTCCATCTCCAGAGAAACACCAAAAATAAAACCAAACAAAGAAAGCAATGCAGACGCCTAGGCAGACTCCAGAGCACAGGCTGGGAGCCGCAGGGGTGGGCCCAGCCACCCAGGGAGGCCCTCCACGGGACTCGGATGGCCGCTGAATGTGAGAACCACAGCTTCAAACCAGCAATGCCAGCTCCGAGCTGGCACGTCCGGGGCTGGATCAGAACCCGTGTTCACAGGATCCCGGGACCTGTGTGCACACTAAAGCCCAAGCAGTACTGTGCCCTACACTCGTCTTGAGTTACCAGCCACCCTGGCGCCCCGTGCTGGGGCTGACACGACACTTCCTGAAACCCAGGGTGACCTCTGGAAGGATGGATGGCCTGCCCCCGCGCACCCACCTGGCTCCTCCAGAAGGCAGCTCCTTCATGTCCACACCATGCCCCGTGCACTCTCTGCTCTCCTGATACCTCAGACCACCTCCCCCACCCCTGCTCTGGACTGGGGCTCCTGCCTCTGGGTTCAGACATCTGACATTTCTCATGTCCCCTCCTCTGCTTATAAGTACATGACTTCCAGCTTCCCCCTCTACCAAGCCTCCCCCTCTAAAACCTCCTGGTCTAGCCCCCCACCTTCTGAGGGAGGAGCCTAGAAGACATGAGCCTGGAACCCAGGCTCCAGCAGGGCTGGAGTTCCAACAGGGTGACATCCTGATAAACTCATGGTACCTCGAAAATGCACTTATTAAACCTACTTATGGAACACCATCACTCAGCCTAGCTGAACTAAATGTGCTCAGAGCACTGTTGCTAGCCTAGAGTAGGGCAAAGCCTCTTTTATAATACACTATTGACTATATCATGTAACTTACTGAAAATATGAGGGTTCGACATTGAAAGTCTGGTTTCTAATGAACGTATATCTCGTTTGTACCATCCCAAAGTCAAACTTTCTCAAGTTGAGCCATAGCCAAGTTGGAGACTGTACGCATACACAACTTTTGCTCCTAAAAGGGTGGACCCCAAGTTGAGTAGTATCTTTCTTCAAGCCCCTATCCCTCCAGTGAGAGGAAAAGGGTACTGGGAGAAGAGGAGACAGCGTACCTTCCCCAGGAAAGTGTAAGGTCTCCCAGGAATACTGACGTACTGAATACAAGTTAGAGAAGAAACATGAATGTATATAGTACTTAAGGGAAAGGCAAATCCCATCCCTCCAAAGAGTCAGAAATAGGAAGAGGAGGAGAAAAGAACATAGGAGGAAGAAAAGGGCATCCTTGAAAAATATAAACGTAGCACTTCTGATGCCTAGGGAGCTCGGCTTACCTGGGGTGCTAAAGCCAGCAGTGGTGTTGGGATCCCCAGAGCTGGACTCGGCCACCTGGTGATCTAGGCTTGTAACCTAGAGCGAGAGACATGAAAGGGGGCCAATGATGCGCTGAGAAAACCCTCCCAGCAGCCTCCGGCGACGCAGTCAGGCCCCCATATCCACAGAGTCCGCGCAGTCAACCCATTGCGGATGAAAATAAAAAGGGAAGAAGACTCCAGAAGTTCTAAGAAGCAAAACCGGACTCTCCCTGTACCAAGTACTACACGGAATCCATGCAGATGGCTTAGGCGGGGAGGTGTGTGCAGGTCACAGGCAAATACTCCACGTTATCTAAGGGGCTTCAACATCTGTAGATTTGGTATCCAAGGGTTCCCTGGGAGCCAATTCCTTTTGCACAGTGAAGGACAGCTGTCCAAGATGGCTTCAGAGCTCATCTCCTGGCAAGAAGCGCTAGGAGACATGTGTGTACATTTCCACTATCTTCCCCAAATTTCTGAGGCAGGAGTGCAGAAGGTGCCCTTGCCAAGGTCAAAGGCCATTTCTCTGAACTTTTGCAATCCCATCACCCCGCACCTACTCACCTTTCCATTAAAGGCACTGTTTAGGACCCTGGACGGTCCTACAGGATCCTCCAGGGCACCGTGGGACAGAGGATGGGCCCTGCCTTTACTTCGGCCTCAGGCTCCCCACCCCGCCCTCTCTCCCCCTGGCTTCTGCTCCAGGAAGCCTGTGGCTGCGGGACAAATGGTCGTCTGTTCCACATGCGTCATGCTGGCATGAGCTGGACATGGAATGGGCACTATGTAAGCGGCCACAGCCTGAGCGAGCGCCCAGGCCTCCCAAGCCGGCCCTGCTCCCTCCTCCTTGGTCTCCTACCCATGCATGGAGACGCGGCATCCAGGCTGCCCGCCCTGCCCAGGCTCAGGGTCCGGGTCTGGATCTGCACAGGGTAGGAGCTGCCGTAGCCACGGCTGCTAGTGTCCTCTTGTCCTGGTAGAGCAGTAGCTATCTATGGAGCTCAGCTCACGTGCAACAGTGACCCAGTCTTTACAGCTCTCTTGGAATGACCTCCTCCCTACCCAGACCGGCCTCAGGGAACGGAAGGAGGAAGGCCAGGCCCCGGCTGGGCGCGGCAGAGCACATCTGAAATCCTAGTAATTGGGAGGTTGAGACAGGAGGTTTGCAGGTTGGAGGCTTGCCTCAGTGACTTAGCAAGACCCTGTTTTGAAATAAAAAGGATTGGGGGAAGCTGGGCGTGGTGGTGCACGCTTGTCATCCCAGTATTTGGGAGGCTGAGACAGGAGGACCACAGGTCTGAAGCCAGCCTTGGCAAGTTAGGGAGGCCCTCCACAGCCTAGTGAGACCCTGTTTCCAAATAAGAAATAAAATCGGGCTGGGGGTTTAGCTCAGAGGTAGAATGCCTCTTCTTTCAATTCCTAGTGTCACAACAAAATAAAATGAAATAAAAGGGCTGGGGTATAGCTTGAAGGTAGCATGTCCCTGGATTCAATCTCCAGAAGAAAAGAAAAGCCAGGCCCGGCCCTGGTGGCCTGCACTGTCCTCTGGGCAGCAGGGCTTCTGCCCAGGTCCACACAGCTGTCCCACCCTGCCGCGGGGCATCCTGCCCCTCCCCAGGCCCTGTGCTTGACGGTCATAAGCAGAGTCCACTCGGCAGATGGGTACCACCATGCCTACGCTAGTGCAGAAAATGATTTCTGATTTCTTGTTTTATTTCAGAATTGCTTGGGGGACACACAAATAATGAACTCTGAGGAGGCCGGGGCGGCGCGGGGCCCCTGCGGCTTGGTCCGATTCCAGCTCAGGTAATTACATTTCTGCCTCCCTCGCTCCCTCCCTCCACCCCGCGTCACTTCAATCAGGCAGCTGATATTCTTCATTGCTCCCCTTTAAACCAGGCTGGGAAGGCAGGTGGCCCCAGCTGCAGCCTCTGCACCCACACAAAGGGTGTGAGCTGCTCCCCACTGTGGGGGCGCGGCAGGGGGTTTGGAGAGAGAGGGGAGGTAGAGAAGAGAACTGCCTAAGAAAGGCACCTAAATGTTGTCTCTGCTCCAACTTTTAATGCTCTAATATAATACTGTGCACACTCCTGGAAACCCCTGCCAAGAATATTCCATAAAAATCACAAAGAAAGGGACAATGCCCTAAAGGTCTGTTTCATTCCGTAACTCTCTCCTCCCATCCAATCTTCTGGTTTGTTTCTCCCATTGGAGGTGAAGTGGTAACTTAGAAACCTGCTGCCTAAAACAGAAAATAACAAAGCTCCCGGTAATAAAGAAATATAAATAAAACCAGAGAAATAAAATACACAGTGGGACAAGGTCAGGAGAAAATTGGATTCGTTTCCTATTTTGCAGAAATCTCCTCACTCACCTCCCTCTGGCTCCCTGGATTCAGGAGCCAGAAAATTTGGTTTTGAGAGGAGCCGGCTCCTGGAGCACGTCTCCCGCCTCTCTCCCAAGCTGAGTGCGGAGGGTTTCATTTGAATTGGGCCTTCCCCGGTGTCAAAAGCCACCACGCCATACTCGGGCTTTGGGGTACGGGGGAGGGGGGAGCGCTATTCTCTTTATGCAGTGCTGTCAACGAACTCTAAAGGCAGCAGAAAAGGGTGCAGAAGAAATGTAGTTGTGGCACGAAATTTAAGTTGAAATTTGAGTTCAGCAGTAAAGGGTCATAAGCACAGCTCCCTGCAGAAGTAGAGGGGTAACAGGGCTAATAAAAGGGAAGGCTGTGTGTATAACGTCACCTGGGCTTGATAATCCTTGGATATGCTATCATGACCAGTCACTGCAATCAAAAGATATACTGGCATTTAGACAAATTAGCCAAAGGCCCCCTCTTCTTCCTGTAGAAAGCGCCACGGCTAGCCCTACCTGAGCATGCTGCCCTGGTTCTACAAGGAGGTTCTCACTTCGGGGAGAGGTCAACCACCTAGTACCAGAATTATGAAGAGCTGTTACTTGATTCTCAGCTACCATGGGAAGCGTGAGTCACATACTCAGGGCAATCTTTGAAGATGCCAGTGTGCAAAAGGAAGCGGTCCTTTCCTTGGAGCGCATAACACCTAAGAGCCTTGACGGTGGGACTGTGTCCTGTACAGTGCATTCTCACGACTTCTGGTCTCACACTCAGATGCTCAGATTCCCCTCCTGAACACCACCCTGTCACCAACTCAGAGCCCCAAGCGCTGCTGGGTCATTTGACCCGGACAACAATGCCACAGCCATAGCTGGGTAGCCCAGGTCAAAAAGCCTGTACCAGGACTAGGTTGCTGACCTCTTTCACATCTGGAAGATCCTACATCTGGTTCCTGACCATGCCTTGCCCACCATCCATCCATCCATCCATCCATCCATCCATCCATCCATCCATCCTCTCTCTCTCTCTCTCTCTCTCTCTCTCTCTCTCCCTCCCTCCCTCCCTCCCTCCCTCCCCCTCTCCCTCTCTCTCATACTAGAGGCTGAACCCTGGGGTATTCTACCTCCAAGATACACCTCAGCCCTATTTTATTTTTTGTGACACAATTTTGCTAAGTTGCTGAGGGTCTTTGAGGGTTTTGCTAAATTGCTGATGCTGGCCTTGAGCCTATAACTCTCCCGTTTCAGTCTCCCACGTACAGGGATTCTAGGCATGCACCACCACTCCCAGCTCCATGCCTGCTATCTGGTCGACCTTCCCTTGCTCACATGCGTCCCAGTCCTATGTAGATGGCCAGCTCAGCTTTTCCTCCCAAGCCCCGTAGGAGTTCATCTGTCCCTTGGCTACATCATAGTTTTACTGGCACACACAAGGGGATACTGCCCAATTCCTGGTTCTGCATCCCCGGGAGCACTGCACAACGTAAGTAATCCCCTGGCATCTAAACAGGAATCTCAAACTGGGAAAATCTCAAAAGCTATCCTGCTGTAGAAGCAAAATCACTTCTGGTGGTTCTGGAACAGACTGGAACCACAGAAAGAACCAGAAAGGGTGCTTATTTCTAGGGCTGATTTCTAGGGCAGAAGAGGTCCAAGGACATCTCAATCAAGGTCCTAACCCTTGATTTCCTTCCAAATTACAAACATCTCAGCCAGGTGTGGTGGTGCATACCTGTAATCCCGGCTACCAGGGAGGCTGACATCGGAGGAGGATTTGAATTTCAAGGGTTCAAGGTCAGCCTCAAGAAAGGACTAGTGAGACCCCCGTCCCTGTGGGGCCGCCCTTTCTGTCACTCTGTCTTCTTCTCTTTATCCAAATAAGTGCTAGTAGGCAATTTATATGCCATTTGTCCTAACACGGGGAAGCAGTTGACCTCCTCCTTGCCAGGGAGGTGGCTTGTGCTGTGCAGGGGCAGCACCTTGCTGTCTAGCCAGAGGGACGGGCCACCCATGAGGAGGGGGCAGCTGGCAGGCGCAGCCTCCCCGTGATGACTGTAATGGGTTTCACTGACTCCTGGACTCCCGGAGATGTTTGCGGAATTGCAAAGTGCTTCTAGACCACAGGGTCAAATGGAATTGGCTGCAGCCCTTAATCATCAGATGCGGTCTGTCCCGCTCCCTCACCGGCAGCCCCTGAGGAGGCCACACAGACAGACGGGCTGGCTGGCTGGCGGGATGGATAATGAGTGTGTAAGAGTTTGCAAGCTAACACCATGGCCGACCTGAGATGAGGCTTTGATATTAAAACTTCTCACCAAAGATGTAGGAGAGAAATCTCAATATAGAGCACTCCCAGTTGTTTGGAGAATGGATGGTGTATACACTACTGGCCTAAGAACTAATATTACTATCCATTTTTTTTTTTTTGGCCCTGGGAATTGAACCCAGGGGAGTTGTCTCCAATTTACACCCTTGATCCATTTTTTAAAATTTATTTATTTATTATTTATTTATTTATTTATTTTTGAAACAATCTTCTTAGGTCACTGGGAATCTCTATATGTGTCTGAGGCTGGCCTTGAATCTCGTGATCCTTTTGTCTCAGCCTTTCAAGTACTGGGGTCACAGATGTGCACCACCCTGCTTGGTTCATCTAGCATATTCTATTCCTCAGAGAAGACAGAATCGTGCTAAAATGTGCATCAATATCCTAGCATGCACCATGGGGCTGCACTCAAATCCAGAAGTTCCTGATAGTACCCAGTGGCTCTGAAGAGCTGTGGTTGGGGTCCAGGCCAGGGGTTCTTGATGTCGGGAAGCCAAGGACTCCAAGCAGGGTGGCATCCTCACCTGCCAGTCTTGGGCACACAGGTGTCATGAGTCATCGTACCCAGACATCCTGTCTGGAAATAGGAGTCACAGCTCCTAATGACAGGGAGGACGGGAAGTTGGCCGAAGTCAGTCCCCAGCATGCAGCCAGAATTTTCAAGGACAGTAAGCAGGCTGGCCTGGGGTGCGGGGGGTGGCAGCGCTGCCCTCCTCTCTCTGAAGCAGCCATGGAGGACCATGAGTAGATTTTCAGGATCTCTAGGACTTTCTGATGGCCAACCTGGTGCCCTGTTGGACACAGGGCAGAGATGCCCATTGCCTGCCTCAGCCAGCCTTTCCCTCGTGCTTGCTGGGGACAGCCCCCCAGCGAGGGCCTGCATGTCCCCTGCCCTCGGTGACATCCTCAAGCCCTGCACCCACAGTCCCCTCTAGCTCCCATGCACCGTTTCTTTACTACACCTCTTGTGATGTCCTTGAAGTGCATGCCTGCATGTCAGGAGCTGGGACCTTATTAAGGGTGCAACCTCCTCCCCTAATCAGCTACTGAATCAGAGACCCTGGGGGCCACCCCACTGTCAGGATTGGACTGAGAAGTCCCGGGGGATCGGGATGCCATGGGAGTCTAAACCCCATAGCCCTCACCTTGCTACATCTCATCGTGCCCCATCTGGCACCATCCGGCTCCAGCTGTGATTCCTGGGGTCACCTGCAGGTTGTCCTTGGGAGCCAGGTGGCCCTTGGCGTTCCGTCCTCCACAGTCTCTGGGCAGCCCCTGACCTATGCCTTCCCCTGTGAACACTGGTTCCTGGAAATGCTTTTCCTGCAAAATTCCTTTGCTTCTCAAATACAGGCTTTGCGGGAGCCCTGCCTGGTGCTCTGCCCGCCCTGTGGCTCGCCGTGTGGGTGGGGACCCGTCTGCCACCACATGCCCTGGTGATATTCTGTGGCCCCTCCCTCTCCCTGGGCAGCAGCTCCAGTCTTCCAGGCTTTAGTGACCATCTCTGGGGCTAATTTTGCTCCTGTTCGTGTCTCAAGTTGTAGCTCCTAGGAGGAGCATCGCTGGGACATTCTGAGGACCCCAGAGGTCACCACCATGCACACCTATCTGGTGGCCTTCCACTCCTGGGGTCAGTCACTCCTGCCTTCCCTTGTGCAGCTGTGCCCTCCACTGGCATCCCCAACCCCCGCCACCCTGGTCTGCCTCGTAACCACCCAACTTGGCTCTGAGATCCTCCCTGGACATCCAGATACAAGCCCGCACCCTGCCAGCGGGCCCACTGTGCACCCTGTGAGGAAAACCTCCTGAAACCAAAGGTCTTCACCAATGCTACAGATTCAAATTATTTTTTATCATGAGCTGAAGGACAAACCACATCAAAAAGGCAGAGAATTGTTTGGCTTAAAAACAAACAAACACACTCCGTCATTACACGTCTAGGAATGAGATTTCAGGGTCAAGCTTGGCCTCCTCAATAAAGAATATGGTTCTCATAGGCAGTTCCCACAGGCTGGTTCTGCTATGTGTGAAAAAAAAAAAAAGAAAAAGAAAAAGAAAGAGCCAGCCTGGGGCTGCCGTCTGCATCCTGTTGATACACTCAGAACATTTCATCTGCTTGTTCTGGGGGTGGGGAGGGGCTCATGAGACTAGCCTGATGCTCTCTGGCCCAAAGGAGAGTCCTGTGACAAATGCTGTCCCCTCTGACGCACCAAGTCTATCAGGGTCTGAATGCACCATCCTCCTTTCCGCCGGGCACACAGCAAGCATGTCTTGTCTCCTGTCTTGCCACCACCAGCCTGCAGGTGACCTGTGATAACCACTGAACTGCCATCGAGGCTCATAGGGCCGAGGCCTCTGAGGGCCTCTCTGCCCACAGAGCTTCCTCAGGGTCAGCACCTCCTTGGTCAGCAGCTGGGATGAGGGCCGCACTCTCGTCTGTTCTGTGCACACGGGGGCCTTCAGAGCACCTCCAGCCGGGATGAGAGCTCTGGGTGACCTCAGAAGGTCTGAGCACTGCACGGGGCAGCTGTCTGGGGGTCGGTAGGAACAGGAGGCAGAGGGCCTGGCTTGATCTGACCCCTGGGAGTGAGAGGGATGGACACGTGTGCAGTGGCGCTATGGCTGCTAAGAAGCCCCAGGGGGTGCAGTCCTAGACACGCTTGGGTTTGCCCTTGCAAGCTCCTGGTCATGCCTTGGTCGACCTCCTCCACTTGTGCTAGGGCTGGGGTTTAGCACACACCCCTGCTCCCTCGTCTGCTGTCACTGACCCCAGTGCCCGGAGCCTCCCCACAGGACTCCAAGACCCCCTGCCCTTTGTCCTGCTCCCAGGTGATCTCTTTGCCTTGGCCAGGGTCATTCCACCGGATGTAGTGACCACCACCAGAATGGCCAGGAGGATGGAGATGCCACTCAAGAAGGCAGCGAGCTTTTGCTGAATTTGATGTTACCCATGTTCTGAGTCCTGTGTTGAGTCCATTACGGATGGCATCCCATTTCATCCTAGGAACTTGGTGCTACGATCCCCAGTTGTCAGATGAGGAAGCCGAGGCCCCACAAATGTGCTTCCGGTGCCTGCTACGTTCCAGGCTCCCCCGCCCAGAGAAGGCCCGACACACCTGGTGGCTAGAGCATGCCCCTGGCCTCCAGCCCCCTGGCCGCAAAAAAGCTGGGGACACTGTGGCCCGTGTCCAAGACAAGCCTCCTCCGCATTCTCAGTTCTTTGGCCCAGCTCCCCTGCTGCAGCCCCCTACCCACAATTTAGAAGGTACCCAGGTTCTTCTACTCTGTGTCCCCAGCCACACCGGCCAGCCTTAAGCTCAGATACACCTGAACTATGATGTGTGGCTGTAGCGACTAAGCCAGGTAACCCCGGGGAGAGCTCAGCTATTGGGGCTCCTGGGCCTGAGCTGGGATCTGTGTGGGTCCTGCCCTCTCTGGGCCGGCTGCTTCTCCCTCATCTATAGCACAGAGCTAGGAAGCCCAGCTCTTCTCAGTGATTCTGAAAAGCTAATACATATAGATGTCCTCAGCGGGCCTTAGGATAAGGTGGCTATGGGTGTTAAGGACACAGCCATTTGGCCCAGCCCGGTGCCTTCTGAGGCAGGCCAGCAAAGTTTCCCTGAGCTCTTCCCTGGGGGCCGGCTGCCTGGGGCCCCAGCCTCACCTGGCTGGCAGGGGTCTGGCCCACCACGGCCTCGTAGGGAGGGGGCAGCTCCGCGGGGTACAGCATGCTGGGGCTGTTGATGGCCACATCGTACAAAGTGCTGAAGGGAGAAGAAGCAAAGTCCAGGTGGAGGCCCCTGAAAGGCAGAACCGTCGGTCACATCCTCATTCCCTGATTAAGGCCCCTGAACCGCCGATGTTTCTCTCAAAGGCCTCAGGGAGTCAGGGTTTCCCTCAGCCTGGGCTCGCCACATTTGAGAAATGAAAGCCTGATTCGCCAGGCGGTATTTAGCTTCCGCTTCTCATCTGGAAAGCCACACACATTCCCAAGGAATTCTATGGTTCTGTCTATGACAATCAAAGTCATACAGCTGATGGGATCTTTAGTTGAATTTTACATGCTAAGTGAATGGCTATCATTCAACAACGGGAAGGACAAGAGAACGACTCTTCTCTGCCTGTGTCTTCTTTCTGGGGATTACGCAGAGACACTGATGGAAATGTTTTATTTTGAAATCCCTTCTCTTACCCATTGTTAGGGTTTGGATAGAGAATGTCCCCTGAGAGAGCGCGTGTATTCATGTCCAGAGGTGGTGTGATTGAGTTATGAGGGTTCTCATCTAACCAGAGGAGAGACCCGTCGTAGAGGACTTACTGGGTGGTAGCCTAGGCAGGTGGAGTGTGGCTGGGCGAGGTGGGTGCCTGGCGGTGTGGCCTTAGGGACTCCGCATGTGTCCTTGAGCCCCTCACAGAGCTCCCCACCTCCACGAGATGAGAACAGAGCCCTGTGCCATTCTCTGCTCCCGGCGCCATGCTTGAGCTCTGTAGACTACACCTGGCCTAACTAACCTGGACTGAAGCCCTGAGATCTTCAGAACTCCGAGCAAATGAAGCTCTTCCTCTCAGTCAGGTGTTTTGGATTAGGGTAGTGAGCGCGTTCACGGAAACACCCTTCGTTCTCTGTTCTCTCATCAGACACGTTTTCCTATCCTTCATCTCCCTGACATGAGCCGGTGGCCATCTCCACTTCCTCCTCCCCAGTGTGACTTCCTGTCCCGGTAGCTCTGGCCTCATCCTGGGGCCCCGAGGAGCAGACCAACCTCTGGGCCTCGCTGGAGGGCGTGCAGGTGTACTCGGGAGGGTAGTAGGGCGGTGGGGGCAGAGGGGGGATGAACTCATCGAAATCCAGGGTCTGGTGGAGTGCGGTGCCGTGCGGCGTCAGGCAGGCGGGGTTGGCGGAATGGGACCTCTGCGGAAAGAACTGGAAAACACAGAGAATCGAGTTACTGGGGACATCTTGTGTGGCTTGTGTCTAATTACGCTAATTAGACGCCAGCTTTAATGATCAGTGTGCAATGCCTATAATTTAATTTGTCAAGCTCTGACTGCTGAAACACTCGCTTGGAAAGTAACGACTTGTCTCGGAAGCCGTGTGAGCTGCGATTCCCACGCAGTTATGTGGAATGCCCTTTTTCTCTAACTCTTAAGAAGAAAATACCATCTGGAAGTCTTTAATACTATCTGTACCACTGAACCTGGCTCCTGCGATTTTACTACTCAAAGTCTGTAGCAAAGGGCCGTCCGCAATTTAAGATGGCGCTTCCCAAAGCACGCTGCTGAGAAAACGCTACACCTTCAAGATGCGGCCACACCCAGCTTCTACAGTGAAATAAGATTGGGAAACATCCGACAGGTACTCCCCTCTCCCTTCTAGGTGTCCTGCAACGTGCATTCTTGTGTTAAAGCACTGATAAGGCTGTGTTGAAAAATCCACCTATGTAACCTATTATTTCCCCAATATTTCATGGGGCACAGAGTAGCTATTATATTTGGCAGTTTTCAGGAATCTATACACTTTGTAAAAACACCGTGCTGAGGGAGAAGAGACTCCTTGTGCGCTTCAGGACACTCTGCGGCAACCTTGAACAGTGAGATGCTGTTGAAACAAACTGGTGGACGCTCCCTTTAAGGAAACAAATGCCGTCTGCCAGTTTTCCACCCGAAGTACAACCAACAGCTTCCCTTTCCACCTTCTTGTTGCTCCTGCTAGAGGCCACCGGTGGCGCGGCGGTGCCCTGGACACTGCCCCACCATTCTCAATGGGGAGCCCACAGGGGGCAAGCCCCTACACTGTTAAACTGTGGAGGCTCATGGGACCTCCCAGGGCACAGCAGATGAAGCAAGCAGAGGGACAGGTCACGGGGATAGGACAAGGTCCCAGATCCACCTCGTGTCCATGAAGAAGACATGCAAATGATCTTTGAAAGATAGAAGGGTTTCGTGGGTTGGGATCAGGAAGGCACCCAGGCTCAAGAACAGGTGAGCCAGGGAAGGAGGGAATGAACACCTAACACGCGAGATTAAAAGTGGTTCCTGTGGGTCTTCCTTGCAAGTCCCTTTTCAATCAATTTTATTCTGCCATTTTATTTTATTATTTTATTTTATTTTGTGGTGCTAGAGATTGAACTCAGGGGCATTCTACCTCTGAGCCATATCCCCAGCCCTATTTTATTTTTTATTTAGAAACAGGGTCTGGCTAGGTTGCTGAGAGCCTCACTAAGTTGCTGAGGGTGGCTTCGAACCTGCCGCCTCCTGTCTCAGCCTCTTGCGTACTGGGATAAAAGATGTGTGCCACCATGCACAGCTCTATGTTTATTTGATTGTCTCAAATACAGACAAATTAATGGCCATGAGCAGGTCAATGGGCATCTGTGGTTCTCTGCCGTGGAAAGCTACCAATCCTTATGTTTACTGCACAAAGGTTGAGGGGCTGGGATGAGGGAAAATGCTGTTGAAGTCTAAAAAGGAAATATTTTGAATTAGTCTCTATCAGAAATTAGAAAACTCAATAACATACTCCAAGAAAACTAATGAAATGCAAAAAGCCCAAACCCTTGTTTGTGAAAGGTACGATTCTGCCAGGCAAAGAAACAATTATTTTCAGGAAAGGCAACAGAGCTCTAGAGAACCCTGTGAGCAGGTTTAAGTGAGCAGATGCTTCCGGACACCAGCAGCTTTATGACGTTGAAAGGGGCTGGTGTCACGGGGCTAGGAGCACAGTTCAGTGGTAGACCACTTGACTAGCATGTGTCTGTCAAACCTTGAGTTCAATCCCCAGAACCACTAAAATAAAACAAAAACAACAAAAACAAAAACCAGACTCTGCCTCTGCCCTGCGCCCTAGACAGCATTTTAAGGGGTGTGCTGGGCCCACCCTCACGGGGTGGGGGGGATACCAGACTCCACCCTCACAGGGGGGGGTACCAGACTCCACCCTCACGGGGATACCAGACTCCACCCTCACAGGGGGGGGTACCAGACTCCACCCTCACGGGGATACCAGACTCCACCCTCACAGGGGGGGGTACCAGACTCCACCCTCACGGGGATACCAGACTCCACCCTCACAGGGGGGGGTACCAGACTCCACCCTCACGGGGATACCAGACTCCACCCTCACGGGGGATACCAGACTCCACCCTCACAGGGGGGGTACCAGACTCCACCCTCACAGGGGGGGGTACCAGACTCCACCCTCACGGGGATACCAGACTCCACCCTCACAGGGGGGGGTACCAGACTCCACCCTCACGGGGATACCAGACTCCACCCTCACGGGGGATACCAGACTCCACCCTCACAGGGGGGGTACCAGACTCCACCCTCACAGGGGGGATACCAGACTCCACCCTCACAGGGGGGGGGGGATACCAGACTCCACCCTCCCTGGGGGGGTACCAGACTCCACCCTCACGGGGGATACCAGACTCCACCCTCCCTGGGGATACCAGACTCCACCCTCACGGGGATACCAGACTCCACCCTTCCTCAGAAAGGGAGAGTTCTGCCTCCTCTGCAGCCTCTCCTGCAATTCACGCCTGGCCTCTTCCTCCTCTTCCCACCACCGCTGTCTCTTTAAGGAGGCCAGGATCTGTCTTGCAGCCCAAGGTCAGTAGCTCTGTCCTCTGCTCTGAGATGCTGGGCCTCAAAGCCTGCAAACTACATTTCTCAGGCTCTTTTGGTTGCTGGCTTCCTGTTAGGCTCTGTAAATAGGGGGCGCTAGAGAGAGAGAGAGAGAGAGAGAGAAAGAGAGAGAGAGAGAGAGAGAAAGAGAGACAGAGAGAGAGAGAGAGAGAGAGAGAGAGAGAGAGACAGAGAGAGAGACAGAGAGAGAGAGAGAGAGAGAGAGAGAGAGAGAAAGAAGAGGGAGGGAGCGCGCGAGAGAGCTAGTGCCTGGAAGGCCCCAGCATGCAGGGAGCCTGTCTGGTGTCTGGTCCTGGTCCTTCTCCTTCCCTTCAGTTCTCCCACGCTGGGTCATGGCAGCTGCTTCCTGGGGCTGCCTGTACCTGAACCCCCTCTCTTGTGCCTTTAGCCTTCTCCACCTGGGTATTCAGCTCTCCACATTAACTGCGTGAAAACACATGGGTGGTTTCCCTCTCCGACCCTCAGGGGTCATGTGCTTTATCCACTGTGTACCCCAACTGAGTCACAGCAGGTGCCCGGTGGACATCTGTCCAGGGGACAGAGGGGCCCCTCCTGGCCGTGGTGTCCCTGCCTGGCCTCTTTTCACTCCCAGCCCTGGAGGAGCTCATGTGTGATCTCTTCACGTTGCTTTTCTGCCTCTGATATTCAGTCTCTGTCCTCGCAGTACAGCTATTTTTAAGCCAATCCAGTGAGATCATTGTCCTTGAAATGCACGCCTGTCAAACACGCTTAGAACGAGACAGGGACAGTCTGTGACCCTGGACAGGCCTTGGGCCAGCGCACAGCCTCCTTATGCCCATGCCAGAGGCCCTGGGTGCACACGTGCAAATGTTCATTGCCTGATGGGCAGTGTGAGCCTGCATCTGCAAGTGGGGGCCTCCTCTTCTGTCCCAGGTGGCCCTGCTTGTCCTGGGCCCTCTGACCCAAGCACATCGGTGCCTGGCTCTTTCCTGATGGGCTTGTCACAGGGTGTCACTCCCAAGTCAGGAGCATGCATCTGAGGCCCTGCTGTCCTGTATGCCCTAAGGAGAGGGGGCTCCCGCACAGGCATATGCTGTGCTTCTGGGTGCACCCGGAAGCCTCAGGGGACAAGAACTGGGGCTACCTGGCCCTGAGCTGCTTCCTAAGGCCATAGCTCGTGGCCCCTAGAATTTGGTTTCATCTGTACAGTCTGGGGCTGTGGGATCTGAGGGGAGTATGAAGAGGTCAAGGGCCTCGGATGGAAGTCAGAGGCCTGGTCTTCAGGCCCACCTGACCTCTGGCGGCATATGTGACAGTGTGCATGGTCCTGAGCCAGTGGATCTCAGGCCCACTGGGGCCTGGGGGTCATGTGGAGGAACACCATTTCTCAGTCACAGACCCCTATGTGGCCTCCTGTGGCTTAGACAAAGGCTCTTGTCTTCTGTCCCTGTGTCCACATCTCCTCCATCTCTGGCGGAGGTGGACAGGCAGGGAGAACCCTCACTACTCCAGCTCCCAGCTCAGGTCTGCATACTTCCCTCTACTCCCTGGCCTGGTGGTGACCCTCTCCACCCCACCACCAGAGGACTGAGCACCCTCTTCCAGCTTCCCCACCACATCCTACAGCACATATGCCTTTGAGTTTCCCCCCAAAGACTAAAAAATTCAGAGGCAGACTCGACCATACCCTTCCTCAGACTTGAAAGAAATAGCAGGATTATCACCATCGTGGAAGTCGTCTTAGCTGACTCCTCAGCACCAACGCACCAGGCAAGCTAGAGCTCCCTCTGTGCTCCAGATCCTGGGTGACACCCGCTCACTGTGGGCTCTCTGGTCCTGTGGCTCGCTGCCACCAACCCGAGGTAAGTTCCCTTCTCAGGGGAATGCGGGTACCCTTCCACATGAGATAAGGCCAGTTTTAGTTGTGCACTCCATAATGATATACGGAGTTATGGTAGGATATAGAATGTTCTGGGAAGAGCTACAGGGTAGCTGTAGAATTACAGGTAATGTAATTCAGCTATGAGGGTTATAATCTGATCTGTGTGTAAAACCATTGTAATGGATTTGCTGGGTGGTAACTTAGGCAAGCAGGGTGTGGTTGGAGAGGGTGGGTCCCTGGGGGTGTGGCCTGAAGGACTATGTTTGTGTCTGTGTTTTTTTTTTCTCTCATACTGGGTATTGAATCCAAGGGCATTGTACCTCCCAGCTCTAGCCCCAGCTCCATTTTTTATTATTTTTGGAACAAGGTCTCACTAAGTGGCAGAGGGCCTCACTAAGTAGCTGAGTCTGGCTGCGAACCTGTGATCTTCCTATCCCAAATACTGGGATTACAAGTTGCGCCACCATGCCCCGTGTGATTGTCTTTGAATCCCTTGCTTGCTGGCTTTCTCTTTTGCTCTGGCCTTCATGAAGTGAGAGTAGAGTCTTGCTCCTTCCCTCTCTCTCTCTTCATTTTCCACTAACACCCCTGAACTCAAGACCTTGGCCTCACATAGACTGAATCCAGAATATGCAAAAAACGGTGCGCAAACCAATCTCCTTCCTCTAAGTTGCGTGGTCGGTCATTTTGGCTTATGGCCATGAGAATGTTGACCGAGACAGAAGCAGACAGGGAGAGCTGCTGGTTCTGTGCAAATCAACCCAAGTGCTTTGGAAAGATGTGTGCTAAGTGAGAATAGCTAAGCAGAAATTGCTGCCAAACTAGGTGTGGGCGAAGGCAGTTCTAAGAGACTGAGGAAAATGATAAAAATCACAAAAATCTCAGAGCATTTTACACTTGGATCGATTCTCACGGCTCCCTTCACTTTAAAGGAACTGAACCCGGAGATCACAAACTGTGACATTTCCAGGAAGTCTATGCAAGAAATACAACCTGACACCTCAAACAGACCCTTAACCAAAGGAAGACTGTGGCCCAAATCACAAGGCTTGTGGATAATGCTCACAGCCTAGTTAATAGTTAAGGTCAAGGTAAGATGCTTATGGTAGGGGCACGTCATTGTGCTGGCTGTCTGTTTTAAGTGCTTAGATTAATCGACTGCCCAATAGTGCTGGGCTGGTAGACCAGAAGCACCTGGTAGATCAGAAGGTCACTTTGGGGTCAAGGAGACATATGTCTGATGGCCTGCACAGGAAGAGGTGGAAGCAGGAAGAGCAGGGTGAGCCTGGGGCTCCCAGGAGTGGGCTCTCTCCCCAGTGGCTGGCACCCCATCCCAGCCCCGCGCCCATAGTTACCATGCCTGTGGAAAGTATAAGCTCTGTGTGCTTTCTAAAGTTCTACTTTAAATGACATGTGACGAGGGGTGCAAACATACAAGACAGCATCAAAAGATGCAGTGAGCCAGCAAGGGCTTGACGGAGGTGCGTGGAGTAGAAGATGAAGTTCCTGGGGCCGAAGTGGCTGGTGATGGAGAAAGTGTGTGGAAAAATAATGTGATGGAAAAATAATCACATTTAAAAAACTAAAAGAAAAATGACAGAACAGACAGGAGGTAAAAAGCCTCCAAGAAGCATTATCGATAAACTGGACCATATAATCAGATAGCTTTGCTACGATTCTCACATGTATTAGAATAACTCAGCTCCATCACTTCTGACCATAGACGTAACGCTTTTTGTCTAATGGCTATGTGCAGTCATTGTGTTAGCTCCAGCGACTGTTAACTATCCTACAAAAGCCGATCCATACAAAGAAGAAAAATGTCATGGGTTCTTTGGAAGATTAGTACTCACAATCCTAGAATCCACAGAGCAAAACTCATGATGGGTCTGGGGACTGACTGAATGGATGAATGAGCCAAGGCACAGCCAGAAAAATGAGTGGGGGAAAATGAGTGAATGTATCAGTCACTGACACAAACGTGGGAAGCTCCTGAAAAACTGACATTGTGGTTAGGATTGTGTTTTTTGTTAAGCTGTTAGCACATGAACAATTGATTCATAAATGAGGTCTCTTCTGCCAACACTCAGGATCCATGAGAGGGCTGGGGCATGGAAAAGACCCAAGCCTGCAGGGGGAGGCTGCCAGGTCCACAGAGCTGCCTGTTACAAAACAGGAGGAGATATGGGAGGTGGGAGGTCCAGGGCAGGGCCTACAGCTTGGGAGGACCGGCGTCCATCTTCTCAGCCCAGCACCCTATGCAGTGAGCCGCTCTACACAGAGCTGGGAAAGGACAGTGGGAGCTGGGCTGAGGATCAGGAGTAGTGCAGTGGTTCTTTCTGAATAAAGAGAGGAGTGTTGACTTATCAGCAAGGATGGCGGGGGTCTTCCACACACTTGCTCGCAGGGTCCCCAGATAATGCTCTCATCATAAATCGGTGCTTCTCACTGGGAGGTCTCAGGCAGAAACAACCTCAGAATGATAGAATGATGAGTTGGAGCTAACAAATGAAACTGGCAAGAATGAAGATGGTAAAGAGAGGAAGAACAAGAGCACAGAAACAGTGTCAAGCCATGCATGGTATAGGAAGTTAAATCTAAGGAGGAGTGTGTGGAATTGGGATAGAAGGCTATGACTTGGAGATTAAAGATAACTGATACAGAAAAGGACAATACTAAAGGGAGAAACCTAAAGAGTAGAACTAAATATTTAAATATCCTGAAGAAAACCTAGAATTTGGCCATGGCTCTAGGGAAGGAAAACGGTGAATACACTCCACAGAAAGATAGGAAAGCCGGGCATGGCAGCATAGGCCTGCAGTCCCGGTACTTGGGAGGCTGCGAGTGGGGGATTGCAAGTTCAAGGCCAGCCTCAGAAATTTAGTAAGGCCCTGTGCAACTTTAGTGAGAATCTGTTTCAAAAATAAAACAAAATAAAACAAAATAAAATAAAATAAAATAGGACTGATGGTGTAGCTCAGAGGTAGAATGCCCCCTGGGTTCAATCTCCAGTACCACACAACAACAGAAACAACAACAAAAGGATATAGGGTAGGAAAAAATACTTGTGAAGACATACAGACACCAACGCCTATGGAGGCTAATGAACCCCCTCCTTGTGGGGACCTGCAGTTGGCTGGCATAGGAACAACAACAAAAAAGTTACAACATAAAAGGAACTACACACTCATACACTGACATAATAAATACACATTTAACACAGCTTATTTTAACTTGCATTCAATATACATGGGCAAATATTTAGAGAGACCCAAACCACCCAAACAGACTCAAGAACAAATAGAAAATGTGACAAGAGTTTGAGTTAGTAACCAAGAAACGACCACAAAAGTAAAGTAAAGAATACCACACCTTTAACTTTTCCCCCAAAACAAGAGAAGCGGAGAGGATACTTCCAAAATCATTATAAAAAGCTTGTATTATCTGACACCAAAACCCAGTTAACATATGAAAAGAATTTCATAGCCAGGCATGGTGGCACACATCTGTAATCCCAGCACTTGGGGGGCTGAGGCAGAACGGCTGCAGGTTCACAGTCAGCCTCAGAAATTTAGTGGGGCCCTCTGCAACTTAATGAGGATCTATTTAAAAATAAAATAATATAGGGATGTGGGTATAGCTCAGAGTTAGAATGCTCCTGGGCCTAATACCCAGTACCCAAAACAAAGAAACAAACAAACAAAAACAAAAGAATTTTATAACATGACCAAGTGGGATTTACCTCATGAAGACAAGATTGGTTTAACATAAAAATCAATCTATGTAATAAATCACAATAATAGAATAAATGGGGGGCACATGATCATCTCAACAGATGCAGAAAAACACTCAATAAACGAGGAACAGAAGAGAACTTTCTGACCTGAAGAAGAGTAATTGGCGAAACAGTCATGGCTCACATATTAGTAGAGGAAGGCTGGGAGTCTGCCCCCCTCCCCCCCCAAGATGGGCAACAGACAAAGATGCCACTCTCACATTTTGGTTCAATATTGCAATGGAGGCTCCAGTCAGGATAATTAATCAAGAAAATAAAATAAAAGCTATCCAGAAAGAAATGGAAGACACAAACCTACCTTTATTTGTAGATGGCAAGATCTTGCATATGGGAAAAAATCCAGGAGGCATTATAGCTAATAAATGAGTTAGACATGGTTTCAGAATACAAAATTAATATAAAAATCATTTTAATTTATATATAACAGCAATAAATCAGATGAAAATTAAATTAAGAACATGATTTTATTGAGGGTTGGTGTATTGGGATAGAAACCAGGGGCATTTTACTTCCAAGCTACACTTCCAGTACTATTTTATTTTTTTGTGCTTATTTTAAGACAGGGTCTCTCTAAGTTGCGATGAATCTCATTAAGTTATTGAGGCTTAACTTGATAAATGAAAGACAACCCATGTTCATGGATTGGGAGACAATATTATAAGGATGACGATCCTTCTTAAGTTGATGTACAGATTTAATACATCATTAATCAAAATCCTGACTCTATTATTTGCAGAAATTTACAAATGAACCCCAAATTCATATAGAACTGTAAAGAATCTGCACAGAATCTCCAAAAATTTTTGAAGAAGAAGAAAAATTTGGGGACTCACACATCTCAATTTAAAAATTTACCATAAAGCCAGGCTTAGTGGTGAAAACCTGTGAAACCCACAACTAGGAAGGCCAAGGCAGGAGGATCACAAATATGAGGCCAGCTTTTGTAACTTGGTGGCATCTTGTTTCAAAATCGAAAACAAAAAGGCCTGGGAATGTAGTTAAAAGCTCCCCTGAATTCAATCCTTAGTACCACAAACAGAAAAAGCAAAGCAAAGGAAAACAACAAAACTGCCTTACTAAAACCTTGCAATAATCAAGATCCTGTAGTTCTGCCACACGGACAGAAAAAGAGGTAAATGAAATAGAATTGAGAATCTAAAAATAAACCCAAACACCTATGGTCAATTTATTCTCACCAGTTTTACAAGATGATTCAATAAGGAAATATTTGTCATTTCAACAAATGGCTCTAGGAACAGAACAAAGCTGGACCTCTGTCTTACATCATATACAACAACCAACTCAAAATGGTCCAAAGACTTGAAGGTAAGAGGTAAATCTGTAAGACTTTTAGAAGAAAACATAGGAGTAAATATTCATCACTTTGAATTAGGCAATGTTTTTTTGATAGGACACCCAAAGCACAAGCAACTAAAATAAATAAATAAACAGACAGATTGGATTTTATCCGAAGTAAGTCTTTTGTGTTTCAAAGGGCTCTATTAAGCAAAAAGATGACCTATAGAACCACTCGATAAAAGAAATGTTTTGCAAGTTATATACCTGATGAGAGATTTGTACATAGAATATATGAAGAACTCTTACAACTCAGTCATAAGAAGACAACCCAGTTTTAAAAAAGAGCAAAGGATCTGAAAAACATTTCTCTAGGAAAGATATAGAAAAAGTCATTAAGCACATGGAAAGATGCTCACCATTACTCATCAGGGGAATGCAAATCAAACCCACAATGAGATACCACTTCACGACCACGAGGATGGTGATGATGTGGAGAAACGGGAGCCCTCAGGCTTGGACTCTGCTGCTGGGAATGCAGAATGGTGCAGCTGCTTTGAAAAAGTCTCCCAATTTCTCAAAACAGAGTCATCATCATGGTTTGGCGATTCTACTTGTAGATACATACCCAAGAGAAACATAACACATATGTCCACACAAAAACTTGGACAAGGATGCGCACAGTGACCCCGGGTGGATTTCTGTGCTGCCTTATGTTTCTGCTGCAGGGAAGCCACGCTGAATGCCAGGCTGCTTCCTACTCCTCCCAGCCTGCTGTTTGAGCCCAGGCAGCTTCACACTATGCCCAATCTGCCCCAGGCCCTGCAAGCAGGCTGTTACCATAGCAACGAAGATAAGCTGAGTCTGGCAGAGAGTTGGCAAGGCAATGAGATAAGATAAATGACAATTTAATTTATTTAAATTTAATAATTTAAATAAGATATTAAATATCAAAATATATAGCATATATTTTGTGATTTATATATATTTATTTATATATACATATATATACATATATATACAAGACATATATACATATATATAATATATATATAAAATATACATATTTATTTACATATATAATATATAAATGTTATATTAAAAAGATAAGATAAATGGACACTGAGACCTAAGCAGTTTCAGACCCCGGGACTTAAAGGGGGGCTGGAAGACACCGTGTATCCCCTCATGTTGACTAAGCTCAGTGACGTCAGACCAGCCATCACTGAAGAGATAAGGAAGCATAAACTAATGATAAGAACTGGAGTTTAGGGAGGTGATAGTGTCTTGTTCGGGGCACCCCATCACCTTATTGTGATACTTTCTCTTTCACATTGCAAGGAACTTCTTTATTGTTACAATTCAGTTCCAACTCTTTATTTCTATACTGAGTTAGGACAAGAACCCACAGGTGGGCAGGTGGCCTGTCAAACCATGTCAATAGCAGTAGTCTTCAGAAAAGCCAAGACTTGAACACAACCCACACGACCATCGACCGGCCAATAATTAAACACAATGTGGTGTACTGGAGTGGTGGGGAGGAGGAAGGGAGGAAAAGTGGGAAATGAGATTACTTATTCACCTATGTTTCCATAAGCACTTAAGAAGAAAAGGACTGAACAGAAGGATTAAACCTGGAAAGCTTTGGCACTGGCTTCCTCCATGGGGCTGGAGAGGGGAAAGTTTATGCTTTTATTTATATACTGCTATATTATTTGACTTGTTTCCATGATCATATATTTCCTCTTTAATTAAAGAATTGAATGAAATGGAGTAGGAAAATAAAAAAGAGATTCTGAGGCATCCTCTTGAGTAGCTCGGTTCCCAGCTCCATCCCTCTGGGTGTAGCCAGGGCCCTTTGTGTCCTCTCTCCTTCTCAGAGCCTTCCACCCCTGCAGCCAGCCCGGCCCAGCCTCCCACCTACAGGCCAAGAGCCAACCATGTTTTCCAAAGCCCATCCCCACCTACGATCTGACTCCTCCTCTCATCGGCCCTGTGAGAACAAAGAGCATGAACGCTAAGTTTTAGAAGAGAAGAAATGCAGAGACCCACAGCAGGATGTCCACCATTGGGTGTGGAGCCCACAGGTGCCGCGGTCACACTCCCTTCCCTTCTGCCTCCCCCTGTGCTGGAGCTCAGCGGAAGGCTCGGGTCTTTGCAGTGGAGCAGAGCCTGCTGGTCCCACCCATGGCCACACCGGAAGGACTCGCTAAGAGGACACTTGATTATTTCTACTTCCATGCCAGAGTTTGATGCAAACTAACACACGTGGTAGTGACCCCCAGCCCTGACGGTGGCCTGCTGCAGATCGGAGGTGGTCTGTCCTGTCAGGGAGGCTTGGTCCTCAGCGTGGCGGTGCTGGATGGGGTGTGAAGAGGTGGGGACTCGTGGGAAGTGGCGGATCCTTGGAGGCGATGCTCTGGAACAGCATTCGTACTGGCCTCGCAGCTAGATCTTGTGATGGAAAAGAGCTTCTATAAGAGATATAAAAGAGCAAGCCTGGTGGCTGAATCACTCTAGCTTTCTATTTCATCATGTGCTGCTGCTCTCCGCCGAGTTACTGCCATTGTGATGCTGTCCGCCATCTGCCACCATGTGACTCCGCCAAAGGGGCCCTCAAAAGAGCAGGCACCATGCCGTGAAAACTTTCAGTCTCCAGCTGTGTGAGATTAAGGCACCTCTTTTTTTTTTAATAAATTTTCAGCCTCAGGTATTTTGTCATAGCAAGAGAAGCCAACACTCAGCAGTAACTGTTATAATTTACTTTTACAGAGTGTTTTTTTGTTTGCGTTTCTTTTTGGTACTGGGGATTGAACCCAGGGTCGTTTTACCTCTAAAGTATACTCCCAGCCCCTTTAAAAAATTTTTACTGTGAAGCTGAGTGTGGTGGTACACACTTATAATCCCAGTATTTGGGAGGCTGAGACTGGAGGATCTCAGTTCAGACAGCCTCAGCATCTTAGCGAGGCCCTCCGCAACTTGGTGAGACCCTGTTTCAAAATAAAGAATAAAAAATAGGGCAGGGGGTGTAGCCCAGAGGTTGAATGCCCCTGGGTTCTATCCCCAGACTCACTCACACAAAAATTTATTGTGAAACAGGGTCTGGATAAGTTGCTGAGGCTGGCTTTGAACCTGTTGTCCTCCTGTCTCAGCCTCCCAAGTACTGGGATCACAGGTGTGTGCCACCATGCCCAGCTTAGAGTAAGTTATAATTGGTTAAGTACCTCAAGGCACTGTTGAATTTGCAGTCATTTCTGTGATGTCCCACTGAGAAACTAACATTCCCTCCATATATAAAAATCAACCTAGGGTGGGACTGAAGCTCCGTGCCCACTCCCCCTCTACCTTTTGCCCCGAGGCCTGGAAAGCTTGCCTCACTTGCACAATGCCCTGAATTTGACCTCTGGAATTTCAAAAATATGACAATAAAAATAAGTAAAATAAACACCGACACAGGCCACACTTACGGAGTGACCACCAGGTGTTCAAGTAGGTCCGTGGCACAGGTGAGCAGACTAAGGCACAGTGGGTTTCGTGGCACGCTCAGGTGTCTTCTTCACACAAAGGCGAGGGGGACTCACACCCGGAGGCGCTGCTGACTGTTGACTCCCACCTCCATTCCCGTCGGGTTCCACACATCCCAGCCACACAATAACCCCGCACATCACTGTCCTAACTGCGCGTGCTTTTGTGGCTAGAAGATACGTGGGCCTTCTTTAGTTGTAAATTTTTATTTTAATGCCTAAAGTAGGGGAGTGCAAACTGTCAGCATTCATGGCCCTTTGGCTCTGTAAGTTTGGTCAAATTGGTGTGATATTTACAGATCAATAGTAAAATCTGCTGAGGTGAGGAGAAATCCCAGTACTTAACCTTAGCTTCACACGACACGCTGCAGAAAATTGCCGACACAAGGCCTCGGTGGAGGGGGCCAAAGGTTCACCCCGCTGAATAACTGCTTAATTAGACACCCCTCGGAACACCGCAGCCTCTCCCGGAGGTCAGCCCGCGCCGACAGCCGCAGCCGCGCGGGTCCATGCCGCCCAGGCTGCACACGGCGTGCAAGCAGGACCGAGGAATTAACACCTCGGTGTACAGCCAGGGGTGGCTGATAAATGAATGAGAAGCCTGGCACAGGACGGCCTTGCCTTTCATGAGACGCAGACGACCTTGAGAGGGAGGCAGGGTGCGTCTCAAGGGCAGCTGAGCAAGATGGGGCTGGGCTCTGAGTGGCTGGTTCTCGCCCAAACTCGCCTGGGAGCTGAACTCCCAATACGGAGTGCTGGGAGGCGGCCTCGAGGGGCCGAGGGTGGCCGGGCTGGAGCTGGAGAGTGGATCAGCGCTCTTTCCCTTCTCACTGTCATGGGCTAAGGTATTTATCCGCAGAGAGGTGTGATACATCAAGGTACCCTTGTGTCTTGTCTCTTTTCGTGCCCACCCTCCCTCCTCCATCGCTTGAGACCCTCACGGAAGCCAGCCAGGCAGAGCCGCTCCACCCGGGCACTCCAGCCCGCACAACTGTGCGCCAAATAACCTCTTTGTTGTACACACTTTCTTGTCTTGGGTATGTTGTTATAGCAACAGAAGACAGACTCAGACCAATGAACAGAAGGAAGGGAGGAAAGAGGGACAAAAAGAAAAAAAGAAGGAAGGAAATGAGGGAAGAAAGGAGAAAGCGACCAAGAAAGAGGGGGACTCTTACCCTTAGCCTCAAAGAATAGTATCTTGCTATCAAGAATTTAGTGGTAACATACTAAAGAGGAGGCTGTGTTCTACTCACATGGAAATTAGGAGCCTTCATTATTTACGAAACGCGTGTTTGTAAATGTGTCTTTATTAAGTGGCTGACCCCTGCTCCTGGCCCCATTGCTCCCCAGGAGCAGAAACCGTTTTTCTGTAGGACCCTGGCTCGGGAGACCCAAATGACATCTTCTGACAACTCTAAACTTTCTTTACTAAAACAAATTCCAAAGGGTGAGGACGGTCCGGTCCCTTGCTTTGGAGTAGCTGGTCCCAGAGGACATCAGGAGCCGGGGGACGGTCAGTAAAGTGACTCGGGGGCCGTCTAGGAGTGCAGGACAGCAGCAGGGCTCTGTCGGCCTGGAGTTCTAAGCGCATCTAGGACAGACATCAGCAGTGCCCAATATACAGCCAGCCAGAGCAAGGCCCGGCCCCGCCCTCGCCCCACCCCTGCCTCTACCTTCCAATCAGAAGCGTCCAGCTCTGCCGGGCGGGGCGGAAGGGGCCACTCACCATGTGCAGGACGTCGGAGGAGGCCATCTGCATGCAGCACATGGCGGTGGCCAGCGCGCACACGATGGTGGAGAGCACGTTGAGGGCGCACACGCTGAAGAGGAGGTCCTGCGAGAGAGGATGGGAGAAGGTCAGCCTATGGCGGAAGCCCGGGTGGGGAGTCCGCAGCCCCTCACCCAGGTCAAGAGCCAGCGTGGACAGCCGACTGCTAACGTGTACATGAAGAAAAGTTATGTAGCATGTGTTTCACGATCAAAACTGGCCTCTAAAGCCGGGTGTGTTGGTGTGTGCCGGTAATCCCAGTACTAGGGAAGCTGAGAAGGGAGGATCGAGGGTTCGAGGACAGCCTCAGCAAGTAGTGAGACTCATCAACCTAACGACTCAGTTTCAAATTAAAAGTCAAGGAGGGCGGGGCCTGCAGCTGGGAGGTAGAATGCCCTTGAGCCCAATCCCTAGTGCCACAAAAGACAATAGGACATGGCATTACGGCACCATCATCTGAACTGTCTCCTCCATCAGCTCTTTCTTCCCCCTCTCCTGACTCCCCTCCCACTATCCTACTGGTCTCTCTCCACGATTATCCAAAGTCCCTTACATTTCCTGTTTTCTCTCTGGCTTCCACATAGACAAGAGATACGACCCTTGACTTTCTGAGGCTGGCTGATCTCAGCATGACATTCTCTGGTTTTATCTATTTTCTTACGAATGACCTCATTGTGTTCTTCTTTGTGAAAATGCCAGGTCTTTAATCACTTTTAATCTTGAGATAAGTATAGATTTTTTTAAAAACACTTTTAATCTTGCGATAAGTATAGATTCACTTGCAGGTGTAAGAATTAATACACAGAAGCAGAAAGGTCGGGTGGTGCTGTGTACCTGATGGCGGCATCTTGCAAAACTACAGCACAGTCACACAGCCCGGGTTCTGATAGCAACAGAGACAGAATGCTTAGCCGGGCAAGGACCCGCCTCCTATGCTGCCTTTTGTAGCCAACACCAACCTCTCCCTCTGCCCTCCACTTGGTTTCCTGTTCCTAACCTCTGCCAATCAGTAGTCTGTTCTTGCTTTCTAAAATTTTGTCAGCCGGGCGTGGTGGGCACGCTTGTGATCCCAGCACTTGGGAGGCCGAGGCAGGAGGATCGCGGTTCACGGCCAGCCTCAGCTACTTACTGAGGCCCTCTGCAACTCAGTGAGACCCTGTTTCAAAATAAAGAATACCAAATAGGGCTGGGGGTGTAGCTCGGAGGTAGAATGTCCCTGGGTTCCATCCCCAGTACCATAAAAAAGGTCATTTCAAGAACGTTACATAAAACAGAATCATACAGCTGCATCTTTTTGGAAACGGTCTTTCCTGTGCAGCACGATTCCCTCGAGACTCACTCAAACTGTTGCATGTATTAATGCTTCGTTATTTTTCTTTGCCGAGTAGTACTCCCAGTATCGACATACTACAGTTATCTCATTCATCATTCGTTGAGGAGTATCTGGGTTGTTTCCAGTTTGGGTCCATTACAAATGAAGCCACTATGAACATTAGTGTGCAGGTGTTTATGTGAGTATGAGCTTTTCTTTCTCTGGGAAAATGTCCAAGAATACAATTGCTAGGTATGGTAACTGCATATTTAGTTGTATAAAAAATTGCCAGTTGGCTTTCCAGAGTGGCTGGAACATTTTATATCACCACCAGGAGCGCATGAGCGATCCGTTTCTTACCTCATTGCTAACGTTTGCTGTGCTTCTTTTTATCTCAGCCATGCTGACAGGTGTGCAGTGACACACCACTGTGGTTTTAATCTGCATTTCCCTGAAGTCTCATGAGGTTGAACAGTCTTTTCAGATGGTCATTATCTACTCATGTGTCCTTGCTGGCAAAATGTCTGTTCGTGTCTTTTGCTTATTTTCTTGCTGTATGCTTTGCCTGTTAAAAGCCTGTTGAGTTTTAAGAGTTCTTCCTCGTAGTGCTTTCTTGCACATCCTTTTATTTTTGTGTTGTCAGTATTGTGCATCATGACGAGGCTCAGCGTGATAGGAACGTCCACGGGCAAAGCACGTGGGGTGTCTCCCTGCGCCTCCGGCTCCGGCCCCTTCCTGCACGTGTTGCTGAGGTCGGCACCGGTGGTTTCGTACACGTGCATGGCGTTATTGAACCGTTTCCTCCATCGGTCTCCTCCCCCCATCTGGAGCCCCTCCATTGCTCCCCTGGAGTCTCTCCATCTTCTTCTGAAGTCCCCGTTGTCTCGTAATTCCTCTCTGGCTTCCACAGAGGAGAGAAACCATACAACCCTGCACTTTCTGAGACTGGCTGGTCTCATTTAGCACAATACCCTCTAGTTCCATCCATTTTCTTCAAATAACATAATTTTGTTCTTTGTGGAAGAACAAAAGTATACGAGCTGTTCATCAGACGAGCATCTTGGAAATACTTTTTCCCAGAGTGTAGCTCATGTTTTCATTCTCTTCAGATGGTGTCTTAGTTCATTTGGCTATAACCAAAATGTCATCAGCTCAAACCACAAAGCACTTGTTCCTCACAGTTCTCTGGCATCTGGAAGCCCAGGATCAAGGGGAAGGCCCGCGTCCGAGCTGCAGACTACCAGCTTCTCACTGTGTCCCCACTCGGCAGGGCAAATGAGCTCTCTGGGGTCTCTGAAACAGGAACACCCATCCCATTCATGGCCCAATCCCCTGCCACAGCCCAGCTTCCTCATACCGTCCTATTGAGGTTACCGTTTCAACACAAACATTCAGCCCATTACACATGGTTTTCACAGAACAAGTTTGTAAGGTTCTAATGTCCCGTCTGTCACCCTTTGCCTTTGTGGTTTCAGCATTTGGTGTCAAGTCTTAAGAGCTCCTGGACTGGCCCTGGACCCAAAGGATTTTCTCCCATGATTTTTCCTAAAAGTTTTATTGTTTTGTTTTACACTTACAACTATGATCCATTTTACGCTGCTTTTTGAGCAAGGTGTGACGTTTATGTTGAAGTTCATTTTTGTGCTTTTAATTTCAGTTTCCGCATGTTTGTTGTTAGTATACAAAAATGCGGTTGATTTTGTGTATTTGGTATCTTGTGATCTTGTTAGATTTACTAGTCTTAGTCATTTTGTTGCAGATGCCTTAGGATTTTCTATGTAGACAACCAGGTCATCTGCAAATATTTTATTTCCTCTTTTTTCAATTCATATGTTGTTTATTTCTTTTTCTTGCATTATAGCACGAGCTTGGACCTTGAGCACTATGAACAGGAATGGGCAAGGTGGTGAGAGCAGATATCTCCATCCTGTCCCCCTCATAGAGGGTAAACAGTGTGGAGTTTTAACTGTCCAGACACACTCGTCTTCTTTAGGGAATGCACTCGCAGACCCATACCAGAAATAGAAAAAAAAATGTTCATAGCTGTACATTCACCATAGTCAAACTATGGAACCAGCCAAGATGTCCACCAACATATGAGTGGACTACAAAACTGTGGGATATGTACACAATGGAAATCTACTCAGCCATTAAAAAAAACTCAATTACATCATTTTCAGGGAAACGGATGGAACTGGAGGACATTATACTAAGCAAGATTAGTCAGTCACAAAAAATAAGAAATTGGATGCTTTCCCTAATATGTGAAAGCTAAGGAGAAATGGGTCATAGGAGGAACTCTAGATGAAAAAGGAAATCCTATAGAGGAGCAAACAAGACAACCTAAAGGAGGGGAAAGGAGGAGGGAAGAGGAAAATCTCTAAAACACACAATATACTTAAACATATTGAAGTCAACTACTAAGCCAAGCAAGGGAGGGAGGGATGGGGAGGGAATGGGGTAGGGGCTAAATGGGTGATGTGTACATATATGTCCACTCAAGTTTTTACCCCAATATGATGTATGAATATATGCACCAATAAAAAATTTAAAAAAAGAAAAAGGAAACAATAACCTTGATACACAAAAATGACCAACTACTTAAAATAAAGATATATTCTTCAATCTTCTTGATATATAAATGTACAAAATACTATACGTACTCAAAGAATTATGGAGAAAGATTGACTTTTCACAGAGTGACTTATATTGAAAAGGTTAGTTTCAGCGACCTAATCAGAAGGCTGGTAGATCCTGAGGTGAGAAATGCTGGCTTTGCTGACCAACGTCGTGCATGCGCTGGGTGCCCCCTGCCTTGTCTAGGAGCCTCCCCACGGCTTACTCATAAGCACACACAAGTCTGTGTACTTTCTTCTGTGGTATCCTCTAGGAAGTCTCCTGCTCTCCTGTACATGGCCTGTGACTATAGAAGCCGGTGCTTATCAGTTCTCAGGCCCACCTGTGAGCTCATGAAGAAATGTATCTATAATACTACTATGGCGGAAAATGAACATATGGTGTTTCAACACCCCCTACCCCCAGGCTGTATAGCCCACAGCAAATGTAAAGGCAGAGAAGTGAGCCTTGATTTTAAGATTTAGTGAGGCAGAACGAAAGTGGGGCTCAATGTAGGGCTAAGCATCCCCAGCTGAGGCCAGACTGTTGCCAGATCTCTGCACCACGTGGGAACAGGTACTATCCCAGCCCTGAGGGAGTGCCAGGAAGTGTGTCTCCAATTCCTTGGACATTCTTTTCCCAGACTCCAGCACTTTCTTCTTAAGCATGTCCTAACCAGCATTCAACAGAACACTCAAGGGGCCCCTCTGAAGATCCCACAGCTCTCTCCTCCTCAGGACGCCATCCCTAGAACTCTGGTCTCCATGTCTTGGTCCCCCCAGACTCAGTCCTGTCCAGCCCACCCAGGGAGTCACAGGGAGCCCCCTCAGGTCCCTCTCCCAGCGCTGAGACCCTTGGGCCTCTCTCACTGTGAGAGCTGGCTGTGAGGTCTTACTGAAGGGGATAGAGAAGAAAGGGACCCAAGAAAGGAATGCAATCAGCCTCTCAAGTACTGGGATTCCAGGTGTGTGGCACCACACTGGACTTGGAACTCTTAAATAAACATTTGCTATCTCTCAGGGAGGTCATTCAAAATTATAATTAAAATAATGGCGCCTGTCGATGTAACAGCTAAAATTATAAACCGAGTGAGTGTATGCTTAGTCTTCATCTCTAAACATTTCAGCTCTAATGATCATACTTTCTACTGCCATTGCAATGAACACCCTTCTCAAAAATCACATTAATTTTTCATGCACTCCCATTTGCAAACAAATAAAACCACTCATAGAAAAGAAACACAAGTCAGAGCCTTTTGTGTGGATATGCATCCTGAGGCAAATACTGCTTTATGTCTTGTGACGTGCTTTCATTTGAAATATAGGACAAAAAGACTTCTTCCCCCATCCCTTCTCCAGCTGTTTAAATGCTTGGCTTCTTTTCTAAAGAACCCTACACCACCTGGAATTGTGTTTATGTGTTTCTTTGGCATTCTTTTCTCGAGTAAACAATGCCTTTACCCCTTTGACAGCTTTATGGACGAGTCTTCTACAAGCACTGAAACCCATGGTCTATAAAATCCCTTTACAAGGTCATTGGGAATGGCCATTGTGAAAGAAAAGCCAGTCTCTCATTGCTGATGCTGGGAATTCTTCAGGCTTGCTTTTGAAGTTATTAACACAAATAAAACTAATGAAATCACACACACAACAAATTTCGTTTAGAACAGAAACAAGAGGGGAAAAGTTTCAGACACTTAGACAAACCTACAAATGGTGAATTCTTTTAAACGTCTCTCCAGTCCAAGTGACTTAGGATATTAATAACACAATCAACAGAGAAAGCCGATGGCCGCGAGAATGTGCGGACGCCTCCACCTTAGTAAGCACTGTCCGTGTTCACAGCAGCATAAGTCACAGTGGCCAAATACAGAATCAGCCTAGCAATCTGCCACAGATGAACGGGTATTGAAAATGTGATGTACACACACACACACACACACACACACACACACACACACACACACACACGATGGAAGTCTACTCAGCCAGAAAGAACAAAATTGTGTCATTTGCAAGAAAATGGAAGGAATTAGGGAATATTATGCTGAGATCAGCTAGTCTCAGAAAGTCAGAGGTCATATGTTTTCTCTCATATGGGGATGTTAAAAAGGAAATAGAAAGCAAAGGAGACTTTAGATAATTGTGGAGAGGCCAGTAGGACTGTGGAAGGGGACTGGAGGAGAGAGGTGGGAGGAGAAAAAGGACTGATGGAGGAAATGGTTCAAATAAAGCCATACGTGGAGTTACCACTGTTAATCCCCTAACGTGTACAGGGAGAGGATCCAGAGGGAAGCACACCAAGTGCCGTGTACCTATGTGTATCGCCTCCAATCTCACTGTGACACAGAACTACAATGCACCAATAAAACTATCTTAAAAACCTAAAAATTCAGAGCTGGGCATGGTAGCACACGCTTGTCATCCCAGTACTTGGGAGGCTGAGACAGGAGAATTGCAGGTTCGCAGCCAGCCTCTGCAACTTAGTGAGACCCTGTTTCAAAATAAAGAATAAAATATAGAGCTGGGGTTGCAGCTCAGAGGTAGAATGCCCCTGGGTTCCATACCTAGTACCACAAAACAAACTTACTTAAGAATTCAGGATATTTGATTCCTTTGTTGGGAATACTAGACTCACAGAGGATAAACTGCTATATTTATTTTCCATTATTTCATTTACTGTTTTTCTTCTACATGGTTTCTTTCTTTGAATAATGAAAAGATTCCCCCAGGAGGCTATTATCAGCCAAGGCATAATGATGGGAGGCAGGATGAGGAGAGGCCAGGGCATGGACCAGAAGGGATGGGAGTGTGATTGTGTGTGGCGCGTCCTCTGAGATGCCCTCTGTGTTTACTGTTCATTGCCTGGCAACCTTAGACGCTGCCGTGCACTCTGGGCATGGCTTCAAGCTCCCGCCGGGTACGCCAAGGATGTAAAACCTCGGCGAGTCTTTACCCAGCTCATTTCCCCTGGCTGAGTTTGCAACAAGCAACACTGAGTGAGGCGTTCTGCCCGAGACAAGCTGGGGTTCACTCTGAAGGAATATAGGTTTCCCAAGCTGGGTGTTCTTCAGTGTGCAGGCAGCCATGTTGGGCGCTTTGCATCCCTCCTGAGACGGGAGGAGGCTGGGGAACGACGGAACCAACAGTGTGCTGGCCACAGCTTTTGCCATGTGTTGTAAAGTTCTTTGTTGCTGAACCAGGAGTCACGTGTCTTCTGCCAGAGAAGTAGCCACAAATCTCAGACCCCGCAAGAATAGACACTACATTTCCACTTTTAATAGGACATTAAGAGCAGGACTCTACTCTGTATAGTGCTATGTGCAGTGGAATCGCTTCTGCTACGATGTCTACTGCTCTGTAGAGTAGAGTGCTTGCTCAAAATAGGTGATTGCTAAATATTTCTTTGAAAAAGAAATGTGTGCATGCGTGTAAGTATGTGTAAGTCACTGGGGATTGAACTCAAGGCATTCTACCTCTGATCTCCACCCCTAGCCATGTTATGTTTTATTTTGCAACAGGAGCTTGCTAAGTTACTTGCTAAATTACCCTGTATTGCTGGCCTTGATCATGCAGCATTCCTGTCTAAACCTCCCACGTACTGGGATTACAGGTGTGTGCCACTGCACCCAGCTTGTTTGAAAATTAATGGGCTATCTCTCTGTTCTGTTACAGAGCTTAAGTTCAGACTAGAAGGAAATGATATACTTACTTTTCCAATGTCCAACCACACACAGAGAAAAATTCACCTTCCCCTTTAATGCAGAAATGAGAATCATTTAAACACATGTGCACACACACACACACACACACACACACACACACATCTTTTTGGTATCATGATCAGTGTATGTGCATGTTTGTGTGTATGTGTGTGTGTAAAATCTGTAACTTAATTTGTATAAAATTTCTAAAATGATCAGACAAATCCTGGAACAAATCCTAGGCCATTTAATTTGTTTCTATGCCATTTAATTTGTTTCTATGGAGAGTGGTTACTGGCTACAGCGGTCTTTGTGGCTTCTTGAATCGTGAGCCTACAAAAGGCGCTAAAATTAGGCTGTCACACAAAGGAAAGGGATTCATGAGGTGTTTGCATGAGCTGTAATTTCACGATGTAAACATCCCATTTAAGATTCCTAAAAGCCTAAATCAACTTTGGGCTTTTTTTGACCACTCAAGTACCGTTCATAAAGCAAATGCTACTGCAGAGGGCAGGACTGCTCCTCTCAGAGAACGTGCTCTTTCCCAGCGGAGCTCGGGATCCGGGATCCAAGAGGAAGTCTGCATTCTCTACTTCATGGTGCAAAGCTGCACCTGACTTGTTAACTAAAAACCGTCCTCTGCTCTGTGAATCCGCAGACTTTAGCCTTCATTTGGTGGTTGTAAATGGCCTAAACTGGAGTCTGTAAATAACTCCAATTAACAGATTGTTTTCTTACAGTGTCATCAAATTATTTGCCACTTTGATGATATCTGAAGGATAACCAGGCCAAAAGTGTGTGTGTGTGTGTGTGTGTGTGTGTGTGTATGTGCGTGTGTGAAACCATTGTGATCCTAATTAGCCTCTAACTTTAAATCATTATTTTAAAACATTTTAATTTAGCCCCAAATTTATAAAATTGTGAAAGAAAAGCAAGCATTGTCAAAACATTTTTGGAAAAAAAGGCCTTGCATACATTAAAATATATCACAAATCTATAATAATAGAATATATGACATCAGTGAAGGAACAGAAGAGCGTTCAGGTAAAGATCCTTGTAACAAATGCAGCACATTACATAGCCTGTGTTGGGATAACTGGCTATAAAAAGAGATGCGTGTGGATAGAACAAGAAAGGAAACTTACTCTTTGCAAACCCAGATGCAAGAACCCTAAACAAAATATCAACAAAAATCTAATAGCATATTTAAAAACATGAACAAGTTTGGTTAGTCCTATATTGCAAAGGTGTTCTATATTAACTAATCCATTAATGGAATTCACCATGCCAAACAAGAAAAGCCATATATGATCATCTCCATAGACTCAATATAGGAGTTGATATTTTAACACTCTTGTAGAAAGCCTCTAATAAACGACAAACAGACCAGAGCTCCTTTAACTCAAGGAACCCTATAGCAAACACCCAGGAGCACACGAGGATGGCCGCCACTGTCACTTCTATCCAACACTGTACAGCAGGTCCCAGCTTGAGTAGCACAATCAAAAGAAATTCACTTTTTATTCTTTATTTTGAACAGGGTCTCACTGAGTTGCAAAGGGCCTCAGTAAGTAGTTGAGGCTTTTGGGGAACCTCAATCCTCTTGTCTCAGCCTCCCAGATGCTGGGATGACAAGCGTGCCCACCACACCTGGCGACGCCCTCTGTGTTACAGGTTAAGGCAGAGGTGGGACCCCAAGGATGCAGCAGCTGATCCAGATCAAGCCCGGTGCCAGCATGGGGGCCCTGGTGCTGGACACAAATGGTCAGGGGCTGGGTCCTGGGGTCCAGGGGGAGGCTCAGGGTAGAGAGAGTGGAGAACTGTCAAATGTAAAGATTTCATCTTAGAAATTGTGGGAGCAACTTGAGGGAGTGACCGCTTTACTTGAAGGTAAGTTTATAAAGTCCTACATAAGTTTACAGGTTAGCAGAACTCTTCATAAAACTATAATAACTAAGGAAGTGTGGTATGGGCCATATCCATGGTTTCTATGGCCATTGACTTAGCCATCTGTGGATAGAAAATATTAGGGAAAATTTGTGTCTTTGGTTGTATCATTCCCAAAGTAAATGGGGATGGTGAAACACCGTGTCTCTCAATATCCCCTTCCTATTTCCCCTAAACCCAGTCGAATTGAAGGAGCCGGGAGAGCAGGCCGGGGCTGGGACGTCTAGACACAGATTCTCTTGAAGGCTTTGGCTCATGCCCTGGGAACCAGGGCGGGCTGGCGTCTCTGGAGGAAGCCGCCTTCTTGCCTGCGTACCAGGACGGCTGCTCCATAGGATGCCGGTCAGACCAACACACCAGCAAGCCGATGAGTCGCCCCTCCCCTTCTGCAGCCTGACACATAAGACCCTCTTTGAGTGGGGGCCGGTGCAGAACCGAGGGCTGTGGACGTCATTCCTTCAGCCACCCTGGGCAGCACACCAGAAGGGAGGTAGTGCTGCTTGGCAAAGCCCGCGAGGGACAGAGGTGCTACCGTCAGCACCTGAACCGACTGTTCTTGGAGCATCACCGGTCTCCTACAAGAAGCATTCGCCAGTACATCACTGGACGCTTTCTTTGGACTGTCTGAAAACCTGCCACTGCCCAGGCACGTCTAGTATGTGGACATTATAGTAGTAAACACGTAGATACTTACCCCTTTGTCATCATTCACTAAACAACACCGGTTGTGTTTGGTATGAGTCATCTAGAGATGATCTGAAGTATACAGGAGGATGTGTCTGGGTTGTATGCAAATGCTATGCTATTTTGTAAAGGACTTGAGCGCCTTCCGATTCATACCCTAGATATCTAAGGATAATTCTACTGGCAAAGAGATATAAAGGATTCATTTAGTAGGAAAGAATGGAAATAAATATCAGAACTTGAAGTGAGACAGACAAAGCAGATTTCTTTCTCTTGAGGAAAAAATATTCAATAAAAGGTTAAAATAACTAGTTAAACAACATACACAAAAATCAATGCCAGATGGATTTAGAACACAAATGTGAAAGAAAAAAATGAAAGGAAATGAGTATAGGAGTGTATCTTTATCTCCTCTGAGTAGGAAAGAATTCCTTCAACAAAAGGTAAACCTTACACCAATCAAAAACTTTTAAAGGCAAATAACTAATAGCACAGGCAGTAGCCAGGAGCAGCGATTCTTAGAAGAAACCTGAGCAGTAAATAAATGTCCAAAAAGATGATCAATTTCAGTAAGTGCTGGGAAATGTAGATTGAGATCACAAGATATCTTTTGTGTTCCTGCTGGGCTGGCAAAATCCATAACACTAATGGCAAATGTTGGGTGTGGATCAATGAGGGCTCTTGGACAGTTCTCATGGGAGAAAAAAATTAACACAATCACAGTGGTAAGTAATTTGGCATCATCTTCTGAAGTGGAGTTCTGCAGCAATTTCCTCAGGAAGCGCAGGCCACTCGTGTCCTGAGAGGCTCACACAGGTGTTCCTTAACCAACTGGGATGCGCCCAGGGCTCCTTCCACAGGGAAGGGCTCAATACACTGCAGTGTGTGCACAGATGAAATATCTCAGAGCAGTGAAAATTAGTTGTTACAGCCATACTGCGGCTGAATATGAGGAATGTATTATAAAATCTACACAGAATATGATGCCATTTTTATAAAACTAAAGAAAAAACCCACAAAACTAAACAATACGGTGTCTAGGCATATATACTTAGGTAACTGAACTTTAAAGAAAATGAAAAAAATTCAAGAGTATACTTCCCTCTGCCAGACACATATCCAGGTCGCCATGGCGGTATGGGTGATAGCTACTGAGTCCCAGGGATTTGTTTTATTATTGTGCTTTATAATTTACATTACTCTATTGCTTTGTCCATTATTGTGTCAAAATAGGGAAATAATCAGCAACTTAGTTGGACCTTGTTTCAAAATAGGGCTCAGAGGTAGAATGCCCCTTGAGTTCAATCCCTAGAACCACAAAATAAATAATAAATGAGGGAACCAAAGACTAGACAAGATAATTTGGAAGAAGAACTAGGTGCAGGGATGTATCCTACTGGAGATCAAGCCCTGTTATCCAAGCAGTGATTAAGGTACAGTAGAACTGATTTTTTTTTTTTGGTGGTACTGGGGTTCCTGGAAGCCCTTCTACCTCCGGGCTACACTCCCAGACCTACTTTTACATTTTTGTTTGGAAACAGGGTCTCCTAAGCCAGCGCGCGCGGCTGGCTTCGAACCTGCGCGATCCTCCTGTCTCTGCCTCCCAAGCGCGGGGATTACAAGCGTGCGCCACCACGCCCAGCTAGAACTGATTTTTTAAAAGTAGATAGACTAAGAAGGCAGAGGAAGCAAACATGAAAAGTACCACGGAAACGCAGTATGTCAAATGAGTAGGAAAGAGTCGTGTAAATGGCACTGGCAGGGCTGTGTACTCACACTTATCATCAGTGACGTTACACCACTCACACATGGAAATTTAAACATCCTGCACTTGCAAGACACAGGCTGAAAACTTTTCGATGCAAACGCTAGGAGACTGTTTGTAAGTCTGGGGGAGGAAAGTGCTGACCCTCCTCACTGGTCAGCTTCGCATGTACAGACTTGACTGCTTGCTAAAATTTATTTGTGGGTCCAAGATCAGTGCTTGCAGTACTGTGCAGTAAGTTAGATACATGCCCAGCAGCAGAGCATCTGTGTTACCCAACTGCACGTGTTCCCTGCTGATGCAGGACGAGGTGACACTCTGCCTTCCGGTTCCACTTGTAAGCAGGTAGAATACTCACCTATGACTTTTGGTGTGGTGGGCTTAGTGTCCCATTTCTTGTGGTTTTGTTTTCGGTGATTTTACTGGATAAAATATTACTTCATAGTGCTGGTGCTGTCCAGCATTCTGAAGTAAAAGAAGGCTGTGCCTGCCTTAGGGAGAAAATATGTGTGTGTGTTAGACAAACTGTGTCCAGGGATGAGTGATGTGCTAGTGCAGCTGCCCGTGAGCTGATGTCTGTGAACCCACATACCCAGTAAGATGCCTTTATACACCAGCACACACAAAGCAAGGCTCTCTGTTGATCTGCTGATTAAAATGTGAACACAGGCTTGAAGAAAGCCAACCCTGTATCTTCCCAGAAGAAATGGTTCAGTGTTCACTAACTCAATATTTGAGACACCTTTACAGAACACAGTTGCTGTGGGCAATGAGGATTGACTATGTTTATAAAAGGATATAGAAGGTAAAATTCAGCTGGGCACAGTGAAGCACACCTATAATCCAAGTCCTTGGGTAGCTCAGACAAGAGGATCACAGATTTGAGGACCGTGTGAAGTGATGCAGTAAGACCCTATTTCTAAATAAAAAGTAAAAAGGGCTAGGGGTACAGCTCAGTGGTGGAATGCTCCTGGGTTTAATTCCCAGTACCACCCAAAAGGGCAAAAATCATAAGGGAAAGGCCGGTATAACTGGATATGTTGAAAATTTAAAAACTTCAGTATGAAAATTACACTGTTAAAAAAGAAAGTAGATTACACATGAGGTCCTATTTGCAACAGGTACAATGAAGAAAGGATTGGTATTCAGAAGATGTTAAGAAACCTTTATAAAATGAAAAGAGACATCTTAATAGGATAGTCACAAAAGATACAAATGCGTAATTCTTGGATGTGACCACCTAGCCCTTTACATATGAAAGCTGTTTCATCTCCCTGTGGCCAGGGAGATGCATGTAACACCCTTAATGAGACGCCGTGTTCCTTCTTGTAGGTGGCAAAAATAGAAGGTCAGTCAAAGGGATGGAAAAATGAGGATCCTAACTCAGTGCTGATGGGAGTATAGCTTGTTGGCACTTCCTCTTGGACATTTTGACAATCCCCGGTAAAGCAGAAGCTGTGTAAATCCCAGGACCCAATAATTGCCCTTTTGGAGACTGATCCCGGAGAAACACTCACACAGGCACCCTGGGGGACCAGAATACGGATGTTGAGAGCCACGTTGTGTGTAAAAAGAAGATTTCCAGCCAGGAATGGTGGAGCATGCTTGTAGTCCCAGTAGTTAGAAGGCTAAGGCAGGAGGATTGCAGGTTCAGGGCCAGCTCCAGCAACTTAGCAAGACCCTCCACAACTTGGTGAGGCCCTGTTTTAAATTTTTATTTTTTTTTATATTTTTATTTTTTAATTTTTATTTTTTATAAGTGGAACATATTGAAACATTTAGATTGTGTTTAAAATGGGGTTGGGGTTATAGCTCAGAGGTAGAATGCCCCTGGGTTCAATTCCTGGTACAAAGAAAGAAAGAAAGAAAGAAAGAAAGAAAGAAAGAAAGAAAGAAAGAAAGAGCGAGCAAGCAGGCCAAGAGTAGGTAAATAGGTGCTGGTGTATTCACATAGTGGAAAGCTATATATAGTTGTGAAAAATAAATGAGAGCCCACACACCCATGGGGATGACTCTCACAAAATATCGTGGGCGGGGAGTGAGTGAGGGGCAAATACAAAGAGGCGACACCAGGAACCTCACCTTCTATACGGCCCATCGCAAGGACAAGGAATAAGCCTGAGCAGGTGCAGGTGGGCAGGTCCCCCCCGCCGCGCCAGGAAGCAACACAGCCAGGCGAGGTCACCCACGTGAGGTGACCTGTGACCAATGGCCTGTGATCTGAGTGATGACTATGATCCGTGACCTCTGAGTGGTGGTATGACCTGTGAGCAGTGATCTATAAGCAGTGACCGAGCTGTGAGCCCTGAGTGTAACCTACGACCTATGACCTGTGACCTATGAGCAGAGATGGTGCAGGAGCAAGGCGTACGTAGGTCCGCAGAGGGCGAGCATAGGGGAATGTTGTGATGGCATTTGCAGAACTCTCCTGTATCACTAATATCTCTTTAGTCTACAATTTTAGAAATAGGTATGTTAGGAAATAATAAACAATTTGCTGTAGTAATGTTTACATCTGCAAAATATTCATTTCAACACAGCACAAGATGATAGATAAAAAGCACATCATTAATAAATAGGGACTTACCCATCAATAAAAGAGATGTTTTTTAAAGAATAGAAACAAGAAATTTAATTTAACTCCTTTCAATGCAGTGTAGCATTGGTGGATGCTGAGGCCTGAATATTCATATCTTCTCTAATTTATACTTTGAAACCCGCCCCCCCAGGCAATGCTATGCAGAGGAGGTCATAGTGTGGTGAGGGCGGGCCCTCTCAGAAGGGACAGAAGAGGCACTGCTTACTCCACGCTCTCTCCTTGCCACAAGAAGACAAAAGAGAAGAGGGGCTCCTGCAAAGGAGAAAGTGGGCCTTCCAGGACCCTGTCATGCTCAAGGTAGGATGCCCCTGGGTTCAATCCCCAGTACAGAAAGAAAGAAACAGGGAGGAAGGAAGGAGGGAGAAAGAAAGCCAAAAAGAAAGAAAGAAGGAATGAGAGAAAAGAGGAAGAAAAGAAAGAGAAGGGAGGGAGGAACCGGCAGTCCTGCTCAGTGTGGCACTTAGAGGAAGGCTGCTCTGAATCTTTTGTGTGTGCTGAAACACTCCTGTCATCTATAACCCTGAGTTTAAAGTCTGGAAACGAATATTGACCAAGGTGTATAAATGGCCCCTCGTGCAGCGCTACGGGGCACATTTCTTTTAACCTTGATTGACTTCAATTACTGCGCTTCATCTGCCACTGCCAAATAATTCCCCAAAGACACAAGAGAAGTGGAATGTTTTTACTCGTGAAGCCACCCTTACGGTACTTCTTTTGCCTGGGAATTCAAGGCCAGTTAGACTCAAGCCTGCTTGAAAGAAACCCTCAGTGAGGAAGGAATCAATTAGCTGGCCAACTCTGCACAGTCTTGTGGCCAAGGGCCCATCTGGACTTCAGGAATTGGATCAGAGCAACCAATTACGGCCCCATCACTATTTATTGATTTAGCTTGATTGTGAAGAGCGGTAATGCATTGTGCAATTTATCTGGAAAATATCATTTAATTCAGTAATTGGGCTTCTGGCTCCTTTAATTCCAGAGGACGGGATCCCTGGGCAGGGTACAGAGATGGACCCTTCAGTGTCTAGTGCGTCTTTGCAGGAGATGACCGTGTCAGATGCCTCTGACACCCCAGGGCCCACTGATAGAACAGAGGAGCAGGCCTGGGGCGGGGCGCTCTGGGAGGGCTGGGAGCCAGGAGGGCTGGGCCTTGAGGAAACAGAATAGCTGCACAGTCACTGGAGGACTTCCACTAGAACCCAGGGAGGTCAGGCAGGCAAGGAAATGAGGATCCAGGTAGCAGAGATCCCTCTGGCTGAGGGGCACAAGAGGGTCCACGCTTCTGAGGAGGGTCAGTGGTGTCTCACCTGGAGTCGCCAGCAGAGGAGAGGGAGGGAGGGAGGTAAGGAAACCCAAACAGGAGCCCTACTGCTGAGGTCCTTGGGGGTCAGAGGAGGGCTGGGGTGGGAACGGAGAGGAGAGAAACAGATGGGCACGGGGCACCGGCGCCTCGAGCTTTTGTTCTTGCTGGAGGCAGTCATCGATGTGGTCGGTGAAGCCATGGCCTTTGTGTCATCCTTATTCATCCTGTATTCTATGAATAAATCCTCAAAGAGTATCAACCCAGAAATCAAAGGAAATTGTGTGTGTGTGTTCATTAAACCCAGACACATTCTAGCTCCAAGCCATACCTCCAGCCAGTTTTATTTTTTTAATTTTGAAACGGATCTCCTCAAGTTGCTAAGGCTGGCCTTGGACCTGTGATCCTCCTGTTTTAGCCTCCCAAGTACTGGATTCCAGGCATGTGCCATTGTACCTGGATGGGAATAGCATCTGTTTTGGGGACAAAAATAATTGCAACTCAAATGCCAGGTGTGATTGTCCACACGTGTAATCCCAATACTTGGGAGATGGAACAGGATGGTCACAGATTTGAGGTCAGCCTCTGACTCAGTGAGATCCTGTTTCAAAATAATAAAGAAAGGCTGGGAGTGTAGCTCAAAGGTAGAACACCCCTGAGTTCATTCCCCAGGACACACACACACACACACACACACACACACACACACACACTGCAATTAAGGCCAAAAGAATCAGGGGAGCCCTGAATTAGGTCCCCATAAAGCAAATGCAGGAGAGGTTTCTTAAGGGGGATTTGCATCACAGATGGTTTTGATAGTAGTTAGTTGGCTGGCAGGACTCTGACTTCAGTTTATGCACAACTCTGAAGCATGCTCTGTGTTACCCTGCAGCCGGTATGACCAGCCTCCATTCCCAATCTCTAGAAGGACTTTATTTTCTGTGACGCAGGTCACTGTCAATCTGCCCTGGGCTTTGGCTTACTTATCACCCATCTGAGCAAGCCTCCACCCTCTGACTAGGGCTCAACGGTCCCCTTCTGCCTGCCAGTGACATGGATTCTCCAGCCCACTAAGGAGGCTGCCTCAGCACAAGGCAGCTCCCGTCCCTCCCCGGCTGAGGTTGGGAAGGGTGGCCAGCTCATGGACTCTGTGCCCTCTGCAGCCCGTTCCTGTCTCACCTCGGTCCTCCCTGCAGACCAGCTCCTGGTAAACACAGGGCAGCATTAGCACTGGGCACCTGCCTCGTTCCCTTCTGCTCCCAGTCCCAATCCTAGCCTGGGGAAGGGGAGGTTTCAGTCAGGTCAGCTGAGGCCTAAGAAGGAACCATGTGATGGGTGCTAGGCAAAGGGGGACCTGGGATCTCATCCTTAAGGGGCTATGCTGTCCAGCCCCTCTGCTTCTTCTGACTCTGAGAAAACTGGGCACTGAAGCTGGGCCCCAGGGATAAGTCCCTGATGCTCTTTTAGCCACTTTCTGCTCTCTCTCCATGAAGGAGTGTGTGGGTTAGTTTCTGTATCTTCTATTTTGTTCCACTGGTCTGTGTGCCTGTTTTTGTGCCAATACTGTGCTGTTTCTTTAATTTCTTTCTTTACTGTTTTATAATTTTCATTGTAGAAGTCTTCTACCTCAAGCTTATTCCTAAGTATTTTACTGGTTATTGTGAATGGGATCTTTTTTATTTCTCTCTCTATGGATCCACAGTTGGCAAATAAATAGAAAAGCTACTAATTTCTTTTAAGCTGATTTTGTACCCACTGCTTTGCGGTATTGCTTCATCAGCTATCGCTGTCTTTTGGTTGAGCTTTTTGGATCTTCTAGGTATACGATCGTGTCGTCTGTGGACAAGGGTAATTTCAATTCTTCTTTTCTTCTTTGAATTTCTTTGATATCCTTCTCTTGTCTTATTGCTCTGGCAAGAGTCTCAAGAACTATATTGAAAATGAGTGGTGATAGTGAGCATCCTTGTCTTGCTCCTGATTTTAGAGGAAATTCCTGCAGTTTTTCTCCATTCAAGGTGATGTTGGCTTTGGGTTTATTGTATGTTGCCTTCAGGATGTTGATATATGTTCCTTCCTTTTCAATTTTCTGCAGTGTTTTTAACCTGAAATGATGTCGGATTTTATCAAATGGTGTTGCAGCATCAACTGATATGATCATATGATTTTTTTTGTTCTAAGTTCTATTTATGTGGTGAATAACATGTATTGATTTGCCATCTATTGAACCAAGCTTGCTTTCCTGGGATGAAACAAACTTGGCCATAGTGTACAATTACCTTGATGCGATTTTGAATGCGCATGGTTAGTATCTGGCTTGGAATTTTTTGCATCTATGTTCATCAATAATATTTGTCTCTCATTTTTTTGAGGTATCTATTTGGTTTTGGTATTAATGTGATACTGGTTTCATAAAAGGACTCTAAGAATTTCATCACTTTTGATTTCACAGAATAACTTGTCAAGTATTGGGTTTAGTTCTTCACTAAAAGTTTTGTAGAATATAGCTGGAAACCCATCTGGATCCCGGCTTTTCTTTGATGGCAGAATTTTTATTGATGTTTCTATTGCTTTGCTTGATATTGGACAGTTTAGGATTTTTATATCCTCTTGGCTCAACTTAGGTAGGTTTAATGTGTTTAGAAATCTATCAATTTCTTCCATGTTTTCCCGTTTATTGGAATATAAATTTTCCAAGTAGTTTCTAATGATCTTCTGAATTTCCTCACTGTCTGTGGTGATGTCTCCTTTTTCATTTCTGATTTTAATGATTTGGGTTTATTCTTTCTTTTGATTATGTTGGATAGGGACTCATCAATCTTGTTAATCTTTTCAAAGGACCAGATTTTGATTTGTTGATCCTTTTTATTTTTTTTAAATTCTCTATTTCAATTATTGCTGCTCTAAGTTTAATTATTTTCTGTCTTCTGCTGGATTTGGGGTTGGACTATTCCTGTTTCTCAAGGTCCTTGAGATGTGTCATTAGGTCGTTTATTTGAAAACTGTTTTTCTTATGTGAGTACTCAGTGCTATAAATTTTCCTCTTAAGACTGTCTTCAATGTGTCCCATAGATTTTGATATGTCATATCTGAATGACAAAGTTTGACCACACCAGAGACCGCCTTGTAGACAAGAGATTTACTGGGGAGGGGACTGACATGGACAGAAGAGACAAAGAGAGTGAGTGTGGACCAGGGTCAGTGTTATAAACCAGCTTGGGGGTACGTGTTAAGGGCTAATAGGCTAGGAGGAATGCCTTTCGAACCAATTGGCTGGGGTCCTGTGTGTGTGGGGTGTTGTGTGGCCAGGTGATTGGGTCAGGGTCAGCAGGGAATGTCCTTTACAGTGATTGGCCAAGGTGGACAAGGAGAGGACAAGGTCTCCTGGTAACTGACTGTGTCCAGCTGGAGGGGAGATGGTGGCTTATCCAGTCAGGCCACAACCTCTCAGGAAACAGACACTTAAGTCATGGGGGTTTCTGAAATAGAGACTTAATTCATCTAACAATGTCTCTATTTTTTTTAATTTTTGGAATTTTTAATTTCTCTCCTTATTTTTGTTCTAATCCATTCCTTGTTCAAGAGTGTATCATTCAATTTCTATGTATTTATGTATTTTTTTTGGTCTTCCTGTTGTTGATTTCTACTTTCATTCTGTTACAATCTAAAAAGATGCAGAGAATTTTATTACATCTTTTGAATTTCCTGGTGCTTGCTTTGTGGCCCAGGATGTGGTCTATTTTGGAGATGGTTCCATGGGCAGCTGAGAAGAATGTGCACTCTGCTGTTCCTGGTTGAAATAATCTGTATATGTCTATTAGGTCCATTTGGTTTATAGTGTTATTTAGTCTGAAGAGTGTTTACTAAACTTTTGTCTTGAAGATCAATATACTAGTGGTGTGAATGGTGTGTTGAGGTCTCCCAATATTATTATATTTGGATCTACTTGAGGACTGATGTGCCAAAAAGTTTGTTTTACAAATGTAGGTGCACCGTCATTTGGGGAATAAATATATACTATCATTATCTTCTTGCTGGATTTTTCCTTTAATTAATAAAAGTGCCCTGCTTTGTCTCTTCTGATGTGTTTTAGCTTAAAGCCTGTTTTATTAGTTTTGCTACCCCTGCTTGTTTTCAGTCTCCATTTTCATGGTATATCTTTTTCTATCCTTTCATCTTAGGCTATGGATATCTTTGGCTGTAACGTGAATTTTTTTGCAAGCAGCATATAGTTGGATTGTGTTTTTTAATCCACATTGCCAGGCTGTGTCTTTTAATTGGGGAGGTAAGCCCTTTGTTGTTCAGTGTTATTATTGAAATATAATTTTTCTTTCCTGTCATTTTGTGTTCTGTATCCTGTTTGGTGTAGTGTTATTTCTTCTTTCCTTAGTTGTCCACTTGACAGAAATCGCTTCTTCTCTGGTTCTGGAATTTGTTTCTTTTTTCTTTTTTATGATTTGTTTCTTTAAGTATTTTTCTCTAGTGCTGGCTTGGTAGTCAGGCTTTTTTAAAGATTCTGTTTGTCTTGGAACATTTTTGTCTCCATTCATTTTAAATGATATCTTTGCTGGATATATTAGTCTTGGAAGAACTGTTGGTTCTTCCAGGGTCTGTAGTACTTAATATCCATTCCTCCTAGTATTCATGACTTGGGTTGTGAAGTCTAGAGTGGTTTTCATTGTTCTGCCCCTGAATATCACTTGTTCTTTTTTAAATTGCCTTTAAGAGTCTTTCCTTAGCTTCTATGTTAGTCATTTTGATTATTATGTGGCATGTGAAGGTCCTTCTTTGATTTTTGTCCTAATGGGTTTCTGTGTGTCTCCTGTACATGAATGTCCAAGTCCCTTTCCATGTTTGGAAAATCCTTTGAAGTTCTTTCTTTGAAGAGAATATGGAGACCCTTGGTCAGTGCCTCTCTCCTTTCTTTACTGCTTCTTGTCCTTAAGTTAGGACATTTCCTATTGTCCCATAATTGTTGGATGTTTAGGTTCTGTTGTTGTAATGTCTTCTGTATACTGTTGACTCTTATTTCAGTTTTAAATAAACTTTCTTACAATAGTGATGTTCTGTTTTCATTTCATCTAATCTTCCAGAATTGTTTGCTATTGCTGTCTTCATTTATTGACTCCTTCATTTCCTTCAAGGCTTCTTTCTGATTATTTCTTAAGGCCCCAATTTCCCATTTAATTTCCTGTTCACTTAATGTGAGGCCTTTCATCATACTGAAGATCAGGTTTCAGAATTTTCCTTCTTATAAGTTCTTGTAGATCAGTATTGGTGATTTCCCTTGCTGTTGAGTTGTAGGAGTTTGTTGCTCCCCATTCTTATATTTTCAGAGTTCTCAAGTTTGTGTTTCTGATGTCTTGTCATCCTCTTCCTTTTTGTGTGTGAATTCTGTTTGTTTACTATCCTTTTATAATAAGGTCTATGTTTGGGTGAATATTCACCCCTACCAATTTGACTCAAATATTCAAACTTTTGAGTTTTTTTCTCCAGAGTCTCATTAACTAGATACAGTTCTTATTGCAGGCAAGCAGTAGTCTCTGATTATCTGCAGATCACTGTGCTGCCCTGACCTGAAATCCACAGGGCCAGAGACTATATTGTTTTATTCAGGGCCTGCATCCCGCTCATTGGGTCTTCATGCACCACAAAGACCACTGCTGGTCTGCTGACTGTGAGGCCCTGATACTGCAGAGTGCTGACCTCCAGCCTCTGTGACCAGTGGGCTTAGGCTTAGCAAAGCCAGAAGTTGCTATGTTCCAAAATTATGGTCTGGCCCATTGAGCTTTGATGGCCCCTGGGACACCACTCTAAATCTGCTTGTTATAGTCACATGAGTACTTTCACTCACTAGCTTACATGTATGCCAGGTACAAACTCAGCTAGTGGTCAGAGTATTGAGGTCCCAGCTTTTGGCTGTGATCAAGTGGTACCCTGGCATCTTGGTGCAGTCTGGCAGATATGGCACCTTTGTAACACTCTTCTCAGGCCCAAGGTCTGGCAGAAAGAGGGTGCTTGGTTCCATGCCACGAGTTTGAGTGGCTCAGTTCACTGGCTCCAGGGACACCATCCCTGAGTTGGAGGTCACTCCTGGGGCCTTCACTAGCCTCAGGTGCTAGTGGTTTGTTGTTCCTAGACAACCTGGTGTGAGTTCACTGCTTTTGGAGCCTAAAACTTGGTAGGTTGCGATATTTTCCCTAGCACCATTAGTTGGTGTACCACAGTATTCCTTATAGTCCCTACTGTGGCTCCTCGAGCTGCGGGTTATATTTTCCTCTGTATCTATGGGCTACTTACTAATTCAAGTTTCCACTAGGTTCAATAGTAATCCCCCAAGGTCTGAGGCCCCCTCGCGAGTCTATCTCCTTGCCATGTAAGCCCCGTGGCTGGGCACAGGCAGATTTACTCGCAGGAGCAGTTTCTACCCTTGTTACTGTAGCCTTCCAATTTTCAGTGCTTTGTCCAAATTAATGCTGGTTTCTTTCTCTTGTCAAGGTGCTGTTTTCACAGCAGTAGTGATCGAGCATCAGCAGGACTGACATGTGATGCTTCTCTTGGTTTCCATCTTCCCACAAGTTCTATTATTATTATTTTGAAACAAGGTCTTACTAAGTTACCAAACACTGATATCTAACCTGTGATGCTCCCATCTCAGCCTCCTAAGAACTGCAACGACAGGTGTGAACTGCCATACCTGGCAGGACCATTTGTCTTATTGTTTTCTATGACTGGTTATCACATATGGGTTAATTACATTCAACTCAGAAACTCACCTATAAACTCACCTCTGGAAACCAATATGATCAGAATCAGTCATTCATCTGTAAACATTATGAAGTATTTCAGGAATTTAGCAGCTGTAATAATTATCTATATTTAATTTACTTTTGAATGGTAACTAAATTTTAATTGCTTTAAAATACATCTCAGACTCTCTTTTATTAGAAATTACAGAAGAAATTGATTATAACTATTCATAATTTGAAAAGCTCTACAGTTTATATTAATCTCTTGATAGACAAGAAAAAAGAAAGAAGAAAAGAAAATCACATTCTTTTACTTATGTTCGGGGAATATTTAAGATTCAGGAAAATAGCAGATTTTATTGTGAGCCTTATTTTCAAAGGAAAAAGAAAACAATCAACTCTTGGAGAAAAAATTAGGACTTTATATTGCAAATCCCAAATAAAAATCACCTACAGATATGACTGTTTATAGGTATTGCTGCTGAGTTTGGGGATGTGTCTTCCCTGGTTAAAAAAAAAAAAAAAAAAAGAGGCCTGCATCTGCCACAGCACTGCCGGCTGTCAGCGTTTATTTCAGGGAAGATGCAGAAGCAGTACTTTTGCTCATGAATCAAAAGGACAGTTCATCCCTTGCATGACAACAGAATGTAGCTGTAAGGTGACTCCCTTGACATTTTACTCAGCAGACAAGGGAGGGACAAATTGCCCTTTCCCAGGAGTCTGTCAAAACTAGAAATACTTCATACGTGGAACCATAAAGTTCTAACATCACATTCTCTCCTTCCTTCCTACCTTCCTCCCAGAAATTAATTTTTCCCTCTTTCCTTTTCTATCTCCCTCCCTCCTGCTCTCTCAGGGGCATTTCACTTCTGAGCTACATCCCCAGCCCTTTTTATTTTGAAATAGCATCTTGTCAAGTTGCTGAGGCTGGTCTCGAACCTGCATTCCTCCTGTCTCAGACTTCCAAGTACTGGGATTACGGGAGTGTTGACCGCCATTCCCTCCCTTCCTCCCTCCCTCCCTCCCTCCCTCCCTTCCTTCCTTTCTTCTTTCCTCGCACTAGGGATTGAACCCAGGGACATTCTACCTCTGAGCTATACCCCAGCCCTATTTTATTCCTTACTTTGAAACAGGGTCTCACTAAGTTGTGGAGGGCCTCCCCGAGTAGCTATGTAGCTGGGAACCTGTGATCCTCCTGTCTCAGCCTCCCAGGTAGTGGGATTACAATTAGGCACCACCATGCCTGGCTTGCCACTGCTTGTAAGAATTTCCCTTCACTAGGTGTTTTTATCACAGGCAGAATTCATAACACACTAAGGCCATTAACTGGCCTTCTTGGCATGAGAAATGTAAGCAGTGTGAAAATTCTGTTCAGAGAGTGTTTTCACATCTGGAGTACGTGAATGTGTGGTTTGTAGATTTTCAAAGAATTTTTTGAAATGACACTTAACAAGCCAAGAGTGTCAATGCATACTTGTTAAACTCAGTATTTGGGAGGCTGAGACAGGATGATCGCAGGTTTATGGCCAGCCTCGGCAACTTAGTGAGGCCCTCTGCACCTTACTGAGACCCTGTTTCAAAGTAAAAAAAAAAAAAAAAAAAAAAAAAAAAAGAAACAGGGGTGGGGGTGTAGTATAGAGGTAGAATGCACTTGGGTTCAATCCTCAGTAAAACACACACACACACACACACACACACACACACACACACACACACACCAGAAAACAATACCATTGAGCATGCCATGGATATCACAGGACTGAGTCTGTCTGTTTTAACTTTTGGTAATTTGGAAGGAACTCAGTTTCTTGCTGGGCTTTGGATTTGTTTTGACCAATCATCTCCACTGCCCTGCAGCTAAGCCACGATCCTGGGTGGCAGGACTTACCTCTTGACTGATCTGGAACCTCAGCTCTACTTTTACAACCTGCATGGCCTTGGGAAGCAAGGTCATAAATTTGTTTAATTTGACTTGCCTTGGTGCTCTCTTCTGTAAAACAGACAATTATACCCATGTCTGGCACACAAGGCTCAACAAACATTAGCTATGATTATTATATACAGGTCACCATGTGAGTGCCTCAGTCTAAGTAACAACATAGGCAGCAAAGATGAATTCATCAGCCTTCTTTTAGGTTTCATCCATGAATGGGGGTTCCTTCTCCTAGAATAAGTAAAATAGCCCCACAAATTTTTAGACATCTGCTATGGTCTGAGTGTCCTCACCAAAAAACAGATTGAAATTTAATCCCCCCTGTGAAGTATTAGGGGGTAAGACCAGGTGGGAGCTTTAAGAGGTGACAGATCTGGTGCATGACGAATCCATTAATGAATTAGTGGGGTATTTCCAAAGTGAGTCTGTTACAAAAACCAGTTTGGCTCTGTCCCTCCAGTGTTGAACTCTGCCCTGCATGACCCAGATAACGCTCCTCACCAGATGCCAAAGAGATATTGGCACCAAGCTCTAAGGAGTCCCAGCCTCCAGGACCGTGAGCCAATAAACTTCCATTCTTTATAAAATACTCGGTGTTGACTAGTCTGTGATAGCAACGGAAAACTGACAAAAACAACGTTCATCCCAAAGTGCCTTTGTGTGGTCTAAGGTAGTGCTGCATTTTTGCTCCTTTTGTCCAACCGATCAAGAAAATAATTCTGATACTTGTCCATCTTTCATTATTCTGCTGTTATTCTCTCTCTTGAACATCCTGCCCTGTGATTACTTGTGTTACTCTGAGCGAGGTTAAGTGTGAGTGCAAGTAGTTTGATTAAAGCCCAGGCAGATTAAGAAGGAAGTTAAAAAGAATGAAGAGATGCTCGTGGGAAATGCCGAGAAGACGCAGAAGTAATTTAAATTATCTTATTAGCCTTTCGCCTCCTGAGTACTTGAATAATGTCTATAACCAGGAGTAACATTTCCAATCTGTATTTAACTGGTATTAGAACACTTCCTTAAAGAGACAGGCATGACTCCCATATGCTTCCAGGCTAGTCAGTTCTCATTACATGCCTCAAGGCTCATGGTAGACAGAGGAAGAGAGGCGGAGACATCATTTGTTTGGCTGGATGCTAGGAGAAGGAACCCCCCACCAGCACCCCATGTTCACCCTCCTGCTTTAATATAGTTTAGAGTCCTCAGTGTGCACCCCTGGGCAGACCTCTGGCACATTCTGCTTTGGGACCACGAAAGGTAGGCTATTGGGATCCTGATGGTAACTGGCGGGGAGGGGAAGCTAGGACCAGGCAGTGTGAAGAGGCCATGGGAGAGAAGAGGAAAGGCCTCTCCAGGCTGAGAGCAGTGTTCTTCCCACCTCACCAGAAAAGGTGGAGAATGGAGAACAGAAAAGGTGTAGGACCAAGTTGGGCCCTGGGGGCATCCCTTTGTGAGGAAGGACAGTGCTATGGCTTGGATCTGGAGAGTCCCCCCAAAACTCACGTGTTGAAAGCATGACCTCCAACACAGCAAGATTCAGAAATGGGGCTCTTAGACAATTACTTGGTCATGAAGCCTCTGTCCTCCTCTGTGAATTCATCCACTTTTTGGATTAATCCAGTGATTGCTGAATGGACCACTGGGAGGCAGGAGCTACTTACAAGAAGTGAATCACTGGGAAGTTCCCTGGAAAGGTTTCTTTTCATGGCCCTTGGTGCCCATTCTCTCTCTCTTTCCCTCTCTGTTTTCTGGCTGCCCGGAGCTGAGCAGATCTCCTCCGCACACCCTTCTACCATGATGTCCTGCCTCACCTAAAGCCCAGAAAATGGAGCCAGCTGATCAAGGACTGGAACCTCTGAAGCCATTAGCCCCAAATAACCTTTTTCTCCTCTACATTGCTCTTGTCAGGCATTTTGGCCACAGTGATGCAATGCTAACTAATACGGATGGTGCATGCGGGGTGGTACTAAACCCTGTAAACCATGAGTCGGCTTCTCCTGGACAAGTCTGAATTCCAAGACACTTTGGCCCTTTGTGGGTTACCTGTACACAGCACTGTGATACCCCAACAGCTGATCTGCTAACCCAGGTGGCTACAAAGGGGCTCATGAGCAGGTGGTGCAGAGAGTACACAGCATGGCTACACGGGGTAAAGGAATGAACCTGGTCCCAGAGGTCACACAAGTGGGATGGTGTAAGAGTTTGTCATGCTACTCACAATGCAAAACGTAGGAATGGCTCACTTCTGGAAATTTCCATTTAATATTGATGCATCAAGATGGACCAACCTGTCGGCCCAGGATGATGGAAAACTCAGTGGAACCATGGAGTCTGGAGGGGTGATGTATACTACTGCATTTACTCAACAAAACCTCCCCTCACGCTCTGTGCAGTGGCCTCTGCAGACTCGGCCCTCAGCATCCCTGTGCCTCACACCTGGGCCTCTTTGTCTCAGTCCTGATCCCAGTGCTGCTGAATTATCTATTTTAGTATGGCTTAAAATAAAATGCTCCTGAGATATCATGCTCTAGAGACAGCCATGGTTGAAGGTGGGTTCCTGGGGGCATGGCCTCTGAACCAGGGGTTGGCTAGAAGTGAGTGCTTGGGGGGCATGTGCTGGAGCCAGCCGGCAAGAGTACGGGTTCTGAAGTGAGGCGTGAGGATGAAGAATTTTAAATTCTAATGTGGTGGAGCCACCAGCCTACTATCTCTACTGGTCAACCCCTGTTCATGGGTCAATATTTCCTACGGGTTGACGACTATGCCTGGGTCAGTATTCTCTATTGCGCGGACACTCCTGGCCAACGCAGCTTCTGGGTCAATCTCATCTTTATTGCGCCGACACCAGGTTTGTTTTTCCAGAAGTATTTATCCACAGCTACAGGTCAATCAACATTCTCGTGCTACCACCACCAGAATACAATAAAGACTAATACAAAACACATCATTACAGATAGGCCTATCAGTACCCTCGGGTCATCACCACCTGATCCTCTCTCAGACCTCCTTGAACTTTCCATAACCCCAAACCTTGTTGACTCTGGGCGAAGGACAGTCAGCTGAGTCAGAGACACCAATCTAGGGGAAAGCCTTAATGGCTCCCAACAATTCCCCCTTTTTTACTATATTCAAAGAAGACTGTGCCTGTCTTAGGTTGTTTCCTTTTTGTATCAAGGAATACCCTTCTTTGGATAATACAGAGCTAAGCTGTATATCCTGTCTTAGGTTTCCTTGTCCCAAGGAAATCTTACCCGTCATTGACTACCAGCCTCTTAAATGGGGGTACCCTTCAAAGGTAAATTGTGCACTTCTGCTGAAAAACTGTTCTCACTTTGTCCTGAGACCACACTTTGTCCCAAGTCTCTAATAAACAAGGTGTTGGGTGTATCATGTAACATAGGTATTTCAGGAGGACATTTTCTCCAATTAACACAATGCTTTACTTCCACAATAAAAAAAATCACCCCCTGATAAACAAGCTCGGGCTATCTGTTTCCAATCAGAAGGACACAAAGCCTCCATAGAGATTCTAACATGGCTTGAGTAAATGGTGCTGAGTAAAAGGTGCTGTTGGTCCATATTGAGCACAAGCCGTTTTAAATTCTTTTAATTGTTTGAAAGGAAAGGGCCTGTGTCGCCAGGCGTGGTGGTGCACGCTTGTAATCCCTGCGCTTGGGAGGCAGAGACAGGAGGATCACGCAGGTTCAAAGCCAGCCGCTCGCGCTGGCTTAGGAGACCCTGTTTCCAAATAAAAATGTAAAAATGGTCTGGGAGTGTAGCCTAGAGGTAGAAGGGCTTCCAGGAACCCCAGTACCACCAAAAAAAAAGGGCCTGTGTCCCCTAATAACACCTCCATGACCATCAGGGTCTTCAGTAACTGGATTGTTTGAAAGGAAAGGGTCTATGTCCTCTAATAACCCCTCCTTGACCCAGTTTTGTCAGCATCTAAGAAATCTAATAGCACTTCCTTAACCATCAGGGTCTTCAGTATCCGGGAAAACTCTAAATCCCCTAGTATCTTCTCCATTTTCAGCAGCCCAATTTATAGCTGCTTGAAGTGGTGAAATTAAAGAAAACAACTCATCTCTACGGTACTGAGTAGCAGTTTCTTCCTTAGGAAGCTTAACACAAAGCATATCTTCTAACATATATGTAAAAAATAAAAAACTTATTTTTTGACCCATGGTATATTTTTTTGACCCATTGGATTTTTACAACTCTTACATTAGGAACTAATCTTCTGACCTATCCTCTATTACTATTTACACGTTAGGCACCTTCATTTTCTATCTTAGTTTCTTTCTTCATTTGCCGGCTTAGTTTCTTTTGTGCAAAACTTTACTTTAGTGACCGATTATATATTACAAAATTCCCATGTTTCACCACTACCAAAAATATTTCGAGCATGCTCCTTTTATTTTCAGTGGTGTCCTCCACGGGATCTTCAGTTTCAGAATTTCCACCTGCCGGAGCCAGCCAGCAAAAGTGCGGGTTCTGAAGTGAGGCGTGAGGATGGAGAGTTTTAAATTCTAACGTGGGGGAGCCGCCAGCCTACTATCTCTACTGGTCGACCCCTGTTCGTGGGTCAATATTTCCCACGGGTCGATGACTATGCCTGGGTCAGTATTCTCTATTGCGCTGACACTCCTGGCCAACGCAGCTTCTGGGTCAATCTCATCTTTACTGCGCCAATGCCGGGTTTGTTTTTCCAGAGGTATTTATCCACAGCTACAGGTCAATCAACATTCTCGTGCTACCACCACCAGAATACAATAAAGACTAATACAAAACACACATTACAGATAGGCCTATCAGTACCCTCGTGTCATCACCACCTGATCCTCTCTCAGACCTCCTTGAACTTTCCATAACCCCAAACCTTGTTGACTCTGGGCGAAGGACAGTCAGCTGAGTCAGAGACACCAATCTAGGGGAAGGCTTTAATGGCTCCCAACAGGCATGGCCTCTGAAGGCAGGGATTGGCTAGAGGTGGATCCCTAGGGGTGTGGCTTCTGAAGGCAGGGCATGACTAGAGGTGGGTGTCTGGGGGTGTGGCCTCTGAGACCAGGGATTGGCTAGAGGTGCGTTCTTGGGGCTATGGCCTTTAAGGGCAGGGATTCGCTAGAGGTGGGTTCTTGGCGGTGTGGCCTCTGAGGCCAGGGATTGGCTAGAGGTGGGTTTTTGGGGGTGTTGCCCCTGAGGGCAGGGATTGGCTAGAAATGGGTACCTAGGAACATGGCCTTGGGGGCCGTTTTAATTAGCATTCTCACTGCTGTGACCCAGAATACCAGATGACCACAACTTAAGAGGAAAAAAAGATTTATTTGCTCACAGTTATGGAGGCGTTAGAGGTTTCAGCCCATGTTAGGCCAGGTCACTGCTGCAGAGTTGAGGGCATGCAACAGGAAGGAGAGAGAGCAAGGAAAGGAGACGTGTGTGTGTGTGTGTGTGTGTGTGTGTGTGTGTGTGTGTGTGTTTACATACGTACACTCCCAAGGCCACATCCCCAGTGACTCTCCACCTCCAGCCTTACCCTAACTACCTACCTCGCCACCCAATAACTCCGTAACCATGAATGGCTGTGCCCACTGCTGAGGTGAGAAGCACCGCGATTCAACTCCTTCACCTCTAACGTACCTGCACTGGCAGCACAGGACAGTCCATATCCCAATCATAAAGGGCTCCATGTGTCCCTCCCTCCCCGCCCTCCCTGCTTCCAGCCATCATGCCCCGAGGACCTGGTCCTAGCTCCTGTCTAACAGCCAGTGTGAATGGACCACATGCCTGGAATGAAGTCCGCTTCCTCTGAGTGCTGCCTACCAGGTCCTTAGATCACAGCAGTGAGAATACATACTGAAACATTTCTATTACACATCTGGCCAGTGCCCCCCTCCCTTTCCTCTGATTACCCAGGTCCCTCCTTCATTCCCTCTGACTAGCCAGAGCCCTTTCTCCTTCCTTCTGATTGGCTAGCATACTCCTTCCTTCCCTCTGATTGGCCAGCACCCTCCCTTCTTTCCTCTGATACCAACTCCTTGGTCTTCATCGGAGCTCCAGATTTTCTTCTTTTCTTTTGAGATAGTATTTTGCCTGGTTGCCCAGGCTGACCTCAAACTCCTGGGCTCAAGTACTCTTCCTGCCTCAGCCTCCCAAGTACATGCTAGGAGTACAGCACATGCTAGCATTCCCAGCCCCAGGTTTTAGGAGACAGAGTCAAGAGATGGGGACAGTGAACACGATGCACAGTGGGGAGAGAATTGGGGAGACGGCCAGCTCTCCTCCCCGAGCAAGTAAGGGAGGCAGTGACGCCATCAGGCTGTTTGGGAGACAGGAACCTAGAGGCTGGGCCAGGGGGAGCTTCTGGGGAAGGACAGTGAAGAGCAGTCCCAGTGGGTTCTGCTGCCCTGCCGAGCCCCTCTCAAGTGAGAGCTTGCAAAAGCTCCAATCGTTGGTGGGTCCTCATCCTTGAGAAGAATCCAAGACATTCTCTGAAGGGGAAGAATGATGGAGGTGGAGACTAGCCAGGAGCCAGGGGGCCGTGGGGATGAGCCCAGGCTGAGTCATTGGCTCTGAGGAGCCCGAGGCCCTCGCACGGAGGTATCCACAGCAAGTGAGTGAACCTGGAGTCATCGTAGACATGGGTGTGGCTAACACAGAGGTGAGGGCTGCAGTGGTGGAAGGGGATGGCCTTGCCCTGGGATGGTATGCTCCGTAAGGAGGGCAGAGAGCTCAGATTAAGACCCAGAGCCAAGAGGGAGAAGCCAAATCTACAGAAAAAGATAAAGAGAATGCTCAGAGAAAAGGAAGGACACGAACAGCACGTAGGTCAGCGAACAAATCCATCCTGTGGTGAAGGTTTTGACACACTAGTCCCAACAAGTAATTAGCTAGTGAGAGCCAAGAAGAGCCAAACAGTGTGCCAGATCTAATTGATATAACACATGCATACACATGCAAACGCACACATACACATATGCACACAGATACACACATATGCACACATGTGCACACAGATGCACACATGCACACACATACACATAGGCACACACTCATATGCACAGACATGCACACACAGATGCATACACATGCAGACATACACAAATGCACACACATACACACACACAATACATATGCACACACATGAACATATGCTAGAATCCAAGCCTCTCGCAGAGAACACTTCCAAAGGACACCTGGCCGACCACTTCCTGCTCTATCTTGGCTCTCACCACCCTTGTTATTGATGCCTGCAGCCAAGGATTGTTGTTTCAAAAGACCTTCGGCAGCCCTCCTCATTCTGCCTTTCTTGTCCTTGCCACAACCTCCTTTGAATTTCCACAGTGTGCTACAATGGGCACACTCCTGTCTTGAGGTTTTACGATTCCCAAATGAATACCATTATTCTTCGGAGAATCTCCTCGATTGCTATCTATATTGACACCAACAAGATACGTGGGACTTTTACAAACCCCCCTACAGACTCATGCAAGGAGCAAATTTCAGCCAACACCTAAGATCAGATATCAGGCATCTTGTGATCAGGTCACCTGGCCATGGTGTAATTAAGTTAGTTATAAGTAATGAAAAGGTACAAGGAAGCCTACTATATACCTGCAAAACTTAAAAGATGTTGCTAACTAATTCAGAGATTGAAACACAAAATATAACAAAAATCAGAGTATCCTTGGAACTAAATAAAAATTGCTAAGCATGGAAATTTGGAGCATGAACTTAGAGAAACACATAAAACCTTGTGCAATGATATAAGAAAAGAGGAAAAACTGAATTTAGTAGCAGAGCACATGTACCAAAAAGTGAGAAAAAGAAAAAGAAATTTTGAAAAAATAAGTAAATGAAAATGAAAGCAGAAATTACTGAAAAATGAAACAAAGCAATAATAGATAAGATCAATAAACCTAAACCGAGGACTTCCGGGAAGATGGCGACCGAGAAAAGCGGGGCTTAAGAGCCCCGCTAACAACCAATCTCTATTACCACAAAATCAGTGCCTTTCATAGCCAGAAAACACCATCACCAGAGAAACAAAAAAATCACCAGGCTCCAGAGAGAAGGGGAACCCAGAACAGAGCTCAGAGCCACAGAGGAAATACGCCGGCCTCACGGCTTATAGAAGATCAAATCAGGAAAATAACTGTAGAAATAATAGAGGTGTTGCAAAAAGAATTCAGAGAGAGCCAAAAAGAGATAAAGGATGCAATTAATGAAGGAAAGGCCTCAATTCAAAGTACAAACAACCGATTAGACCACATGGAGAATAGAATCTCGCTCTTAGAAGATGAGAAATCCAAAAATGAATGCATAGTTTCTAATCTAGAAAAAAATATCCGATAGCAGGAATCTGACATTGAAGAAATATGGGCCCATTTTAAGAGAGCTAACCTAAGAATAATTGGAATAGAGGAGGGAAAAGAAGGTGAAACCAAAGGGATCAACAATCTCTTCAAGGAAGTAATAGCAGAAAATTTTCCAAACATAGAGCAAGAGGTTGATACACAGATCCAGGAAACTTACAGAACTCCCTTTAGACAGGGTCGGAGAAGAGGATCCCCACGCCACATAATTGTCAAAATGACCAATGTGGAAGCCAAGCAGAGAATCTTAAAGGCAACAAAAACAAAGGGCAAAGTGACATTCAGAGGCAAACCAATTAGAATCACTCCAGACTTCCCAAACCAAGTCATGAGAGCCAGAAGGGCTTGGAGCAACATATTCCAAACTCTGAAAGAAAACAACTTCCAGCCAAGAATTTCCTACCCAGCAAAACTTTCTATCAAATTAGATGGAGAAATAAGAAGCTTCCATGACAAACAGAAACTGAAGGAATTTATGTCTTCAAAACCAGCACTAGAGAAAATACTCAAAGAGATTAACTACAAAGAAGAAATAGGTCACACACACTAGAACCAGAGAAACAAGATTTTCCATCCAACAGACAACTAAGATTAGTTATCTGTGGAGATTCATTACTTATGTTAGTCTTTTACATATCTCTAAATTGTATTGTTTGCTTTTATTGTTGTTAATTTTTAGGATTTCTAGTTGGAATATTAATATACCTTCAGATATAGCATTTGGAAATATTTTATCCCATTCTATTAGTAACTTTTAACTCTGTTTACATTGTCTTTGGATATATAATATTTTATTTTTTAGGGAGTTTGTATACCCTTCTGTTGCCTGTGCCATTGAAATCATATCCAAGAAATCACTGCCAATTTCAATGTTGTGAGGTTTTATGACCCAGATTTTCTTCTAAAAGTTTATAGTCTTAAGATTTATATTTAGGTCTTTTATCTATTTTGAGTTAATATTTGTATATGGGATTAGGTAAGGGTCTGATTTTATTCTTTTTCATGTAAGTATTATTTTTCAACAATATTTAGTTAAAAGATTATTATTTCCTCCACCAAATGTTCGTGGAAACCTTGACAAAAATAACTTGACAATATATGGAAGAATTTAGCTCAAGGCTGTTATTTAACTGCAATGGTTTATATATCTGCCTTTATAACAGTACTACACTGTTTCAATTATTGTTTCTTTATATGGTTTGAAATCAGAAAATATATATCTTCTAGCTTTGTTCTTTTTCGAGATCATTTTGGGTATCTAGAGTCCATATTCCATATTAGGACAGATTTTTTTCTGAAAAATAAATATATAAATATATGATAGTTTCACCCTAAAAAAAGAAAAAAATATTCTCTGGTAAGAAAGAAAGCAAAAAGAAATATTGAAATGTTATCTTTAAGTTATCAAAAGCTTGGTATCAGACAAATGAAACTGTTACGTGAGATTATCATTTTTAATTTTGGATAAATTGCTATAATACTAGATGTCAACCACTAAGCCAAGCATGGGAAGGAGGGACGGGGAGGGAATGGGGTGGGATTGGGTGGGGGCTGACTGGGCAATGTGTGCATGTATGTCTACAATAGTTTTTTTGTATCCCACTATGAAGTATGAATACAGTGCACCAATAAAAAATTAAAAAAAAAATAAAAACTGCTGCTTGATATTAAAAAATAAATAAATAAACCTAAACCATGCTCTTTGGGGAAAAATTTGATAAAAAAACAATCTCTGGCAAGGCTGATTAACATTAGAAAGAAAGGTAATAAATACATTTACAACACAAGACATTAAGAGACATAACTGTTCGCACAGTAAGATATTTTTTCTTTACAATGAATCCGAAAACCTAAACAAAAGGAACAGATAATTCTTCTAGAAAAGTAAAATATACTCAGATAGTTTCAAGAAGAAAGAAAATCCCAAATGAGCTATAATCCACTGGACCATTATTTAACAATCCATGGACTCCAAGAAGAAATGATCATACTCAGATGTTTTGCCAAACGCTCAACTAAAGAAACACATTTAATATCACACAAACTTTGTTTACAGAAAGAGGAAGAGGGAAATGCTCTTCAGCTCATTCTTTAAGACTAGTGTAAAGAAAAAAGGAGACGAGCCCCATATGAAAAAGGAGAAATTTGATTAATATGACTTATGAATAACGAAAAGTCCTTCATGAGACATAAGCAAAGTAAATTTTCATCATCATCATTTAAGAATATTGGACCAAGTTTTATCCTAGAAGAAAAGTTCCATATTAAAAACACATTCACATAATTCAGCTAGAACAAAATAAAGTTATATGCGTGTGCTACATACACACTCATACACACACGCATATACATACTTCAATAGATGTAGGACTAACTAAAAGTTAAGACTTTCATGGGAAATGCTTAGAAGATTGGAAATAAAATGAGATTTCCAAAAGGTTAGCAAAAAGTATGCAATGCAAGAAAATTTCCAAAAGATTAGCAAAAAATATACAATGCTAGAAAATTTCAATAAATATTATTCTTAATTATCAAATAATTTCCTTTAGACTCAGGAACAAGACAGGGATGACTCCTGGCTCAACTTCCATTCAACGTGGTCCTGGAAGTTGTAACCAGTGCAGGAAGTTAGGAAAAATCAAGGAAGATTAATAATCAACATAAAGATTGAAAAGGAAAAGGCAAAACTGTCATTCTTCCTTGACAAAGCAATTTGGGTAATCCCCTATCAAATTCCAGAGGACTTCCAGCAAACTGTGAGGGCAAATGGGTCCAGCCATGACTGGGTACCAGACCCACAAGTGGGTTTCTATATAGAAACATGTGCCAATAAAAAAAAAATGTTAGTTTTTATAAAACCCTACCTCTCCAATAGCAACAAAACTGTATGGTCAAGACTTTGTACCAAAATTCATAGTATTCTGATTAAAATAGAACAGAAAGCTAAGTAAATGAGAAGATACATGAAATGACCACTCTCTCCAAATTAACCAAAAAATACATTGCAATTATAAATGGTGGTGCATGTGTGTTTGTATGTGTGAGAGAGAGATAGAGATGAAAAGAAGGACATGAAGAAGAGGCAGGTAATGGTTTGGGTTTAGAATGCCCCCCCTTAGCTCTCATGGAAACAAGGCAGCACTGCTGGATTCAGGGCTTGGTTGCTAAGGAGGGGTCCCTGGGGTGCGGCCTTGGGGACTATATAAGGTCTTTCCTCCCCCTGCTGTCTCTGCTTCCCGCCTCCATGGTGTGAGGGAGCTGAGACTTGTGTTCACCCTCTTTCAACTTCCCGCCGCCATGCCTTGAGCTCCAAATACCTGGTCTAACATGGACTGAACCTCCACTTCTCCAAAAACTGTGAGCAAATAAATCTTCCTTCCTCTAAGTTGTGTGGTCAGTTGTTTTGGATAACAGCAGTAGGAATGTTGACTGAGACAGACGGAATTCAAGTGACCTATACCTGATGGGAAGTGGGCCTGTACTGATGGCTACTAAGAGTAGTATTAATTGGTAGTAAGAACAAGCTTCCATACTTAGGCAAGAACAATAAAATCCTTTCCTTTGTCTGTAAGCTGTCAGCCGAGAGTTCTGGCTAAGGTTGACCTTAGTCAGCTAAAAGCTGGCTGTTAGCCCAGCCAAACACTGAATGCTGAATTTACAGACACCTGAACTTAGAAAAGAATTATGCAGACTCTCACTAAAGTTTAGATTAAGCTAAAAGATGAAAAAGCAAGCTGTATTAACCCAATATTAATTACTAATAACACAAAATAGTTAAAGCCCTAAAACCCTTTACACTTAAAAAAAACTATATCCCTGTACCCTTCTTTTTAAATTACAAAACAGGCTTTCAGCCGGGCATGGTGGCGCAGGCTTATAATCCCTGCACTTGGGAGGCGGAGACAGGAGGATCGCACAGGTTGGAAGCCAGCCACGCTGGCTTAAGAGATCCTGTTTCCAAAAATAAAAAAGTATAAAATAGGTCTGGGAGTGTAGCCCGGAGGTAGAAGGGCTTCCAGGAACCCCAGTACCACACCAAAAATAATTTAAAAAATAAAACAGGCTTTCAACAGAGTAACTTCTAGCAGAAAGAGATAATAGGATGCTGAAAAATTACTAAGGACACAGGTGGACAGTAGAAGCTTTAAACTTTAAGAGTAAAGATCAATAAAGAACAAAGGCTTCCACCCTGCAGCCCCCTGACCTTCTCAACTAAGTGACACACTTTGGTCAGTGATGTCAGGCCTGTCTGTCCTTGTAAGGATGTACAAAGATGGCTAACAAAAAGGCTTACGCAGCAGAGATAACTGGCAGGCCAGAATATCCTTTTAGTGGGAAAAGAAGACTATCCTGGGCTAGCAGGAGAGGTGGAATGAGCTAATGAATTCCCATAATAATACCGCGTTCTTGAGGGTGTCGGCGTTGCACTTTCAAGGCTCTCTGTCACATCTTCTCTGACAGTGCTTTCCCTGCTGTCCCCACTTTACCCGTGATAGTAAAACCTTGCTTAAGATGCAGCAGATCTGGGTTTTATTTTCTAAACTAGCCAAGAGCAAGAACCCATGGCGACATACCAAATCATAACAATATCTAGATGGATAACCATAAAAAGTGTGACAGTGGGTGAAATAAACATTTGATTATGGTACTAGTTGTGTCAACATTCATGTAATCATTTCAGTGAAATGTGGGGCTGTGTAGGGGAAAGGCAAAACTAATCACAGGCAGGGGTTACCTCTGGGCAGTATTCAATTTCAGACAGAGGGAGAGAAAGCGGTAGAAGGGTTCCAGCTGGTCTGCAATAGTATCTGGTAATATATTTCTTATTTTCAAAGTAGGTTTGGTGCAAACATGCTTTTTGTACCCCCTAGAAGCTTGTTTCTGGGAAACTTAGTCCCCAAATTCACATGTTAATGGTATCTGGAGGTCAGGGCATTGGGAGGTAATTCCCACTAGGTAGGTAATGAAGGTGGGGTTCCTGTGAGGGTATCACTGACTTTGTAAGGAAAGGAAGAGAGCCTCGCGCTGGCGCACCTGCTGTGTCTCGCCATGCGATGCCCCCTGATATGTTATGAAGCAAAAACAGCCCTCTCCAGACGCCAAGTGCCATGCTCTTGACTTCCAGACCATAGACCCAAGAAACAAGCTCCATTCTTTATAAACTACCTACTCTCAGGGATTTTGTTATGGCAATTGAAAACAAACTAAAACAAAGACTGGACAAATCTCAGAGATAAACAAAGACTGGACAAATCCCAGAGATATTGATTATATTATCCTTTCTCTCTCTCTCTCTCTCTCTCTCTCTCTCTCTCTCTCTCTCTCTCTATTTTACTGGGGACTAAACCCAGGGGCGCAGTACCACTGCACTACACTTACACCCCTTTTAATTCTTTATTTTGAAACAGGGTCTCACTAAGTCGGTGAGGATAGCCTTAAACTTGCAATCTTCTTGTCTCAACCTCCTATGTACTGGGATTTCAGGCATGCACCACCATACCTGGCTCCCATACTTTCCTGTCTGTTGAACTTGCTAATAACTTTGTGAGGGTGCAGTGGAAAACTCTCAGATGTGCCCAGGGGTGTGTGCAACCTGGAGCTGCTGAGAGCATCACAGTCCCTTGAACAGGAATGACTCCTTGGGCAGCCGAGCCTGGTGGCGTATGCTTGTAATCCCAGCATTCGGGAGGCTGAGACAGGAAGACTGGGGTTGACCCACAGCTTCAGCTACTTAGTGAGGCCCTTTGCAACTCAATGAGACCTGTTTCAAAAAATAAAGAGTAAAAAATAACACTGGGGGTGTATCCAGGTACAATGCCCCGGGTTCCATCTCTAGTACCACAAAAAAAGAGAGAAAGAAAGGAAGGAAGGAAGGAGGGAAGGAAGAAAGGAAGGAAGGAAAGAAAGGAAGAAAGAAAGAGAAATGACTCCTTGCTCCTTGGCTGTCCGCTAGTTGACCACCCTTCTTCAGGTCCTGCTGTGTCTCCTACCATGAAGATCATTTTTTTTTTTTTTTTTTTTGGTGGTACTGGAGTTCCTGGAAACCCTTCTACTTCCAGGCTACACTCCAAGACCTATTTTTTAAATACTTTTTTATTTGGAAACAGGGTCTCTTAAGCCAGCGCGGCTGGCTTCGAACCTGCGCGATCCTCCTGTCTCCGCCTCCCAAGCGCGGGGATGACAAGCGTGCGCCACCACGCCCGGCCTGAAGATCATTTTGTTGGTAGAGGAAGCACTAAGTCTGACCTTAAAGACAACAATCTAGCCAGGTGTAGTAATGCCTGCCTGTCATCCCAGTACTTGGGAAGCTGACACAGGAGGATAGCAGGTTTGAGGTGAGGCCAGCCTCAGCAACACAGTGAGATTCTCAGCAACCTAGCAAGGTTCTGTTTCAGAAACAAAAAATAAAAAGGACTGGGGGGTGTAGCTTGGACATAGGATGCCTCTGGATTCAATCCCTAGTAACACACACACACACACACACACACACACACACACACACACCAACCACGATCGACCAGCACCAGTTATGAGAACGCAGGTCCGTCCCTGCACAATCTAGGCATCTCTTCTCTTGTTTCTGGAATGTAAATGATAAAGTCTGCCTTGCCAACCTCTCCAAGACTGGAGAGAAGAGCATGATGCATTTGAAAAGGCCGTGGAAACCATCATCAGAGCATGGCTACCCAGAGATGCCAACCGAGGCCTGGGCAAAATAGTACTGAAGGATTGGTTCTCCTCCCCCCTTAGCAGTTTCCCGCACAATACATCCGATCTGTCCCCCTGCCAAGCGCGCTGACCTGCGGCCCCTCTCTCTCCGGCCGTCTCCTCTGTGGCCCTGGTACGTCAAAGCACTCTACATAATTGTGTTCCGCTCCTCCATGATTCTATTATTCCTTCTTCGAGTCCCTGTAAACAGCTGCCTATTGATTTCTGAATCACATCCGATGCCTTAGCAAACCTCTGAGCCATGCGGCACCTCATCGCTCGCTTTCTTGCCTTTGATTTTATCCTTTTCCTTTTACCCTCTCATCCATCTGTCACAAAAACTTTTAACAGCATTATTGAGGTATAATGCACACATGCTAAAGTGTAATGTGTGTGTGTGTGTGTGTGTGTGTGTGTGCGCGCGCGTGTGTGCATAAAGCTAGAGGCAAACACTGTAACATGCTGCTTTTGCTTATACTTTTATATCATATATTTTGTATATATACACATATTATATATGTTAAGTGCATTATAATATATAAGTAATATATATTATGTTGTGTGTGTGGTACTAGGGATAAAACTCAGGAGCATTCTGCCTTCAAGCCTTTTTTTACTTGGTATTTTGAAACAGGGTCCTTCTGTGTGGCTGAGGCTGGCCTCAAACCTGAGATCCTCCTGTCTCAGCCTCCTGGTACTGGGATTACAGGTGTGCACCACTGCACCCAGCACCACATGTGAGCATACAATTAGATGGGTCCTGACAGAGGGTCACTTTTCTGCTTTTATTTCTCTTCATTTTCTATACATTCCTTTCCACGCTCCCATCATCCCTTTATCCTTGAACATTTTCTCCTACTGCCTATTACCTCCCCTTCCCCTCTCATCCTGATACCAGTCTGGAGCCCTGAAATTGAAAAGGTGGTTTGAAAATGACCTCCAGTCTCCAGGCGCGGGCTCCGTGCTCTCTTCTCCAGCTTGTGTCCATTGCGAGCCCTCTCTCCAGTCCTGTATTTGCAATGGGCCCTCCTTGGAGCCCCCGTTCCCATGTGGACACCAGTGTGACAGGGAGCCTTCTGCGGATCCACTGGTCCTTGTGCTGGGAATGGTCCTACACACCTCATGTTGCTAAACACAGATAGAGCCACTCACCGCAGGCCCTGGGACAGAGACTGTGCTAACACTGCAGAAAATCTGTGCCTGAAAGAAGGGCCCATCTTCTCCTAACTCATTATCTGAATGTTCCAAAGACCTGGTCCCTGCGAGACCACATCCTTGACATCGAGCATGGCTCCGTGAGGGGAGGATCCCACCTGTGTGGCCCAGCGATCTGAGTCCTAGGCTGCCCACGAGTGTCCTGAATACCATCTACACCACAGCATCGCCCTTGGCAGTGCCTCCAGAACTTCCCGAGGAGAGGATCTGGGGCGGCGATCCTGGAGTGTGGGGTGGACCTGGGGGATGTTGTATCCTGAAGCTGTGCTTTCAGAGAGCATTATCTTACATCTTTAAGATAGCCACTGTCATCTGAAATGAGAGTGATGCTTCTGGAAATCATGAGGGTCGCCAGCATCTACCTTTCCGATGAATTGCCCCTTGGGATCGTAACTGATTCCACACGCAGCCCATCAAACACCCCATCAGTCCTTGCTCTTCAAAATCAGGTCACATTCTTAACATCGAGAATGGCTGGGTTGTAACCTGGGTTCCTCTTTTCAGTTTCTTTCTGTTCAAGTCATATGTACAATGTCTGGCAGAAATTTATAGAATATTCTGGAAAGGACTGGTCACTATACCCTTTCTTAAAGTCTCAAGTGAGGCTGGGTCCCATTTGAATATGCTGCTTGTCATTGCAGCCAGGATGAGGTGAGGGCTCTGTGTTTCCGTAGTCGCCGTATCTAGAGCTGTGTGTCTGCTGTCATTCAGCAGTAAGACCCAGAACATTTTCTCCTCTCTGTCATGGCCTCAGTTTTAGTTGCCACCGATTCTTTTCTTGGAGCTCGCTTACCCCAGCACCTATGCAAGCCTAAAAGTGAATCCAGCTTTCCACTCAGCAAGATAAGGGCTCTCCCTTGGAGCAGAGGGAAGGAATGGAAATACTTATAACTTAATACTTGTGACTACCTGTCACAGTGCAAATACTGCACTGTTTGGTAAGCGTCTGCTCCTCTGGTCCCTCATTACACCTGAGGGCAGAGTCAGCATCCTTCATCTCTGTACAACCAGTGTCCAACCCAGGCACAGAAGTTGTGCTTGAAACATTTTGCTGAATCAATGAATTGAAAATTCTCTGTGAAGCTGGGCCTGGTGGCACATGCTTGTGATCCAGGACTTGGGAGGCTGAGATAGGAGGATCGAAGGTTTGAGGGCAGACTCAGCCCTCAGCAACTTAGTGAGACCCTGTTTCAAAGCAAAAAATAAGACCATGGGAATAGCTCTGGGGTAGAATGCCCTTGAGTTCAGTCCCCAGTAACACAAAACACACACACACAAATCCTTACTGAAAAAAATCATACAAACTTAAATCACAGGTGCAGAGCGTCACTGCAGCCCCGTCCCTTTCTGTGAGCCATGGTTAGGCAGAGTGACTTGCTTCTGCCTCCACCGAGCTCAGGTCTATGGAGGGGCAGCTGTCAATAAAGAAGCCACGCAAAGCCGGGCACGGTGGGCACGCTGGTAATCCCAGCATTCGGGAGGCTGAAACAGGAGGATCATAGTTCGCAGACAGCCTCAGCTACTTAGTGAGGCCCTTTGCAACTTAGTGAGACCCTGATTCAAAACAAAGACTAAAAAATAGGGCTGGGGGCATAGCTCAGAGGTAGAAGGCCCCTGGGTTCCATCCCCAGTACCGCAAAAAAAAAAAAAAAAAAAAAAAAAAAAAAGCCACACCAGTGCATAGGGACGGCCATGGCCGCCCTCAGGTGACCAGCACAGGGAGCTCTGGGAGCTCTGGAGGGTGAGTGGCAGCGCCGCGGGGCAGGCTTGGGAACCTGACACCGCCTCCAGGTAGACGGTGCTGGAATCTAAGCCAGCGGGTGTCCCTGAGGACTGCTCGGGGAGTGTGGGGACTAGGCCGTCAGGCACCTGGTGTTGGACGTGTTGTGTGGAGTGGAGTCTGACACTGGGAAAATGCTGGGTTCCCCCCCCCCATCCTTAGTAGACCAGAAGCTGGAAAAGCAAGAAGGCGCCGAGGCCATGCTAGAGGCAGGTGTGCTGGATGGCGGAAGAGTCGAGGTTGAGATTCCAGGACGGCTTCCCTGGAGAGAGGAGACTCGGGAATACGCCTTGGGGAGAGGTGGTTAAGCCGAGAGCCTGGAACCGCAGACAACATCCTGGTCCAGAGCAGAGCGCCCCTCCCCAGCAGGCCGCACCACGCCTGGCTGTTCACCTGACTGCACGAGGAGGCTGCACATGCCGCGGCCCACCGTGCGTCCTGCAGGGCCTGGGATGCTGGGAGACCGTGCGGCGAGGCTGCCCACACGGTTCACCCAGAGCTGCCCACCAGCCTTCTCAGATTTGAAGAGGAGGGGTCTGCTGTAAATATGTCACAAACACACTTTCATCCCAACATCTGGATACCATGTACATAGTTTTCACTCCGCAGGTACAGATGAGTCACAGGCCTCTTTGTGGGGACAATCCTCTCCGAACCTCTGTCACGACAACTGGGTGAGCTGAGTATGGCAGTGCATGGCTAGAATCTCGGTACTTGGGAGTCTGAGTTAACATCTCAGGTTTGAGGCCAGCCTCAGAAACTTAGTGAGACCCTCTGCAACTTAGCAAGGCCCTGTCTCAAAATACGTAAACAAACAAACAAACAAACATGGCTGGGGTGTAGCTCAGAGGTAGAATGCCCTTGGGCTCAATTCCTAGTACCAAACTCAGTATCTCCGCTGCACAGGGGAAGTGGCTGCCAGCAGGTGAGTGGGTGTGGAGAGGGAGGGGTGGAGATGCCGCTCAGGCATGGAGACACCCCTCCCCGACCAGGAGGGGCAGCTGTCCAGGCCCATTAGCATTTAATGGTCAGGAGACCTATAATTCCAGATCCCTCCTGACAGGGCTGTGACGGCCAGTGTCCACGGGCTAGTAGAGATCCGACACCGATCTCCTCTCTGACCGCATCTCACCTGGCCAGCGGGACCCATGAGCTTCCCACTCAGAAGCCCGGGTGAGCTTTACTAACTGTCCACACACGGTCTGTCTGGTTTGTCGTGCGCAGCTGTCCACTTGTGAAAACAGGAAGGTCACTGCTAGGAGGAGTGCACGTGAGGGTGTGAGCACTGCACAGTGTGGGTGTCCGCGTGCACATGGGCTTCTGCAGTAGGAGCGCGTGTGTGCACAGGTGGTGTGTGTGTGTGTGGTATGTGTGCGTGCACATCTGGCATCTCACACTAGTCACACCAGCCAATACTGCAAGTTTCATCACAAAATGATGATTGTTCATTTATTCATAGAACCATCTTCCTTCTTTCATTTTCTTCTTGTTTTGTATGTGTGCATGGTCCTGAGGATTGAACCCAGGGGCCTTCTACCTCCAAACTGCACCCTCAGCCCTGTTTTATGTTTTATTTTGAAACAGGGTCTCATGAAGTTGCTGAGATCCTCACCAGGTTGCTGATGCTGGCCTCAAACCTGTGATCCTCCTGTCCCAGCCCCCTAAGAATTGGGATTACAGGTACCACTGCCACATTTTTTTTTGGTGGTACTGGGGGTGGAACCCAGAAGCTTTCTACCTCCGGGCTATACTCCCAGACCTTTTTTTTATATATTTTATTTGGAAACAGGGTCTCACTAAGTTGCTGAAAGCCTCACTAAGTAGCTGAGGCTGGCTTCGAACCCGTGCGATCCTCCTGTCTCAGCCTCCCAAGTGCGGGGATTACAAGCATGCGCCACCACGCCTGGCTTTACTACCACATTTATGTTTTAGTTCTCTTAGTTTTTTAAAAAATTGGCGTGGTTTTCTTTTTTTTTAAACTTTCTTAGAGACAAAGATAAAGTATCATTAAGATAAGAGAAAGCACATAAGCTCAATAACTAATTGATTTCTTAGGAAATTTTTATCTCCTTTTCCATTGATAAGGCTTCTTAGGGTAATGTGGTCTATTGTGGCTCAATAAATTCAATTAGCTACAGAAATAAGACAAGGATCTTTCCCTCTGTGTTGATCATAATTGAATCACTTTAGCAAAACCACAATGACATTGTTGAGTGTGGCAAAGAATCAAGGTTGGGGTGGACTCAGTATGGTGAACCCAGTCCATCCGCTCACTCAGACGGCTGTCATGTAAGTCCTGTTCATACTGATCAGAAAATGCGTCACAATCTCCTAAGACTGACTTGGCAAAGAGAATACGTGACCAAAATTTTTTTAAAATCTTACTTATCTCGTCATCTTATCGTACAAAGTTTTGACCTTATTTAATCAGGAATGGAGATGTGTGTGTGTGTGTGTGTGTGTGTGTGTGTGTGTGTGTGTGTGTATTACGACTAGGGATTGAACCAAGGGGCATTGTGCCTCTGAGTTAGATCCACAGCCCTATTTTAACTTTATTTTTCAAACAGGGTCTCACTAAGTTGCGAGGGCCTTGCTAAGTTGCTGAGGCTGGCTGTGATCTTCCTGTCTCAGCCTCCCAAGGACTGGAATTAGAGCTGTATGCCACCACCACCACCGTGCTTGGCTAGATTTGCTCTTTCAAGAGCACTGTTGAGGGCTTCGGAAAAGCAGCCTACCCAGATCCTAGTTTTTAGGCTTTATTTCCTAACAGTTTATAATGAGATGCTCACAGCCATGCCTCTTCATCAGGAAGCAGGGATGCGAATCTTAGAAACCTGAGACACTCACAAAGTCCTACTACCAAACAGATTTGCTTGAGGACCCAGAAAGAGCCACCTGATCTCTCTGGGCTATAGCTCCCCCCCACACACACACACGATGAGGAGACACTCCATCCTCCTGGCTAATACTCCCTCCCACCTGAGGATCCTACGTGGCCTGGTAGAGGCCCTGGTCCCCTCATGCCCTTTGCTTTGCTCAGAAAACATTATTGATAGTCTGGCCGAGACTATCAATAGCCAGGTGTGGTGGTGTATCCCTGTAATCCCAGTACTTGGGAGGCTAAGTCAGGAGGATCACAGGTTTGAGAACAACCTCAGTAACTCAGTGAGACCCTGCTTCAAAATAAAAAATAAAATTGGGGGCCGGCATGTAGCTCAGTGGCAAAATGCCTGCTTTGCAGGTGTGGCACTCTGGGTTCAATCCCTGGTTCCAAAAAGGAAAAAAAATGAACCCAAAATAAAAAACAAAATTGGACTGGGGGTGTAGCTCATAAGTAAAACGCCTCTGGGTTTAATCCCCAGTACCACCAAAGAGAGAGAGAGAGAGAGAGAGAGAGAGAGAGAGAGAGAGAGAGAGACGCGCTATAAATGTCCCCGAGAGAGAGGCTGCTCATCCCCAGGTGTTCTCTGCTGAAGAAGAGGGAGCCCAGGAATGGGGCAGACAGGAGGCCTGGTGGTTTTAAGGCGTCCAAACCACCAAAGGACAATCTGGGGCTGAAGGAAGCAACATCTCCATCATATCCTGGATCCCAAATATATTATACAACAGACAGAAAAATGGTTTGGGGCACTTTCCAGAATGAGGCATTGCACCTGCACAAACCTTCAGGTCTTGGAGGGTGGGAGGAAACTGGGAGGGAGCACGGCATAATGGTAAAAAGTAGTTGGACAAATCTCATTAAGTCAGTATCAGTTCATTCAAACACTAGGGAAATCAGACTGCTTTGACTCTCAAGCCAATTATATGGGCCTTCCCCCAGCATAAATTGAGTTCATTAGGTACCCAGGATGGATAATCCATAATTTAATATGGAAGTTTAGACATAGAGTGTTACTAATCAGATAAATAGAGCCTTAAATGAGACCATGAAAAAGATTGAGGAACCTGCTCTAATTGCTGACTGAAAAGGAGGGGGCTGGAGAAAGGCGTGGAGGGGCCGCCCAGCCCCCGGAGCCCGTCTTCTGCTAAGTACAAGAGCAGTTGGCAAGCAATAGGAAGGGGCACGTGGGGCAATCTGTTTGCAGAGGTAGAGCAGTCCCTTCTGGGAGCGACTCCAGGTCCTGCCATCCATGTCTGTTGTGGTACCCAAGAGTCTAATGGCAGCAAAGCCACGCTGGGTCCACATGGAAGACACCTTCGCTTCAGGCAAGTCATCAATCACAGCCTGGCTTGAGTAACTTTTCAAGAGTAATAATATCACTTATGACCACACCTCTCGTTAGGATAACCTGACACACAGATGTACGCGATTCTCAGAGGAAGAAGCATCTACGATCATGAGGAAGAAGAACGAAATCTTAATGCTCTAAAGCCTTCTTGAGTAGATTATCGTGCTTGAATTAGCATTTGAGGCTCAGAACATGCTTTAGTGCTTTGCTGTATCCATAGATCTGAGAAGAGTTCCAAGAAAGACGTAAAACACGCTGAAAGCTCCAATGTAATTAACTAGCGAAGACACCCATGGGTATAAGCTGTGAGCGCGCAGAGAAGAAAGCTGTTATAATCCAAGGGTTGAAGCAGTGATGCACGGGCTCGAGGAACCCACAATGGAGACATGCAGCCCTGGGAAGGGAGCAGCCAAAATTCAAGGTCCCAGCGAAAGTGCAGCAGAAAGATGACACTCACTGCCAGAAACAGAGCCAGGAAGGCAGGCCTGAGAAACACGGGGCAATACGCGATGGAAGAGGAAGAGGGTAGGAGTTGGGGACCATCAGCCCATCGCAGAAAGCCAAGGGCCATCTGTTCACTCACATATGTCGAAGTTAGAGAGAAAATATAAAGCAAAAGGGACTTGAGATAAGGGAAGCGAGGCCAACACAATAGTGGAAGAGGACTGGGGGAGGAAATGGGGAAAGGAGGACTGATGGAGGGAACAGTTCAAAGATGGGCAGGGGAAAAGGAGGGCTGATGGAGGGAACAGTTAAAAAATGCTGCATTCGTGTATGAAGGGATTGCTGCCAATCTCACTAACATGTAGGGGAGGGAGGGGAGTGGCTGGAGTCCAGAGGGCAACACACCAAGCGTGTGTGCCTGTCCCTCCTTATCACTTGAACCTTGCTCTGAGGTATAAGCACAATGCACCAATGATAGTACAAAAAAATGAAAGATTAAAAAAAAGATTGGACATACCAAGTCCATCTCCTTATGCAAGAATTAAACATTCGACATGAGGACCTTAGGTATCCCAGTGTAACATACCCGCCTTTACTCTACACATATACTGCGGCCCACTACCTTCTCTCTAATCACAAAGCGGGCTCTCTGGGTGGTGACGAGGTTCAGGATGAGGACTGTGTGGAGGAGTGGATGTAATTGTATGGCGATTGATTCCTCTATTGCTTTATGACCTCTCTTTTTACATTTGATCATAAAAATTTAAGAAAGAAAAGATAGTTATGGAAGACCAATAAAAGTGGTTTAAGAAAGACACTGTTATAGTTTAGACTTAAAATGACTCCCCAAACCTCATGTGTTGGCCATACTACCAGGTCTTGAGGCTGGAGGGGTGGATTCTGGGGACATGGCCAGGGACCTGCCCTTGGCTGCTTCCCGTTTTCTCTCTCTCTCTCTCTCTCTCTCTCTCTCTCTCTCTCTCTCCCTCCCTCCCTCCCTCCCTCCCTCCCTCCCTCCCTCCCTCCCTCCTTCTCTCCTTCCCTCCCTTCTGCTTCCTGTAATCATGAATTAAGCATAGTCTTTTCCTCCTGGGAGATGCTCTAAAATTCTGCCGCCATGTGACAGCTGACCATGCCTGACCTCTAAGGCCTCTGAAACTATGAGCTACATCAACTGTTCTTTGTCTAGGTTTTGCTTGTCAGGTGTTTTGGTCACAGAAAGGAAAACTGAGCAAAATATACACTGTTGTCCTAAAACAGAAAACAAAAAATTCAAATACAAAGTTCAAATACAAAGTTCAAGAGAACTCTGAAATAAACATGCAAATCCATACATTTTACGGGGGCAATGTGCATCACAGGAAATTTGATAAAGATTGATGAGCATTAAGACACCTCATAGTAAAGTTCATCAACTATTGAAACCCGGACTAAAAACTTGTATATATAATCTGGGCATAGTGGTACATGTCTGTAATCCCAGTACTTGGGAGGCTGAAACAGGAGGATCACAGATTCCAGGACAGTCTCGCCAAGTAATGAGACTTGCATCGACCTAGCGAGACCCTGTTTCCAAATAAGAAAGGCAGAATGTCCCTGGGTTCAATCTCCAGTGCCAAAAAATTATAATATATATATATATATATATATATATATATATATATATATATATATATATATCAGATAGGCTGGACTAAATTATGCTGTAGTAACAAATATTCTCCAAATCTCAGTAGGTTAAAACCATAAGTGTTTATTTCTCACCCACCCTGCATATCCAATGTGGGTAAGTTATAGAAAGTTGTGTTCATTTTAGTAACGCAGTCTACACCATCTATAATTTGAAATGACTGTTCCTAGAGGGAAACGGAGCTAGTTAAAAACGCTGGCTTTGAAGTGATACGTGTAGGTCTCGCTCGCTCACATGGCCTCTGGCAATCACGAGCGGACTAGATAGCACAATCTTCCATGTAGGGGAAGCTGAAGAGCTAAAAATATTTTTAAATTGCATTAATTACCACAATATACCTAAAGGAGAAAATAATTAGGCCAGCTTGAAGGGCTTTGTGTGTTTGTGTGTTTTACTTGGAATTGAACCCAGGAGCATTCTACCTCCAAGCCACACTGCCAGCCCTGTTTTATTTTTATTTTGAAACAGGTCTTGCTATGTGGCTGAAGCTCAACTCAAATGTGTGATCCTGTCTCAGCCTCCCAGGTACTGGGATTGCAGGTGTTTGCACCACACACCTATACCCACGCCTTCACTTGTGAACCAAGGGTCCTGGGATCAAAGGTCAAGTGCGGCCCCAGAACCCAAAACTTACAGTTCTGCACGCTCTCGCTGCACCTTCACCAGGAGTCAGAGGGCTGTCCAACGTGAGCCACTCGGGACAGAAGCCCTTCTGGGCTGCATTTCTCTTTTTTTAATTTCAGCATTGTGGTTTTCAAAGAAAATAAAGGAATTGGGTTCACTGTTCATGTGTATTTTTAAGCAGCCAACTTTGTTTTTCAGGAACACACACACACACACACACACACACTGGCCGGAAGAAAAAGAAAATAGAATAATGTACACAAAATGTCCATACCATGTCTTTTTAAAGATCAGACACTTTACATGAGAAGACTACTAAGGAGAGTGTGAGATTTCTTTCTCCTAATACCTTTCAAAAAGCAAAGTAAACGTCCATCTGTTCCTTAAAGACGTCACAGTAAAAATATAAGAGAAGCGAGAGCGCAGGGCAGCGTCCTGGGTGACAGCTCCTTCATCCACTCCCTCCTCCTTCGCAGAGGGAGAGGCAGGAAAATGAACCCGCACCAATGCAAAAGGAGATCCAGAGAGCAGCGTCTCGCAAATGAAAAATCTATAATCCTTTAAAATGTTCTCCGGAGAGAGATTCCCTCTGGCATGGACCTACCTGGATGAATTGTGAGCTGAAAGGAATCTATATGGTAATAAATCTTGCTAAAACATCTGCAAAGCCCGGGGTGAAATGCATGCACACGCCACCCGGCGGCGGTCACCTTCAAGGTCAGCCTCACGGCGTTGCAGTCCTCCTGCAGTGGATTCAGCTTCAGCGTCTCCCCAAGGTTGCTGCAGCCGGACGACTGGTGCCGCAGCTCGCAGCAGACACACACCTCCACGCTGTCGAACTTGATCTAGACAGAGAAACACAGAGACCTCACCGTCAACATGGCACTGGGAGCCCCCCACACGCTTGAGCCTGCAGGTGGGGATGCACAGAAGTGGCTGGGCCTATGAGCGTCCCCCACACACCGCCACCATTCAGTAATCAAGCCAAAGCCATTTCTGTTGGTCAAGGGCATGAAGAAGGCCATCAGGAATTCCTTCAAATGCTTATTTTTAAAAGCAGTGAATAAGCAAAAGAAACAAATACATTTGAAGAAATCTAAGCTATAAATTTCAGAATATGGCAGGTAAATTACGGAAAGAAAAGGAACCAAACATCACTCAAACTGATGTTTGCACAGAGATGTGGGAGGGCTCGCGCCTTGACACAGTCTCATGATCAGCAATTTCCTCTTTTACTTCACGGCCCATGAACCTCCACTCATCCGCTGACGGCCAACGCCAGCTCCATCTTTGGGGTCTGGCACGCCGCTCCTTGCCTCTACTGAACACTCACAGGACTCGGCCACGGCTGCAACTTCTCACGCATCCACAGTGCTTGGGAATCGCAGGTGTTCAAGAAATGCTCAGTAAATAAAAACATCTTGGGAGATGAAAACCCTTGGAAGAAGAGAGCCACACTCCAAGCAGTTTAAAACTCAGCATGCAACTAAGAGGGAAGACGAGGCTGAGTGATCAAGGAGAGAACAGGGTTACTCAGGATGGGGAGGACAGGAGATATTTTAAAAACATAAAATCCTGCCAGGCCTAGTGGCCTACATCTGGAATCCCAGTACTTGAGAGGCTGAGACAGGAGGATTCCAAAGTTGAAACCAGCCTTAGCAACCTAGTGAAACAGTGTTTCAAAATAAAAAGTAAAAAAGGGCTGGGTTGTAGGTTAGAGGTAGAATGCCCCTGGGCTCAATCCCCAGCACCATAATCAATTGTTAAAAATTAATTATATTAAAACAGAGACCTAGAAGTAAAATGACTAAAAAGAAAATCAGTAAAATCTATACACTTTTATTTCAAATAGCACATAACAGGAAATGAATTATTTCCCTTGTACTAGCACAGGCATACACACTGCTAGGAAAGGCCTAATTGGTTTCGACACAGTCAAACAAATATTTCCATCAGTAGGGCATAAGAACTCCAGCTGGCCTGTATTTTCACCAACACTTGGGAATTTGGACACTTTTGTCCATGGGATGGGTAATGCAATGGAGTCTAATTTTAGGAAAAGACTTTTTCTTGTCATGATTCCCTAAATAATACAGTAGAGCAGCTATTTATATGATATTTACATTAAGTCTTATAAGTAATCTAGAGATGATTTCAGACATACAGAAGTGTGTCTAGGTTCTCTGCAAACACTACGCAGTTGTCTGGAAGGGCCTTGGGCACCCCTGCATTTCAGTATAGGTATGTCTGTGGGGGAGTTGGTATTGGAACGAGTCCCCACTAGCTATCCAGAGCCAAGAGTAGTTTATTCTTCCATATCTCATGGACATGCAAGGGATTGTTGTATAATCACATCTCCAGGCTTGCCAGTGGAACCCAAGTAGCTACTGTAAACAGTAAGACAAGTTTCCTGTGTTTAGGGCCAGTGAAAAGGGAGAGACCTGGGCCTGGCTGGGAAGCCTGCCTCGTTACATAAACCCCCTTCAGTGACCCTGCGGAGTCGTGTTCCAGATAAGTCTTTTCCATCACTTAATTCACTGAGCTTGTGATTAATTCTAAGAAAAAGCCTGGAAACCTCCTGATGAGTTCCCCAACCTCGACCTCTGAGTGTGTAGGCAGCTGGCAGATTTATTTCAAGAGTGCTCCTCCGGCGTCAGGGTCATTGGGGACAACATGGCAGAGCTTCACAAATGCAGCCACAGTAATTTTTCATGAATCTCTTTGGAGCATTTAAATCGAGCCTGCCCACCTTATTTATGGCGCATCAGCCTGTCTCAGAGTAGAAAAAGGCTTAGATAACAAAAAGAGAGGTCTGTAATGTGCCTGGGATTTTCGTATAAAAACACAAATAAGACAGACAGGTGACCCTCAGATGGTCCTGAAAGGACAGCAGCCAGGGGAGGTTTAGAGGCCTATACAGGTGGAGCCAGACAGTGGAGAGAGAGGGGCCAGTGTTCGTGTAAGCCACAGCATCTACAGCGGATACACCATGGTCCCCGACTTAGAATGGTTTTGAACTTGACCATGGTGCAAAAGGAGACCCAACAACCGTTCCACTCAGTACAATGTTCAGTAAATGACCTGAGATAGTAAACACTTCATTACAAAGTAGGCTTTGCTTTGGATGATTTTGCCCAGCTGTAGGCAAATGTGAGTGTTATGAGCAGGTTTTTTTTTTTTTTTTGTGGTACTGGGTTCCTGGAAGCCCTTCTACCTCCGGGCTACACTCCCAGACCTGTTTTTATATTTTTATTTGGAAACAGGGTCTCTTAAGCCAGCGCGGCTGGCTTTGAACCTGCTTGATCCTCCTGTCTCTGCCTCCCAAGCGCGGGGATTACAAGTGTGCGCCACCACTCGGCTTATGAGCATGTTTAAAGTAGGCTTAGCTAGCCAAGCATGGTGGTGCACGCCTGTGATACCAGTGCTTGGGAGGCTGAGAAACAAAGATCACAGGTTTGAGACCAGCCTCAGCAATTTAGCGACACCTTCAACAACTCAGAGAGACCCTATTTCAAAATTAAAAAAAAAGATAGGGCTGGGGGTGTAGCTCAGAGGTAGAATGTCTCAGGGTTCACTCCCTAGTAATTAAAACACACACATACACACACACACACACACACACACACACACACGGCTAAGCTAATTTATATCTAGATTAGACATATTAAATGCGTTGTTTTACAAGGATACTTTTAAGATATGATGGCTGTATTGGGGTGTAGCTCTCTGGTTGGCTGAGAAGTGTCTATACTCAGGGTGTGGTCTGCCATGAAGTGACCCAGGTCAAACCACCTGACCTGTCTGAGCTTCAAGATCCTGGGGCCCTAGGGGGATCAGATAAAATTATGGAGGTAAATACCAAAGTGCCAATGCTGCTACTTGCTGATATTATTATGACCATTATTTTAATTAAGGAATAGTTTTTTTAAGCTAGGTACTAAATTCTAATTGTAAAATATATGATACTTAAAATTTATTATCTTAAATGCATTTGCAAGTATACACAGTTCAGTATTATTAAATACATCCCCCGAAGCCGGGTGTGGTGGCGCACGCTTGTAATCCCTGCTCTTGGGAGGCGGAGACAGGAGGATCGCGCAGGTTCGAAGCCAGCCGTGCTGGCTTAAGAGACCCTGTTTCCAAATAAAATTAAAAAAAGAGGTCTGGGAGTGTAGCCTGGAGTTAGGAGGGTTCCATCCCCAATACCACCAAAAATAAAAATAAAAATAAAAATAAAAATAAAAATAAAATAAATAAATACATCCCCTGTGGTCCAACCATTAATACTCTCCAACTTTGAAAATTTTTCATCTCATAAAACTGAAACTCTATGCCCTTTAGGTGTGAATTTCTCCTTCCTTTCTATCTTCTGCCTTCTATCTCTACAAATCTGACTAATCTGGGTACCTCGTGTAAATATTTGCTCTTTTTTGACTGTCTTATTCCACTCAGCATAATGTCCTCAAGGCTCATCGGTGCTGTAGAAAATGCTGGAATTCCCTCTCTGTTTTAAGACTGAATCATATTCCACTCTGCAGATATATCACAGTTTGTTCGTCCACCAGTGGACGCCAAGTTGTTTCCTCTGAGTGAACAATGTGACTAGACACACGGGCGTACACAGGAGCGTACACACGAGCATACACACGAGCGTACACATATCTGAGCCCTTATTTGCAATTCCTTTGGAGATATACCCAGGAGTGAAATGACTGGATCACCTGGTAAGTCTACTGATTTCATGAGGAAATGCCCTATTTTTTCCGCAGAGGCTGTACCATTTTCTATTTCCACCAGTAATACATGAGTATACCTGCTACTTTACATTTTTGCTGACACTTGTTATTTTCTTGTTTTTAGAAATCTTATTAAGCCATCGCAATGGTTGTGAGGTGGTATCTCGTTGTGGATTTGATTTTCACTGCTCTACTGATTAGTGATATCAAGCAGCTTTTCATGTGCTTCTTGGCCATTTGTGTACCTTCTTTGTAAAAATTTCTTACTCATGTCCTTCAGCTGTGTTTTAAATTGGGTTGTCTATTTGTTGTTGAAGTGTAAGAGCTCTTTATATATTATGGATAATTCCCCTTAACACATAATTTGCAACTATTTCCCCCATTCTGTAGGCTGCCTCTTTATTCTATTGACTGTATCTTTTTTTTTTTTTAACAGTACTAGGGATGGAACCCAGGGGCATTCTACCTCTGAGCTACACCCTCAGCCCTATTTTTTATTCTTTATTTTGAAACAAGGTCTCACTGAGTTACAAAAGGCCTAACTAGCCAAGGCTATTTTCAAACCACGATCCTCCTGTCTCAGCCTCCCAAATGCTGGGATTGCAAGCGTGTGCCACTACGCTCAGCTGACTGTGTCTTTCGATGCATAGTAGACCCTATTTTTTAAGACTGCTAGGATTCTACCAGTTACACAAACATTCTCATTAATATGTTCATTCTTGCCTAATGTAGTAATTTGGGGGGCTCTATCTGAGCTCAAATAGGCGATTTAACAAAAGAATACATAGAGAGTCCATAGGTGGGCAAACCGCTGCTTAAGATTGAGTACATGGATCGAAGGCCTCTCTCAGTTTCTCCTAGCAAGGATGTGGGTCAGGGCCATGAAGAGATCTCTAAGGGATGACAAGAAACAAGCAAAGAACAAAGTTGTATTTTGATTGTGGTCCCTCACAGGCTGGCTCCTCCACCTAGAGTATGCCCATCTTACCCCGCTGCCACTCCCCGAGGCTAGGAAAAGAGGGAGAGGATGGGATAGTTCCTAGACTCAGCGAAGCACCCTCCTCTACACTCCCCAGAGTGTAGAGGGTTCCCTTCTCCCTGTGTCCACACCAGGCTGCCACCACCAGTGTGCAGCCGCCTGAGGACAGGGCCTGGCCACTTGGTGGCTGCTCACAGCTCACTTTGAAATGAATGGGCAGGCTAAGAGAAGCCTTGGGAGACACGAGGCTGGGTGTACAAGTGTCGTTTTGGTCATCTGACTGATTTTCAAGGTTCCCAGGACATTCAGTAGTAAGTTTTTATTTTCCGTATTTTAGGTTTAGGATGCTTTGACACTGGGGGCCTTACTAACCTTGGAGAGCCCACCCCTCCCAGGCTGGCGAATTCCCACAGATTTGAGGAGCAGTGTGCCTGCAAGCCCCCTTTACAGGTAGACCAGCCAACCCAGAGCCGATACCCAACCGTCTCCTTTATCTAACTCTAACACACCATGCCTGCCGATGTCCCCCTGCCCTAAATCACCCCAGGACCAGGTCCTGCTCCACTGGGGACCACCCACACAACCCAGAGCCCACTCAGATTATGGAAAGTTGCCCTTCCTAAGCTCACAGTACATTCTTTGATAGATTCTTGTTTAGATTTCGAGTGTCATTGAAAGGCCATGTGTCGAAGGCTTGGTCTCCAGGTTGGTGCTTCTGGAGTGGTGAAACTTTAAGAGCTGGGACCTCATGGGAGGCCTTTAGGTCACTGGGTAAATGCCCTTTAGGGGGACTGTGGGATCCCAGCCCATTTCTATTCCTCTCTGGCCATCAGGTGAAATGATCTGCTCTCCTGGGCTTTGGCTATAATGTACTGCCTCATCACACACCCAAGGCAACAGGAACAAACGATTATTGTTTGTACCCAAACTTCCAAACCTGTGTGTTAAATAAACATCATTTATTTTCTGGGTATTTTGTTACAGCACCAGAAAGCTGACTAATACACTGATGCTTCAAATGTATCAGTGTATGACTCAGAGTACAATACATGGGTATGGACTACACAAATATCAAGTATTACTGCCCAAGGAATACACCCAAGAGCAGACAGTGAGATAAAAGGAGATTTTCTATAAAATATGCAGTTATCCAATTTGCTAGACAATGAAGAAAGAGTAAAACCCAACCTATCCCTTCAGGCTTTTCCCTCAGAAGACTTGTGCATTTTGCTTTCAGCACCACCGTGAGTGAGGAAGCCTCTTTTGTCCTGTAGTTGGAGGACACAAATCTGCACATTGTCCACGCTGCAGTAATGTCTGTGGAGTGGTGGAGTATTAGGAGGACCATCATGCCAGCTGCAGGGAGGGCCTGCTGATTCTCTCTCAAACCCACTCGGTGTGTGCTGTGCAGGAGAAGTGCCAGCCAGCGTGGATGGAGGACAGTGCAGATACCAGCAAAAGCCACGCTCTCTCGGCATCTGCATTTTCGCAGTTAAATAGGCAAAATCTCAAAGTGAGAAATAAGCCCCGAGAGAAGGTGTGCTCGCTGGCCAAAAGCATCTTTCCACTTTTAGATATTCTTGCATAACTATTATTCTTCTAGTATTCTTTTAACTCTCTACACGAATTGCTCCGGTGATGTGAGAACAGGACTATGAAAGAAATTGAGTCTGAGGAAATAAATTCTCTAATAATTTGTCTAAACGTCCTTGGCTCTGCTCAAAAATAATAAAAACTGGCCAGAACTCAGATGCTGTGATAAGCACTCCAGCTGCAGCAATCACAAATGGCCTCCGACCCTCATTCCAATCACTAATTTAGGTTAAGCTATTAACTCCGGTAAGGTAGCTCAGTTTAAGGTAACTCTGTTTACCCTTGAGATCCTGCCTAGAGACAGAGAAGATAAAAACCTTGTGTGTGACCTTAAAGCAATTTAGTTGATAAACAACTTAGTTGCCCAAATACAATAGACTCAAGGAGAAAGATTGTTGACTTTTACCTCAGTATGAGCATTCATGGAGACAGAGAAATGGATTATTAAAGATGAGTAGGCTTTTAATAGGCTTGTTGTCTAAAGAAGAGTGCTCAGCAGTTAAGGAAATACATCTGACAATTAAAACCAAGAACTTTGTGGTGTTGTTTGTGGTATTTTGTCTGCAAAACTGTGTTGTGAGTTTTCTTAAGCTTTCAGATTTAGAAGATAAGATGCCAACACCTGAAGAAACTCCATCACATCCACCTGAATCACCACATCTCCCCACACTTTCTATATGAACTGAGCCCAAAAAGATGGAAAGTTCCAAGAAAGTTAAAGAAGATTCCCCGAGAAGCCCCCAAGCCTTGGGCATGCCTGTTTGGAACTGCTTATCTGCAAAACCTGAGAAAGAATCCGGAGGGAGTTAATCTCTCGAAGATCAACAGCCAGCTGAAGGACTAGTTTTATTACCTTTGTTTACATGTCATTCATTATTATTTCACAGTGATTACACCCACCCCCTTCTTCTCTTATTATTAACTTTACTGGTGAAGGGTATAAATTTTGGGGTTTTTTGTAATAAAGTGTCATTGGCTCAAGAAGCCTTTGTCCATCTCAGGTTCTTTTCCAAAGCGTCGTACCTAAAAACTTAAGGAATTCATAGAGGGTAAAGAACCACTGCAGATAAGATTCTGCAGAATTTCACCTGCCTTTTGCCCCATCTTTCTGAGGCTTCCGACCGCGAGTGGACTTGCCCCCCACAGGACTGAGCCCGTCGGCAACAGGACAGGCTGCCCATCTAGGGGACCTCTGCATGACAGATAGAGGCCGCGCCTCAACATCCACTCATCTCCTTCCAGCATGGCACCGCTGCCACCCTGCACCTGCATCCCTCCCTAACCTGTGACTGAGGTCCTGCACAGCCCAGGAACCTGAGGCCTGCGGTTCATCAGGACCTGATAGCCAGGCCCTGAGACTGCTCCACATGTCCCAACTCGGCATGGTCCAGCCTTTGGTCCAGGGACTTCAAATCTATGGCTCACTCCACCTTGCAGTTTCTCAGTACAAGTCCACCCAGGAAATGAGAAAATAAAGGTTCGGCTAAGTGGATCTGAGAGGTGTTGGGTCAGGAGAGACTATCCTTTACGGTGGCCTGGCGGTCAGCCTGGACTTCAAGCACTTATTATTTTTTTTTTGTAATTGACAAATAAAATTATGTTTTTATCCTAAGACAGGATGTTTCAGAGTATACATATATCACGAAATGGTTCAATCTAGCTAATTAACAAATGCATTACCTCACATGGTTATCATTTCTGTGGTAAGAGCACTTAGCATCCACTCGTTACACACTGTTCAAGAATATAATTTATCGTAACGCTGACCTCACTCGTTATGTGGAGTCTACAACGCTGATCTCAAGGTAGCACAGAGGAGAGCGTGGTCGGAGGGTTTTGGGGAGATATGGATTAAAGGATACACATATCCAGAGGTCTGTGATATAACATGGTGACTCTAGTTAATGACAGTACAATGTATTCTTCTAGCACTTGTTAGAAGCTGGGCGGGGTGGCTCAGGGGTCCAGTGCACCTCACAATCACGTCTCCTCCCCAGCTCCAGGGCTCGGCTCTCCCCAAGGCTGGGCTTGACCAGGCTTCACCCAGCACACGTGAATTCAGAGCAGCCAAGACGGGAAACCCTGCTCGGCTTGTTCTTCTGATCCCATCCAAGCTTGCTAAAAATCTAAATTTCTGTCTTTAAGCTGACAAGATGGATTTGTCCCCATGTTACTTTCATTATGACATTTTTAGCTTTCAAAGAAGCCTGCCCATTATGACCGATAAGTATTTCTGAATTTCACCTTTCATATAATTACAGTGCATTAGACACAGGTGGGTACAGGAAATGCATTCCTATTGCTGCTGAAAGCAAAAAACTACAGCATTCTTGGTTTACTCCTTCCTTCCTTCCTTCCTTCCTTCCTTCCTTCCTTCCTTTCTTCCAGTTGAACCTTGAACACAGAGGCATTCTACCTCCAAGCTACATCCCCAGCCCTTTTTATTTTTTATTTTGAAACAAGGTCTTTCTAGGTTGCTGAGGCTGTCCTTAAACCTGAGTTCCTCCAGTCTCAGCCTCTCAAGTACTAGAATTACTGGTATGCACTGTGAGGATGGTGGAAAACATATGGAAAAATACTTATTCCTTAAAATCTCCAATCTGAGCCGGGCGTGGTGGCGCACGCTTGTAATCCACACTTGGGAGGTGGAGACAGGAGGATTGCGCAGGTTCCAAGCCAACCTCACTGGCTTAAGAGACCCTGTTTCCAAATAAAATATAAAATAGGTCTGGGAGTATAGCCCGGAGGTAGAAGGGCTTCCAGGAACCCAAGTACCACCAAAAAAAAAAAAAAAGTCCCCAATCTGATGAGAATCTAGATGCATTAGCTACCCATGGCTGGGACAAAACGCTTGTGGTAATTAACTTAAATGAAGAGAGGTCACTTTGGTTCTTGATGTCAGAGGTCTCCGTCCATCATTGGTTGCCCCAGTTGCTTTGGGCCTGGGAGGCACAGAATATCATGGAGAGAACACGTGGTGGAGGAATTCAGCTAACTTTTGGGTAGCTGGGAAGCAGAGACATAGAGGGATGGGCTGGAGCCCCGATATCCCTCCTAAAGCCACACCCCCAATGACCTACCTTCCTCCCACCAGGCTCTACCCCCAAGAGGTTCCTCCCTCCCAACTACACCACAGGCTGGGACCACACCTTCAACCCACAAACCTTTGAGGAGTACTCCAGGTCTAAATCATAGCTCTTGTTTTGTATGGTGTGTGTATTAAATATTTAAGAAAAAATAATTTAATTCCAGAGGCAAGGACTATTACTATGCAAATCATACCTTGAAGCCTTATAGCCTTCCCTGACCTTTTAGGGGAAAAGGACCTCCCTGCTCTCCATCTTTCCACGTGTACCATCAGCCACTCCATCTTTATCTTGACCTTTGCTTCACCGTATCCTGTGCTACCTCACCTGTTGCCTCTGCTACCGATGCTCAGATTATTTATAAAACAGCAAACCTATTGTAAACCACAGGCTTTTAATTATTTTTTAAGTCACGTGCGCCATCCTGATCAGAGAGCGAGAGGGAAAAAGAGAGAGAATCGAAGGAGTGTGGGAATGTGCAGCTGCCGACGGAGACTCCCGCCAGGGAGGCGACTGCGGTGAGAGCCCAGTCAGCGTCCCCAGGTCTCTTTGCAGGCTTGTCTCACTGATTTCTACAGTCCTGGGAATTTCTCAAGATCTTTCAATGAGGATGCCACGTGTGAGGGCAACACCGGGTAAGTTATGAACGTTCACTGGAGCCTCCCTGGTGAACAGGAAAACAAGGTTGCTGCTCTCCAGAAACTGCTCTCAGAGGAGGAGCACGGAAGGAGTTTGGCCCAAGGATGCTGTTGCCAGGGGAACTGCAGGGCAGGACGCTGCTGCCTCACCTCCCAAGACGCCTTTTGTTAATTATGTGGACTTGAGCTTGTTGGGCTGGCCTTGGAAATTTCACTAATTGGCGCTGAATCCAAGCACAGCTCGACTTTGCCGGCAGAAATGGACAGAGGGCTGAAAAGAACTCTGCTGTACCAGAAGAATACGGAGCATCTGGGCTTTTTCTTCCCTAGAGATGCAAGCAAGAACGCTGGTGGCAGCAGAATTTGGCACAAGAAAAGATTAGAGAGAAACTAAGCAAAGTTCTGGTCAAATTAACTCAGAAAAGGGTGTTCTGAAGGGATTAAACATGGCGCTCTCTCCTAAGTGGTTTATCTGACTTGTAATATTCTCTACATGTTGTCGGCCTCCAAGAAGAAAGCTGAGCATGCTAAACTGACATATCTTTCTCTTTCTCTTCCTCTCCATCCGCCCTCCCATGGCTTTGGGGGTTGAACCCAGGGGCTTTCTACCTCCAAGCTACACCCACAGTCCTTTGTATTTTATTTTTGTTTTGAAACAGGAAGTTGCTAGGTTACTGAAAGTCTCACTACCTTGTTGAGGCTGGCCTTAAACCTGTGATCCTCCTGTCTTAGCCTTTCAAGTACTAGGATTATAGGCCTGTGCCATGGTGTCTGGCTTCCTCTTCTTTAAAGAACAGCATCCCTTCACCTCTGTAGCTAATGCTAGAGGAATGCAGTGCGGGGAGGGCAGGATGGGAGCGGAGGAGTGATGGGGTGGGAGGCGCTTGGCCCTCCTGGTGCCCAGCCTTGGAGGGCTCCTGCGGAGTGCCTGGCTCCTTCACACTCAGCCCCACATCGATCACTGATCACCATGTTTATCAACACAAATGCCTGCCCACTGTATTCCTTCCTTCCTAGAACACAGCACAAACCAGTAAAGAACAACCTATTTGTAAGTTTAACTTTTTTTCTGGTTTCTCTCCAATATACTAGCATGTGATAAAAGTCTCATGCTTTTCTGAGCCCTACATGGAAAAGCACTGCTCAGAGCAGTGTATTTCTAGGGAAAACTCAAAACACTGGTATTACACTGGGCAGCTACAGACTGCATTGTTGTCCCGGGGAGCTGGTCCCAGGATCCCACTGGACACCTAATTCCAATTCAAAGATGCTCAAGTCTCTCACGTAAAATGGCTTAGTATTTGTATATGAACGCTGTCCATATAATTTAAATCATTTCTAGATTATGTACTAAACCTAGCACAATGCTCCATTCTTGTGGGTTCAAGTTGTGTGTGTGTGTGTGTGTGTGTGTGTGTGTGTGTGTTGCATGTTACTGGGGATTGAACCTAGAGGCATTCTACCTCTGTGCTACCCCCCAGTACTATTTTATTTTTTATTTTGAAACAAATTCTATCTAAGTTGCTAAGGACCTCATTAAGTTGCTGAGATGGCTTCATCATTCCCAGCATAGGCAGCAAATTTAAGTTTTGCTTTCTGGAACTTCCTGGACTATTTTCTGAACACCTTTGAACCACAGATGGTTGAATTTGCCGATGCAGCCCCTATGGACAGAGAAACCCAGCTGTGTAATCTGCTGGTCAAATCCACGGGTGCCTGGAATCCTAGTACTTGGGAGGCTGAGACAGGGGGAATACAGGCTCAAGGTCAGCCTCAGGAACTTAGTGAGGGACTGCCCAAAATAAAGTCTAAAAAAGGGCTGAGGATATAGTTTGAAGGTAGCATGCCCCTGGGTTCAATTCCCAGTATAAAAAGAAAAAAGGGAGGGAGGGAAGAAAGAAGAGAGGGGGAGAGGAAGAAGGGCAGGAAAGGTGGTCAGCTTGTCACCCTTAGGCCATGGCCAGTGACTACCTTTTTTTATCCATGAGTCGTAGAGGAATTACATTGTGTTTGAGCTTCTCTTACCAGTGCTGGGTCCATGCACTGGGCTGTTGCAGGAGCTGCCCACTGGACACAGCCTCATGGTAGGGCTGCAGTGAGCTGCACCTGGCTGGCCCTACAGCCTGCATCCCCTCCCTCCTCCATCTGCTTCCACCCTGGGCACTGGGCGCTTAGTTACATCAACTGTGAAAAGCAACCCTGAAATCTAAACATCACAGTGCCATTTGGGGTGTTCCCAAGCAGTGCAGGAGGACTTAGCCTGGTGTACACTGTTGGAGCATACCATGGCTAACCTTCAAAGTCTTATTAGGTTTCAGAGAGCAGCTGTGGGAGGCTGGCCACAAAACATCCCTACCTTAAAAGTGTGCCTGGTTCTGCACAAGAGGTCACAGAAACACCCTCTAAACAGGCCGCCAGTGCTCTAGAGACCTAAAAGACGCACAGGTGGTATTTTTCCACCAGAGGGCAGCACACTGAATCTCAACCCAGGCTGGTACAAAATTGGAGCAGAGGAAATACCGGGGTCTGAGCCAGGACGACCCCAGAAACCAGGAACAGACAGCACCTTTGAGCATCGATCGTGAGCTGTGCACCCCCAGAATGACCTTGAGCTGCTCACAGGAAGAAGATGAGTCAGGACTACTCTGTCTTGTCGCTGATGTGTCTCTGGCACCTAGAACTTTCCAGACAGGGGGTTCTCCCCCAGGACGAATGTGTTGGTCCAATAAATCAGAGAATAAACAAATGTATGCATCACAAGATAAGTCTTTGTGTGGACCCACAATTAGCTAACTTTAAATATACTGAGCCCAACATGATGGCATGTGCCTATAAATAATCCTGGCACTTGGGAGGCTGAGAAAGGGGAGTGGCAGGTTCGAGGCCAGCCTTAGCAATTTAGTGAGACCCTGTTTCAAAATAAAAAATAAAATAGGGCTAGGAGTGTAGCTCAGAGGTAGAATGCCGCTGGGTTCTATTCTCGGTAACTTCTGCGCGCGCGCGCACACACACACACACACACACACACACACCATTTTTCCTTTTGCTGGGAATATGTCCTCCACAAGGACACTATGACTATGGGGTTTGGGATCAGCTTTTTAAAGTGCTGCTTTTGCCACAAAATGTGTTTGTCTGCGATAAGGCAGGTTCACACGAACAAGAAATAGAACATGATGATGCTCCTAAAAGGGAACATTTCTGAGTCATTATAATGAAGCACAAATGGAAATCAAAAGTGAATTTCTCTTGAGGCCAAAAGAGTCCAACGCTAGTTCTTCCTGACCTGTGATTAGTACAATAAAACTACACCTTTCAGCAACAAGGGAAGCCAGTATGGAGACCCTGGTCCAGGGGGCCTTAGGGTGGGAAGCTGTGCATTTCAACCAAGCTTTCCTTTATTTTCAAATCACATGTCCAAATGCCCCCCTCCAAGCCGGAGGCTCTGTCTTCTCATGAGTTCTTGTTCATCGTCATGAAGCTAAATCAGAGTTTCCCTGGTTACCATGGGCTCTTCAGAAGGCTCTAGCTACATAATTGGGGTTGGCTTGGTGACCGATGTTTTCAATTCTGAGATGCAGAATGCTGGTGATAAACATAACTTCCAGTCCCAAGGAGGAACCCACACAGGCTCTGGAGAGAATCCCACAGTCATGAGAGGAGGTCCTCCTGAAGATGTGCCAGGAGCGTCTCAACCTGTGGTTCTGGCAGACTCAGTGACAACAGATAATATGATTGCTTGTGAAAACAGTAAACACCCTTTTATAAACAATACCACCACATGGGATCGTGAAGCTCGAATTCAGTTCTTCAGCTACCTGGACTGGGAACAAAGGTTTCCCAAGGTGCTGCGGTAACCCTGGGCTGAGGGCAGAGAATAGGGAGACCTTTGGGGACAGCAGCTTGGAGGACCAGCTAGAAGAATAACTGGCCTAACAGCAAGTTTTCCAAAAAGAGATGATTGTGTTGAACATGCAGGAAGGGGAAGATGGAAATGGAAGGCCAGAATCCAGTCTGGAGTTCTTATTAGGGGCCTGGTACCATGTAGTGCTGACATAAGGCTAACGGTAGGGCAGAGGGGTTTCCAGACTACAGGAATCTGGAATGTGTGTGTGAGGATCCAGACACCTACACCTTGTTTGGTCTGAGACGCTGAGCTTATGCTGACATCGCAGTCCATAAGGGATGTCAGGAGCTGATGTGTGCACAGCTCCATCTCCTGGGTGGGACCAAGAACATCATCAGTGCAGGCCTGAGAGAGTCTAGAGGCCAGAGGTCAGAGTGAAGGTCACCCCACGTCCATGGCTACGATGCTCAACTGCTGCCCCACACCCAGAGATCCAGAGGGGAAAAAAGAGGAAAAAGAAGACTGGATGGGCTAAACATCTCCTGGAGAGACAAAGAGTTCATCTTGCAAGGACTGTTTAAACTGATAGAAACTGAACCACTACACAGTGGATGAGTCAAATTTACATTCCTTTTGCCAGCATATGCATGCCAAAGTGGAGGTGAGTTATGGACAGCACATGCTTGCAATTCTATGTCATAATGTGAAAACTGCAATCACTCCACATAGGATGTAAGTCAACATAATTGAGGCCAAATACAAGTAAGGTTAAATTTATCAATGAAAACAAAAAGGAAACTATAATAAATTATGCTCAATCACAGACGTCAGACACAAAAAACATATACAGTACAGTTCACCTTATGTGAGTTATCTAGAATGGATGAATTTGTAGAAACAGAAAGTAGACTATCAGTTACCAGGTCCTGGGAGAAGGGAACGATGAGGGATTGTTAATGAATGCACCATTTCTGTTTGGGAAGATGAAAAAGTTCTTGACATAGGCAATAGTTATAGTTGCATACAAAGTAAGTGTCCTGAATTTTGCATGTAAAATAGTTTAAATAGCAAATTTTCTGTTGTGTATAATTTGCCATAATAAAAAACTAAAAAAGACTCAACTTCATAAGCAAAATAACATATGATTTAATTGTCAATTTACAAGTCCAATAAACTTAAAAGAGTAAAAACCTGAATGTACAAATTATCAGTAAAAAAAAGGAGGTAAAATTTTGCATACAGAAGGACATAAAGTATTTAAAATGTATAAGAACACTGTCAATTATTTATAAAGGAGTACAATAAGCCAGGTGCAATGGCATGTGCCAATAGTCCTAGCTGCTCATGAGGCTGAGGTAAAAGAATTGCTGGTGCCTAGGAGTTCAAGACCAGTCTGGGCAACACAGCAAGACCCAATCTCTTTAAAAAAGAATATTATGAACTACTTTATGCTCGTGGCTTTAAAAATACTCAAAGCTCAAGCTGTGTGAGGTTATGCACACCTGTAATCCCAGTCTCGAGAGGCTGAGACAGGAGGATCACAGGTTCGCAGCCAGCCTCAGGAACTTAGCAAGGCCTCTGGCAACTTAGTGAGACCCTGTTTCAAAATAAAAATAATAAAGTAGGGCTAGGGATGTAGCTCAAAGGTAGAATGCCCTTGAGTTCAATCCCCAGTACCACACAAAAATTCAATGTCAAAATAAATCACAACTATGAAAAAATGAAAATATTGACAAAGAACTCTATTCTTAAACTTCACCAATCTCAGTAAATTTAATCTGTGAAGCTTTTCAAATCATTACAGAGCAGACTAGTTTTACAGTCTTTATAACCATTACAGAACATTAAAAAAAGGAAACTTTTCAGTTTTCAAAATCTCTATAATGATGTTTGGTGCAACTTTCAGGACAGGACATCTTATTTACTACTTGCTTTTTCTTTTCTTTCTGTATGACGTTTGCATGGTTGTCTTTTTATTTTGCTCATCCCTAACATAGAAATTCTGTTCATACCTTAGCTTTCCTCTGCAATTATGAGGAAAATCCCTAAATATATAGAAATCAAACAACATGAATCTATCAAAGGACATTTTTTAAAAAACTTGAGAGCGCTGAATGAAAACAAATACATCAAAACATGGGAGCTGCCACTAAAGCAACAAGTAGAGGGAATTTTGCAACACTGGATGCTTATGTTAGAAATTAGAAAAGTCCTCAAGTCAAAAGCCTAAATACTCCCTCAAGAAACTACATGAAGAGGAGTAAAAATCAACTAGAAGCCTGTAAAAGGAAAGAATTAAGAGAAGAGCAAATACCACTGGAACAGAAAACAGAACAGTTGAGATGAAAAATGAAAAAGGAGGAAGTATTTTGACAAGATAAAAAACAGACAAATGTGTAGAAAAGGCAAAAGGAAGATGAAAATTGCCAAGATCTAGAATGAACCATGATATAACCACACGTCTTGAAGACACTGAAAAGATAATAAAGGGAAGATGTAAAAAGTGCACATATGCAAGTTTCCCAATGTAGATGAAGGAGAAGAAGGAGGAGGAGGGGAGGAGGAGGGGAGGAGGAGGAAGAGGAGGAGGATGAGGAGGAGGACGAGGAGGATAAGGAGGAGGAGAAGGAGGAGGGGGAGGAGGAGAAGGAGGAGGATGAGGAGGAGGAGGGGGAGGAGGGGGAGGAGAAGGAGGAGGAGGAGGAGGAGGAGAAGGGGGAGGAGGAGGGGAGGAGGATGAGGAGGAGGAGGAGGAGGAGGAGGAGGAGGAGGAGGGGGAGGAGGAGTAGGACGAGGAGGATGAGGAGGAGGAGAAGGAGGAGGGGGAGGAGGAGAAGGAGGAGGAGGAGAAGGGGGAGGAGGGGGAGGAGGAGGAGGAGGGGGAGGAGGAGAAGGGGGAGGAGGAGGAGGAGGGGGAGGAGAAGGGGGAGGAGGAGGAGGAGGAGGATGAGGAGGAGGGGGAGGAGGAGGAGGGGGAGGAGGAAGGGGAGGAGGAGGGGGAGGAGGAAGGGGAGGAGGAGGGGGAGGAGGACGAGGAGGAGGAGGAGGAGGAGGAGGGGGAGGAGGAGAAGGGGGAGGAGGAGGAGGAGGGGGAGGAGAAGGGGGAGGAGGAGAAGGAGGAGGAGGAGGAGGAGGAGAAGGGGGAGGAGGAGGAGGAGGGGGAGGAGAAGGGGGAGGAGGAGAAGGAGGAGGAGGAGGAGGAGAAGGGGGAGGAGGAGGAGGAGGAGGGGGAGGAGGGGGAGGAGGAGGGGGAGGAGGACGAGGAGGAGGAGGAAGAGAAGGAGGAGGAGGGGGAGGAGAAGGAGGAGGAGGAGGGGGAGGGGGAGGAGGAGGAGGGGGAGGAGGAGGAGGAGAAGGAGGAGGAGGGGGAGGAGGAGGAGGAGAAGGAGGAGGAGGAGAAGGAGGAGGAGGGGGAGGAAAAGGAGGAGGAGGAGGGGGAGGAGGGGGAGGAGGACTAGGAGGATGAGGAGGATGAGGAGGAGAAGGAGGAGGAGGAGGAGGAGGGGGAGGGGGAGGAGGGGGAGGGGGAGGAAAAGGAGAAGGAGGAGGGGGAGGAGGAGGAGGAGGAGGGGGAGGAGGAGGAGGAGAATGAGGAGGAGGAGGAGAAGGAGGGGGAGGAGGAGGGGGAGGAGGACTAGGAGGACGAGGAGGATGAGGAGGAGGAGGAGGAGGAGGGGGAGGAGGGGGAGGAGGGGGAGGAGGAAGAGGACGAGGAGGATGAGGAGGAGAAGGAGGAGGGGGAGGAGGGGGAGGAGGAGGAGGAGAAGGAGGAGGAGGGGGGAGGAGGAGGAGGAGAAGGAGGAGGAGGGGGAGGAGAAGGAGGAGGAGGAGGGGGAGAAGGAGGAGGAGGAGGGGGAGGGGGAGGAGGGGAAGGAGGAGGAGGAGGGGGAGGAGGAGGAGGAGGAGGAGGAGGAGGAGGAGGAGAAATTGTGTACGGCTGCTGGCTGCCGGGTGTGGTGGCGCACGCTTGTAATCCCAGCACTTGGGAGGCGGAGACAGGAGGATTGCGCTGGCCTCAGAGACCCTGTTTCCAAATTAAAAAATATATAAAATAGGTCTGGGAGTGTAGCCCAGAGGTAGAAGGGCTTCCAGGAATCCCAGTACCACCAAAAAAAAAAAAAAAGAAAAGAAAAAGAAAAAAGAAATTGTGTACAGCCAAAACAATCTTGAAAAAGAACAAAAGAGGAGGGCGCTTTTATGATTCCGAAATTTACTTGAAATTTACTTTGATTGTCAAAAGAAGTAGAAATCCAGAGAAGAAAAGAAATGTAGAACAATGAAAGAGAATTGAGAGTTCAGAAATAAATGTTTGTGGTCAACTGGTTTTCAACAGGTGCCCAGACTATCCAAAGAGGAAGTAATAGATTCTGCAGAAAATGGTGCTGCAGGGCCTGGTGGCGCTCACTTTTCACCTCAGTATTTGGGAGGCTGTGAGGAGGATTGCGGGTTTGAAGCCAGCCTCAGCAATTTAGTGATACTGTCAGCAATCTAGGGAAACCCTGTTTCAATTAAAAAATAAAAATAATAGGGTTGGAGATATAGCTCATAGGTAGAATGCCTGTGGGTAGAATGCCAGTCTCCAGTAACACACACACACACACACACACACACACACACACACACACACACACACACATGCTGCGGAGAAAACTGGGTAGATTTATACAAGAAGATGAAGTTGACCTTTACCGTACAGCATATATAAAATTTTATTCAATAGATCAAAGACCTAAATATAAGAGCTAAAACAAAACAAAACTCTTAACAGCAAACACAGGGGTAACTCTTCAAGATTGAATTTAGCAAATTCTTAGATACAGTACCCAAAGAAGCAACAAAAAAAAATCTCCATGAATTTAAATTCATAAGAAGGGAAATATTTTGTGTTTCAAAGAAAGTCATTTGTAAAATGAAGGCAACCTGGGTAATGGGATTAAAATATTTTCAGATTGGCTATCTCATAAGAAATCTGTTTCAATTATGGAAAAAAATTCTTACAACTCTGTCGTCAAAGACAACCCAATTTAAAAATGGGAAAAGGATCTAACAGACCTTTCTCCCAAGAAAGGTATCTAAAGGGAACATAAAAAGAGGCCCAGGGTTATTATGATCAGGAAAATTCCAAACAAAGCCAGGAAACACCCCTTTACCTTTACTAGGATGGTGTGGGGATCCTCAAGACAGCAGAGGCTGATGGTGACAAGATCTGCCCAGCCCCAGATGTGCCCAGATCCTGCAGTCACAGGTGCACACGCCTCCTGCTTATTAGTGGGTGCATGCACATCTCACCCATGTACAGTGCATGTAGTTTATGTACCATGAATAAGCAAAGTGTAACATGCATGTGTAGTGCCTAAGCAGCGTGTGCCCTTCAGCCTGCACAGCATGGAGCAATTTGCAGAATTTAGTTGCTTCTTGCTGTCCGTTCTCCTCCAGACGGCAACTCCACCTGCTTTTTTCTCCCTGGGCACCTCACCTCCAAAACCTTCCCTGCAACCATGGCTGGTCCCTGACAGATGGCTAGGATCAAAAAAGGCAACAAGTGTGGAAATTAGAAACCTCAGGATGGCTGGTGGGAATGTAAAATGCTGTAGCCATTTAATAAAATAGTGTGGAAGATCCTCAGAGGATTAGTGTTCTCGGGTGACTGGTCAATCCTATTCTTAGGTAGATATGCCTAAGGGAAATTAAGGTCTATGCCCACACAAAAACTCATACAACAATGTTTATATCAGCACTGTTCATAATAGTCAGAAGGTGGAAATAACCTAACTGCTTATTGACAGATGAGTGGATAAACAAAACGAGGTCTGTTGATATCATGGAATATTATTCAGACAGAAAGAGAATCAAGTGATGATACATATACAGTGTGTGCAAACCTTGAAAACACTGTGCTTGGGGAAAGACACCCGTCACAAAAGACTATATATTATATAAGTCTATTCATGTGAAGGTCAGAATAAGGAAGGTTACAGAGAGACTCTTAGATAGTTTCTAGGACCGGGGAAAGGCAAGTGATAGCTAATGGGTACAAAGGGTTTTTTTGAGGCAATGTTTACTGTGATAACATTTGCAACTATCTGGTAATATACTAAAAATCACTGAATAAAGCCAAGTGTGGTAGCATGCGCCTGTAATCCCAGTGCTTGGGAGGCCGAGACAAGAAGATTGCAGCTTCAAAGCCATCCTCAAAATTTATTGAAGCTCTCCACTATTTAGCAAGACCCCATTTCCAAATAAAAAACATAAGGGCTGGGGTCTACCTGGAAGATAGGATGCTTCTGGGTTTAATTCCCAGTACCACAAAAAAGAACAGAAAATAACACTGAATTATACAATTTAAATGGGTGAGTTGAATGTTTTGTAACATATCTTTTAAATTTTAATTTAATTTTAATTAATTAACTGATTTTTGTGGTACTGGAGATTGAACTCAGGGGCATTTTATCTCCAAGCTATACCCCCAGCCCTATTTTTTTTATTTTGAAAAAGGGTCTCACCAAGTTGTGGAGGGCCTCGTGAGGTTACTGAAGCTGGCCACGAACCTGTGATCCTCCTGTCTCAGCCTCCCAAATACTAGGATTAGAAGCATGCGCCAGCACACTTTGCTTACTATTTTTCTTTTGACATCTGATACTTCAATAAGTTTCTCTCCCAAGCCAATATAAGCCTTCTCTAGCACACTTTTGCTTTAAGAGATATTGATGCCACACCAAGGATAGAAACAGTCTTTTCACAGATTCATACTCCCTCTGCATCTCCTAGGTGAACATACGGGTGGCCTTTTAACAAAGCACACCGTGCCTTCTTCCCATCCACCAAAGGCTCTATTTCTCTTATCACCTGTTCCCCTGGGTTGCAAGGAAAGTCCTTTGCTAATTACTTTTAGGAAGAGGGGCTGTATTCTGAACTTTACCTGGCAGAAATCACACATAATACACTTGGGAGGCACACGTCACGGAGTGTCTGAATTCAAGCTCATCAATCAGAAATCGACAGAGACAGAAGGCAGCAAGCTGTGTTCCATCAAAACACCTGCCAGGGTGGCAGACCACCTAGGGCCACCCCTCTTTTGTTCTGGGGGACATAGGTGCATGCCAGAAAGCCTGGACAGAGACCAGAGAGACATCCAATTAGTGTGCAGGTCATGGGCACTGGCCGACTGGAGTACCCAGGCTTTCCGGCTAACGAGGACGCATCACACAGTCCCTGCAGTGTGACGGAGCTGATTAAAAAGAAACTAGGGTCAGAAAGCACTGCTGTGGCAAAGGTTAAACACGGCCTCCCTCCTGTTGTTATATACTTACAGGCAAGAATACTTTCTCCACTTAAAAGCTTGATGTGGTTAGAAAGGAAGGCTTCCTGTTTCTTACAAAACCCCATGCTGCTTTCACAACTCTTTGCTGCAACATGTATGTTTTGGCTTAGGTGCCTTGCAATTATTTTCTGTCCAGGAGAGTTTCTCCCAGGCATTCAAAGATTTACACTGAGCAAAATTAAACAAGAAAATATTTCTTTGTTTCTGCTCTCCAGCACTTCACACGCTCTCCCCTTTTTCTATACTTTTCTTGGTGCGCTGTAATTATGAGGTTCAGAGCGATGCATGCTCTCATTCACACACACTTGGGGCTTCTCTCCACATCTCTCCCTGCTCCTCCCTTCTCCCTCCCCATAGGTTTAAGTGAGATTGGTAATGGTACCTTCATACATGGCCAGAGCACTATTTGACCTGTTTCTTCCTTCATCTTGTTCCCCACCCCCGCTCCCTTCTCCAACCCCGTCCACTATGCTCCTGCTCTCTCTCAGTTGATGGAAGTCCCTTATGTTTCCTACTTCCTCTTTAGTGTCTACATGTGAGAGAAATCACACGGCCCTTGCTTTTCAAAGACGGCGTGATCTCACTTAGCGTAACGTTCTCAGGTCCCATCCATTTTCATACAAATGATATCATACTGTTCTTTATGGCTGAGTAAAGTTCTATTGTGTGTATAAAGCACATTTTCTTTACCCATTCATCTGTCGCCAGACACCTAGATTGGCTCCATAGTTCAGCTGTTGTGAACTGTGTGGCTGTAAATATGGATATGCAGGTATCACTATAGGAGTCTGAATTTAATTCCTTTGGAAAGATCCCAAGGGGTGGTGTAGCTGGGTCATACAGTGGTTCAATTTCTAATTTTTAAGGAACCTGCATACTAATCTCCACAGAAGTTGTACTAATTTATACTACCATCAAAAAATGTATAAGAGCTCCTATCTTCCCACATCCTTGCCAGCTTGCTAGCATTTACTATTGTTTATGTTCCTTTAAAAGTTTCAGTGTTAGTATAAAGTTGAAGAGTTCTATAAAGCCAGGTGTGGTGGCGCACGCTTGTAATCCCAGCATTTGGGAGCCTGAGACAGGAGGATTGTGGTTCGAGAACAGCTTTAGCTACTTGGTGATGCCTTTTTGCCACTCAGTGAGACCCTGTTTCAAAATAAAAAATAAAAAATAGGGCTGGGAGTGTAGCTTGGAGGTAGAATGCCCCTGGGTTCCATCCCCAGTACCACACAAAAAAAAGAGCTTTATAAAGCAAAAATGGCATGTTTTGGCAATGGTTAAGGTCGGTATCTGATACAAATGCCTGGCAGCTGCATGACTCAGGAACTTAACTCCCCAGGTCTTGGTTTCTCTACCTGCAACCAGGTGTGGTAGTGCAAACTGTAACACCAGCACTTGGAGGCAGAGACAGGAAGATGACAGCTTTGAAGCCAGTCTTAGCAATTTAGTGATGCTCTCAGCAACTTGGCAAGACCCTGTTTCAAAGTTTTAAAAACAAGACTGGGAGTGTAGCTCAGAGGTAGAATGCCCCTGGGTTCAATCCCTAGTAACACACACACACACACACACACACACACACACACACACACACACAAATTGTCTCTTATTCCTAGTTTCCAAGAGTGAATAAACACACTTGTGTGGGACGCTGAGCAGTGCCTTGAGCAAACCAAGAGCTCAGTAAAGGGCATGGCCATCACTTTCGTCATTCTCTTCAGGCAGCAGATAGTATTAATTTGCTATAAAAATATTAAAGAGTACATTTCTACTCATATAGTTAGTCAAATAAATGCTTTTCATATAATTTTCAATTACATTTCTAGGCCTGTGATAAGCCAATAGAACAAATATTTTAATTCACTCCAGCATCATCCCTAAAGAAAAGGGAACAGTAAAACACCATTTCCCTGAACACCCCCTTTCTGCTCCCCCAAATCCAGCCAAGGTAAGGGAAACATGAGACAAGCCTGGGCCAGGAAGTCTAGACACGTGTTCTCTCTGAGGCCGCTGGCTCTGGCTCGTGTGCACTGGGGACCAGCACAGGTTAGTGTCTCTGTAGGAAGGACAGCTGCTCCTTGGGATGCTGGTCAGACGAGCAAACCAACAATCTGATGCTGATGATATCACCACTTCTGCAGCCTGACCCATAAAACCCTGAGTGCAAACGGGTGCACAGCTGAGGGCTGTGGACAGGATCACATCACTGGTCCAGCCCGCCAACAATGGGTAACACGCCAGGAGGGAGAGGAGGCGCTCGCTGCTTGGCAAAGCCCGGCGAGGTACCGAGGTGCCATCTGAACTCTCCTTGGAGCCGTCACCGGGTCCCCTAAGCTTTCCCCAACAAGCCCTATGTCTCTCAGGTTGTCTCTGGGCACTTTCTGTGGCCTATCTGAAACCTGCCCCACACCACTGTAACCCTGGCTACAAATTTCCAGCCAGGTGTGGTAGCCTGTAATCCCAGTACTTGGAGGCTGAGACAAGAGGATCGCAAGTTTGATGGCAGCCTCGGCAGCAAAACAAGACTCGTAGCAGTGGGTGTAGCTTGGAAGTAGAATGTTCCTGGATTCAACCCCTAGTACCACTATAAATAAATAAATAAATAAATACATACATAAATAGTAAATAAATAAATATGCACTGTGCACAAAAGACCTGGAGGAATCACGATACACTAATAGCTAGATAAAGTGCTTGTGTGATAGGAGAGGGAGGCAAACACAGGAAGATTCTCAGATTTATTCCAATTTATGTATCACCTGCAGCTTTTATAACGAAGATCTATATTCTATTTCACATCTTTTGTAAACAGAGGAGAAACCGGTGTCTTTTCCTTTGAGACAGACTGCTCATCCACATATAAATGGTCTGTTTTACATCACACTGCATTTGAAGAGCATGCTCCCCACACTTTCATTTCCAAACTGTAAGAAGAAGAATGACAGCAAACCCCAAAATGTCTGAAGAAGGAATTGAAAGAATTGGGCTGTTAAACAGAAGGGTTTATTTAAACAATTTTGATGTCTTATTTGAAAGTACATGAAGCCCCCAGTTAAACAGCAATTTGAAAGGGCATTGAAGCCAGGCGTGGTGGTGCATGCCTGTGATCCCAGTACTTGGGAGGCCGAGACAGCAGAATCACAGGTTTAAGGCCAGCCTCAGGAACTTAGTGAAACTCTGCTTCTAAATAAAAACTAAGGAGGAATGGGGTTATAGCTTAGTGATAGGATGCCCCTGGGTTCTATCCCCACTACCAAAAAGGAGGGGTGATGTCAGGCATAGTGGCACATGCTTGTAAATCCTCGTGTTTGGGAGGCGGAGACAGGAGGATCGCGCAAGTTCGAAGCCAGCTGAGCTGGATTAAGAGACCCTGTTTCCAAATAAAAAATATAAAAATAGGTCTGGGAGTGTAGTCCAGAGGTAGAAGGGTTTCCAGGAACCCCAGTACCACCAAAAAAAAAAAAAAAGGAGGGGTGAGGGGAGGGTCATTAATTTAGCTGAGACAGCATGCTTATTTATACACATACTTGCAGTTGAATCTTCGATTTCACCATTGGTCAGGTGAAATATATATATATATATATATATATATATATATATATATATATATATATGGAATATATACATAGGTATATATATGGAAGGAATAAAAATACTGTTTCATAGGTTACTAGTAGCCTCTTAGAACCTAAAATAATAATTTAAACAATGGACCCACAAGAGCAACAAAATATTTCAAGTACCTAAGTACTAATCTTAAAAATATTGGAGGTCTACCTGTGCAATTTTTACCATTATAAAGTATAATAATATTTATAACAAAATAAATTCCAGAGCCTGTTGGGAGCCATTAAGGCCTTCCTCTAGATCGGTGTCTCTGACACGGCTGACTGTCCTTCGCCCAGAGTCAACAAGGATTGGGGTTATGGAAAGTTCAAGGAGGTCTGAGAGAGGATCAGGTGGTGATGACACGAGGGTACTGATAGGCCTATCTGTAATGATGTGTTTTGTATTAGTCTTTATTGTATTCTGGTGGTGGTAGCATGAGAATGCTGATCGACCTGTAGCTGTGGATAAATAACTCTGGAAAAACAAAGTCAGTGTCGGCACAATAAAGATGAGATTGACCCAGAAGCTGCGTTGGCCAGGAGTGTCCGCGCGATAGAGAATACTGACCCAGGCATAGTCGTCGACCTGTAGGAAATATTGACCCACGAACAGGGGTCAACCGGTAGAGATAGTAGGCTGGCGGCTCCCCCACGTTAGGGTTAAAAACTTTTCATCCTCACGCCTCACTTCAGAACCCCTACTCTTGCCAGCTGGCTCTGGTAAGAGCCTTTACATTTATAAATATTAAATGTAAAACTCTAAAATACTGGGGAGAAATAAGAGAAATTATTTGTAACCTTAAAGTAGGAAAAGTTTTTCTAGAAAAACCATATAGCTCAGAAACCACAAGGGTAAAAATGTATAAATGAATAAAACCAATTTGAGTACTACATAAAATTTCCCCACAGAAAGAAAACCATCGAAAAAGCCAAAAGGGGAATTAAAAACTGTGAAAAAGTATGTATCTGTAACGCATGTAGCACTGCTCAGCTTCCTATGTTAAACAGGAAGCACATTTATGTATCAGTTATACAAAGCAACACAACAGAAAAATAGATAATATACATTCACAGATAATTAACAAATACATTTAAGTAATGTATGCAATGAAAATATGTTCAACATCACTTTTCATTACAGAAATGAAAATTATATAAGATTTTATATTTGTGTGTGTGTGTGTGTGTGGTGCTGGGGACTGAACCCAGGGGCATCCTAACTCCAAGTTACATCCCCAGTCCTATTTTATTTCTATTTTGAACAGGGTCTTATTAAGTTGTTGAGGGCTTCGCTAGGTTGCTGAGGCTGGCCTTGAACTTGTCTTGTCTCAGCCTCCAACTAATGGGATTATAGGTGTGTGCCACCATGCCAGACAAAAATCTTACAATTTTTGTCAGATTGGCAAAGACACAAATTTTCTGATCAGGCTCTGCCGCGTAGAGCCGGCCACAGCGTAAACGATGCCTCGGTTTGGGGGAGCGATGTCAGAAGGACTTTACAAACGACTGCAGTGCCTCCCTTATTTCCCCTACAGCGCTGTCTGCATATCCTGTGTGGTCAGCACTGTGGCCGCAGCACCTCTGCCGGTTCCTCAGCAGCTGCAAGACCACTCATGTGTGTTGATGAATGACTGGGCACCGAGGGTACTGTTCGTACCATGCCCATTTGAACAAAGAATAGACACATCTCTAACCTGCCAGTCATTACAGGCGCTTAGCTAAGTCATCACGAATCTCTCCAAGGGAATTTCCCACCACTCTCCACTTGACGGCTTAAGGACATCTCTAAGCGTGGATGTGGAAACGTCACCAATCCGCACGGCTGACAGACAAAAGCAACGTGTGCAGAGCAGACCATCCTGTGCGTGAAGATGGCATCGACCCGGAAATGTTCGCAGACACTGACTGGGAGGGCACTCACAAAAGCGCTGGCTTTGTTACTGTCACCTGATGCACAGAACCCTTAATGATTCGGGTAGCATTTCAAATCACCAAGACATGCTGGGTTATTCAGAAAATGGTTGTAGGAAAACTACTTAACCATGTGGAGAGAACAAAGTTAAATCCATCAGATCTAGTCCAGAGTACTGAAGACTTCCTACAGAAACGTAAGAGCACATTATGACCAGGAAATTACTGCGGTCTTGCAGTCTTGAGCAGAAGAAGGTCTAGTTAAGCACTGAGGTAAGGTAAGTCTGAATGTATGAAATTTAAACTCTCTCTATGTGAGATATAAAATCAAATGTGAACAACAGTCCTGGAAATATATTCACCCAATATAAGCCAAGGGATTAAAAACCATAACATGTAAGGATCTCTTATAAGTCAATAAAGTAGTCATATAATCAAGAACTGGGTAATACCACATAAAGGTAATTTACAGAAGATAACATATAAAAGGCACATAAACATATATTTTATATAATATAGGTAAACATATATAAACTTGTGTATATGCAATTCCAGATGAATAAAAAAGTTCAATCTTACTAATATTCAAGAAAATTAAAACTAAAACAGTGATCAGAGTCGGGGAAATGCAAACCAAATCTACACTGAGATTCTGTTAACTCCAGCTGTAAAGGCAATCACCAAGAACGCACACAATACACGGTGGTGAGGGTGTGAGGAAACAGAATCTCTTACACACTGCAGGTGGGCGTGTAAATTAGTACAATCACTTTGGAGATTAGTATTAAGGTTCCTCGAAAAACTAGGAATGGAACCACTACGTCATCTAGTTAACTACTTCTCCAAAAATTTCCAAAAGAATTAAAGTCAGAATATCACAGTGAGAGGTGCGTATCCATGTTTAAGGCAGCAGCAGAATGCACACGAGCCGAGCACTGGGGTCAGCCGAGGCGTCTGTCAGCAGATGAGTGGATCAAGGACACGTGGCGTAGACACACACAGTGGGACTTGACTCAGTCATAACAAAGAACAGAGTTATGTCATCTACAGGAAAGTGAGTAGAACTAGCAGATATTATGCCACGTGAGGTCAGCCTGTCTCTGGCAGTCTGGAGTATTCTCTCCTATGAGGAAAGAGAGACTAGGAACAAAAGGATTTTGGATGAATGAGGAGGAATCCTGCAGGGGTGGAGAGGGAGAGGGGAGAGGAAGACTCGAGGCTTAAGGAAGACAGCAGTCCAAATAAGGCTGAGTTCAATAGGAAGGCCTTGCTAGAATCTCACCACCCTGCAAGGGGGGCAGCGTGGAACCCGGGAAACACACCAAGTGCTGTGTGCACAGACACACCTCACTGTTACAGAAACTGCAATGCACGGGTGGAAGAAGAAACACCTGGAAACACACACATGGAAATCATTTTATACCTTGCAAGTGAGCATGAATTTAAAACTGGAACAACTTTTAGCGCTGCCAGGGTATAGGAAGGACAGCAGTCTTTGGGTGTAGGAAGAACAGCATTCTTTCATCAGAGGCATAACTTTTGAACTTTCCTAGTAGGCAGTATGTTGGCATGAATCAAGCGCTCCAAAGATACAGTTTTGTTGTGATCAACCAAGTCTACTTTAAGGAGCTGCAAAAATAATTTGCATGAGGAAAGCAGAGATTTTAAAAAAAGAGTGCTTATCTTTATACACAGGGCAGGCACCGCACGTGAAGTTTAGGTAAATACTTAAACACAGAGAACAATCATTCATTATCAACTAAAAACCACGAAGAGGCAAAGAGATTATAGTGCATATTATATATTATATTTTAAATTACATATTAAAGTACATATTATATATTATATTTTATACACACACTCACATGCCCACACACACCTGCAGATAATGCTATACATGCACAGAAAAGATGAGGTGGAAGGATTATGACTGTGTTTTGTGTTTTGATTTTTCATATAATTTTATAACAGAAGGAAGCATCCTTTTGTGTATTATGTTTTATAGGCTTTAACTATAAACCTACAACAGCTATGAGGAAGACAGGGCAGTACTGGCAACGTGAAAGGGAAGGGAGGTCGCTGAGAGAGAGGCGCTTGTGCAGAGTTATGTAATAGTAGGTTATGAAACTGTGACTTCAGCACTGGATTGTTGACTCCAAACCCAGAACTCTTTCTACTGTCCGGGCCCCTGAGCAACTTAGGACACTAAACCAAAGCTCTGACATTACTGGCCTCGTCTGAGCCAAGACAGAGAGATGCCAAGGAACAAATAAGGCACATGTTGATGATTGCACGGTACCATCTAACCAGAGCGCCTCGTGAGGTGCGCGGCTGGCTGTTCAGCCCCAGGTATCCTACATACTTTTCATTTACTTATGGAGGTATTGAAGGCAGAAGGAATAGAGGAAACCAGGCAGACCTTGCTGATCTGCAAGATCTGAAAGGGAGCCCAGTGTGGTCTCCAAAAGAAAGAAGCAAATGCCAGTGCTCCTGTTGCCCCGAGACCAGTTCTATCAGAAGTCTAAGTAGATCCTTACTTCACCACGACCACGCACATGTCAATTTCTGTCCAGATCAAAATACAGACGTGCCTGTATTGCAGCACCATGAGCTACGTTATCATTTTCTGTTGTTTGCGGTTGTTTGTTTTTGGTGTTAGGGAGCAAACTCAGGGCTTCATACATATTTAGGCAAGTATCTACCATGGAGCTACAGTCTTAGCCCTGACCTTGAAATGATAGTTTTGTCTAGAAAACAATTGGTTGATCCTCTGCAAGGCATAGAGCACACTGCCTATCAATAAGGAATTCATGTTCATTGAAAAATGAAAACTATCTTGCTTTTATGCACTCATTATGAAACATTTAAAACTGACTAGCAAGTTGGGCATGGTGATGCACACCTATTATCCCAGTACATAAGAGGCTGAGACAAGAAATTGCAAGTTCAAGACCAGCCCCAGCAACTTAGTGAGCCCCTCAACAGAAAGCAAGCCCATGTTTCCAGATAATATTTTTTAAAAAGCAGTGGGGGTTAAGCTCAGAGTACAATACTCCTGAGTTCAACTCTCAATACCAAGAACAGAATAAAACATTGACAAGAAAGGCTGATTATTTTGTGTGTGGTACTGCGAATGGAACCCAGGGGCATTTCTACCTCCAAGTGACACTCTCAACCCTATTTTTTATTCTTTATTTTGAAACAGAGTCTCACTGAGTTGCAAAGGGCCTAAGTAGCTGAGGCTGTCCGCGAACTGCCCTCCTCCTGTAATACCAAATGCTGGGATTGCAAAGCATGCACCTCCATGCCTGGCAGCAAGGCTGATTTTTAAAAATTTAATACAGATAAGAATCAATACGACTAATGCTAAAATATAACAGCTACTAAAGACGTTTATTTTAAAACAGCACTACATTGTGATCCTTAAAACACACAGCCAGGGATGGCAATGTGGTTCCTTGATATAGCACTTGCCCGGCATGTATGAGGTCCTAAGTCCAATCCTTAATACCAAATACATAAGATTACTATTAGTAATTTATTCACAAATAGAGCAAGATTCTTTTTTGGTTATTGTTCATTTGTTTGTTTGTTCTTTTGGTACTGGGGATTGAACCCTGGGACATTACACCCTTTGAGCTACCCCCGTAGCCCTATTTTCTGTTTTGAAACAGATCTCACTACGTTGCTAAGGCTGGCCTCGAACCTGCACTCCTTCTGCCTCAGCCTCCCAAGTACTGAGTTTACAGATGTGTGCCACCACGCCCAGAAGAACAAGTCTTCATTGGGGAAATTTACAGACATGAATCGACTTCATTGGAACTCCTTAAACAACTGGAAACCCGATGGATGAGCTGACAGCTTCTATGAAACACAAGAATACAATACAATTCTTTCTTTGAATAGCTCCCCTGCAAATTCAAAGCCTGTGACCCCCGTGAAAAGCTCTGCACGCAGCACTCACCAACTGGCAGCCTTCCAGCGCGCTGACGAGCTGTGCGTTCTGACAGGACAGGATGGAGCCAGCCAAGTTCAGCATCACGCACACAGCGGAGAGCAGCATGAAGAAGGTTATCTGGAAACACACCCGGCAGAAATCTGATTATTCACTTGGAGCCGCTCAAAAGGAAAAATGGCGAGTGCCTTTAAGCACTCTTTGGGTTGATCAAGTAATTATCTGAGTACCATTTGTGTGCTTTAAAGTGTTGCTATTTCTCAACATTTCAAATCCATTATGATCTTAAATAACAAGAAAGTCTGTGAAAAGCCAGAGCAAGCTGTCATGATGATGTTATTTAAAATCTATTAGGAATATTTTAGAGGATAAATTTGAAAGCACTATGCATTCTGTATCTCAACAAGAACAGTCCATAATTATTTTAAAAAAAACAAGGAAAAGAGGTAAATTTATTAGAAAGAACATAAATTCATTTCATTTTTTTCCTTTTTTTTGTGGTACTGAGAATGGAACCTTGGGGCCTTCTGCCTCCAGGCTACACCTCCAGACCTATTTTCTATTTTATTTGGAAACAGGGTCTCACTAAGTTTCTGAGAGGTTCACTAAGTTTCTGAGGCTGGCTTCAAACCTGCGCAATCCTCCTGACTCAGCCTCCCAAGTACTGGGGTTATAAGCGTGCACTACCACAACCAGCTTCATTTCATTTTTTATTAGGGAAAATTCCATCCATGGATGAAAACAGAGAAATGAACGCAATGAAACCCCAACCCCCTATATTCTGAATCAATGATTAATTGACTGGTGGCCACTTGTGTTTCTTTGATTGCCCCTCCCCTGCAAAATATTTTGCAACAAATATCAGACATCTTATAAATTCACCTGAACCTATTACAGTGTATCTTCCTAAAGAATGAACACACTTTTTGAAAGCATAACCCAAACCCTGTTATCATGTCTAAAATAAGTAAAAATTCATTGGTATCATCTGATACTCAAGAGTTCACATTTTACTAATTGTCCCCACATTTTGCACACTTTGAATCAGGTCTGCCAGGGTGTAGTAGAGGTTCAAAAAGCCCATCTGGTGAGGTGTGCATCTTAGACAGCTCTTAACCTATGAGTTTCCCCTTCTACTGTGATTATTTACCTTTAAATTTATTGGAGACACTGGATCATTTATCTGGTAGTTTTCTACAGTGGAGACTTCCTCTTTGTGGTCTCCTGTCACTTAGAGTTTCTCTCGCTTCTGTTTTTCTTGTTTAATTTGGTCGTTAGAGCAAGAGGTTTGACCAAATTCATAGTAATAAAGGGCAAACACTGTCTCTTTATGTCAACTGTCTTCCTCATCTTCCTCTTTCTCCTCTTCCTTCGTCGCTGGGGATTGAACCCAGAGCTGCACACCCAGCCCTATTTTATTTTTTATCTGGAAATAGGGTCTCATTAAGTTGCTAAGGCTGGCCATGAAGCTGTGATCCTTCTATTTCAGCCTCCCAAGTACTGGGATTGTGGCCCTGTGCCACCACACCTGCCCCAAAAGCCATTTTTGATGACTGCTTAGATACACTGACTTATTGGGATTTTCAAAATAGTGCTTGTGTGACTACCATTTTCTTTCTTTCTTAATGAAAATATGTACATAAAGACTTTCCTCATCCGTGGTTTTGGGACCCTGAAATATAGTTCATAAAGGAAAATTAGGGAATGTATTTTTTGGCTCACTTTCTAGATTTGGAAATAATTGGTTGATATGGTGCTCAATTTACAAATTAGAGTCAAGGAATCCTATATGGTTAATTAACAATCAAGCTGCACTTGTGTAAATAACTAGGCCAAATATAATAAAATGCCTTTACTGTGATCAAGAATAATATTTAAGAATATTATGATTAAGAGGAGGGAAACTCGCTAAAGACTTTGTGCTACCAGGCCCGGCTTGTTATTGTTTGCATTCTTGATGACTGCCATTCCGGCTGGAGCTAGATGGAATCCCAGGGTAGTTTCAATTTCAATTTCCCTGATTGCTAATGATGTCGGACATTTTTTTCATATATTTGTTGTCCACTTACATTTCTTCTTTTGAGAAGTATCTGCTAAGCTCAATTGCCCATTGTTTGATTGGGTTCTTTGGTCTTAAAGTTTTTGAGTTTTTATATATTCTAGATATTAGTCCTTTGTCAGAGGGAGAGCTGGCAGAGATTTTCTCTCATCCATAGGCTGCCTTCCAGTGTTTGCTTTGCTGTGCAGAAGCTATGTAATTTGATGCCACTCACTGGTTGCTTCTTGGCTTTATTTCCTGGATTTTTGGGGTTTTCACTGAGGAAGTCTCTACTCGGGCATATATGTTACACAGTTGGTCCTGTGTTTTCTTCTAGTAATCACAAAGTGTCTTGTCTCATTCTGGGTCTATGTCCAGTCCTCTTTTGTTCAAGATGGGAGATTGGGATCTTATTTCATCCTTCTACATATTCATATCATTTTCCTAGCACCATTCTTTGAAAAGATTGACTCTTCTCCAGTGTAAGTTTTTGGCACCTTTGTCAAAAAACAACTGGCTCTGAATGTGATGATTTGTTTTTTATCTTCTCTCCTATTCCATTGGTCTATGTGTCTGTTTTGTGTCAATACCATGTTGTTTCTGTGACGATAGCTCTGTAGTATAATTTGAATTTAGGTGTTGTGATTTTCCAGCTTGATTGTTATTACTCAGACTTGCTTTGGCTATCTTTTGTCTTTATTTTTCTCTTCTTTCCCCCACACACATTTGGAACTGACATTTGGCCCCTTTATGTGGGAAGAAACACCAGCAAGGCCTGGATTTCTCATCAGAGACTCCTGACAATAAGCAGAGGAGTCTATGAATTAATCTCACAAGCCCAGACTGGCAGGGACTCCAGGGGGAAGAGAAAGAATTCTGCTGGTCACTGGTTAGGAAGTTTGGATACTGTTTGTACCTAAATAGGCACAAATCCAGGCCCATCCTTTCCCCCTTCCTAGCAGAGGGGGCCGAGGAAAAATGAGGCTGACAGCAGCTTCCTGAGTGACCAGAACTCCCATTTGCCTCCTAGGAGCGAGCATTCATTCTCAAAGCACAGGTGCACTCCATAGCCCCAGAAAGAATACTGACCATAAGAGTTACACTGCTTGACATTAGAGAATATCTACTGGCCAAATCAGGGAAAATTATCAATATATGTATAATGATAACAAAAGATTATAACTCACGGGTTTATATGGATAAACTGAAATTTTTGTGAAAAATTTAATGCTTACAGGGGTTCAAATTATCTCCACCCAAGATATTTGTCTATTATACCAAGGAAAACAAAAAATTCGCAGTAGAGGTATCCAGATAAAACCACATTATAGAGCCAGGCATGGTGGCGCACACTTGTAATCCCTGCGCTTGGGAGGCTGAGACAGGAGGATGGCACAGGTTCAAAGCCAGCCTCAGCTACTGCGCGAGGCTCTCAGCAACTTAGTGAGAACCTGTTTCAAAATAAAATATAAAATAGGTCTGGGAGTAGAGCCCGGAGGTAGAAGAGCCTCTGGGTTCCACCCCCAGTACCACAAAAAAAAATAAAAATAAAAAAACAACAACCACATTAACCAATGTGATCAGACTTACAAAGTAACAGGTTAATTTGAAATTCTGTGCCACTTAAACTCCAAAAAAAATGAGAGTTTTGCTTCTGTGATATTCCTACCCAAAATATATACTTGCCGGATGAGGTGATGCATATCTGTAATCCCAGCCTTTGGGAGGCTGAGACAAGAGGATCTCAGGTTCAAAAACAGCCTCAGCAAAGTAGTGAGACTCAGCAACCTGGGGAGATCATGCTTCAAAACCCAATAAAAGTAAAAATAAAGGGCTGGAGACATAGCTTGGAGGTAGAATGCTCTTAGGCACAATTCCACAGTACCACACACACACACACACACAAAACCCCTAATTCATAGTTACAATTCATTCATTAAGAACAGCAGACATCATATCTCTGCCAAGAGGTTTCCCTGCAGCAAACACTGCACCCCACACCCACAACAGGTCTGTATTCTTCAAGGGCCAAGGTTCTATAAGACAAGCAAAGGCTGAGGAACTGTCTGTAGACTGAAGGAGACTAAATAAACATGGTAACTAGGCAAACTCAAATACTTCAGGAAAGTCTTTGCACTATGCTTGAAACTTTTCTCTAAGTTTGAGATGATTTCTAAATAAATTAGAATAAGCTCAAACATTAATAACGACAATATAGAGAAGTTACAGTCTTTATGTCAAAAGCCACAAAAATTGTAATTTTTTAAGTATACTTTCATTAGTGCATATAGTCTCACATAAAAAAACCTGTATTTTTCTTAACACACCATCAATTAAATCAGATCGTAGACATTAGAATGATTAAATCTTATAAAAACCTATCAGGGCAAGTTAAAAATCTTAGCTGGATAATGGACATATGACAAAATTAAGACATTCATAACTTTTCTAAACATCTCTAAGTAAGTTAGATATGGGTGGAAAATTAAATAACCCAATTAAAGGTATTTATGGGGGGGGATACCTAACAGCAAACGTCACACTGGCAAAACCATAAAAGCTATTTCCTTTAAAACCAGAAATAAAGAACCAGTCATATACTTGAAGCCTGTTGTTATTTCTTTTTAAGAATCTGTAGCAGCTCCAACCAATATGGATCTGTATCCCATTACTTGAGATGCTGAGACAGAAGGATTGAAGATTTGAGGCCAGCCTCAGCAACTTAGTGAAACCCTGTTCAAAATAACAAATAAAAAAGGCTGGGGATATAGGTCCAAGACAGAATTCCTGAGTTCAATCCCTAGTACCGCCCCACCATCACCACACACACACACACACACACACACACACACACACACGACCACACTAAAGAAGAAGAAGAAAAAAAAGACACAATAATTGGAAAAGAAATTTCTATTATGATGCTACAGAATTGTAGTTACATGGTATTAGCAACTGTATAGCAAATAAACTTACTCAGACCCAGCCACAAATTCTTTTATATAGGGGACATAGTCATGTAACTGAGAGAGTATTCTAAATCAGTGTGGAAAGGATAAATGATTAAAACTTGGCATTAGGCTATCCACGTAAGAAAAATATGAAAATTATATCTACATCTCACATCTTACACAAAAACAGATTTAAAACATAAATGTGAAGCTTTAATCACTTTACAAAAATACTAGAAAAGTATCTTTACAATCATTCAAGTTAGAAATGTCTTTTAGATATTTCGTAATTATTTGAATTAGGGAGAATTTTTCAAAGCACTGTACAAAAACACACAGTCCTTAAAACATTAACAAATGCTCTACAGGACAAAAGTGAGCTTAAAATGTGGAAGGGATCTGCAACAAGGTACAGCAAACGATGAGGGTGCGACCATAGGCAGGCCTCTTACAAACCAACAAAAACACAGAGGTGCCAGGCAGATGTAAGGCCTCGTGGCCACAGGGTTAGGGGACAACAGAAAACAGGGAGGTGCTTAACATGACTGCAAAGCAAGAGGTTCCAGTTACTGTCACGATAAAGTATCATCACACAGCCACCAGAAGGGCTCAGTAGGCCCAGAGTTCACAAGGGCTTTGGGGTGGGGTGACTGGCAACAGAACAAAGCTCTACATAAAATGCTAATGGCAGTGTGACTCCCTCTGTGTTGCAGAGCCTTTTGGCAAAGGCCCTGATAGCTCTACTTGTTTCTGGCTGGAGAAACTTTCAAACATGTGCCTAGGTAACCACTGCACTGGCCTACAAATAGCCACTAGGGAAAGGATGAACTAGTATTTTCTTCCATGAAAGAAGGACTAAAATGAATCAGGTTTATCTCTTTGTAAAACCATAATGGTGCATGAGAACATCAAGTTGTAAAAGGCTATGTCACTTAGATGAATTGTGAAAACCCACAAGATAAAATGTATATATTGAGTATTTACACATATGTGATAAAATCATAAAAAAAATCATACAATGACCTGAAGTCCACAGACTGTTCCCTCTGGAAAGGGTAAGAAGGACATGATCTGGTCTGTGATGTTTGGTATTTTGGAATTTGAAAACAAAATAACCTGCTGCTGGTAAACCTCTATGAGAAAACTGGGATATAATTAACATTACTCAATATCTAATGCCCCATTTTTTATCCCACAGATGAAATTTCAAATATTAGAGAACATCAGAAGGCAATCAGATAAGAAGACCAGTAGGCAGGAGGTAATTTGTACACTGAAATAAAAGGCAGGCCAAGAATAAATGACTTCAAGGACTTGCTATAATCCATGGATGAGATAAATGCAAATCCCCTTCTACAGAATGAAATAGACTTCTATAGTCTGTCCTTTTCCTCCAGACCCACCAAAACCCTGCTATAGATTCTCCTAGATGGCCTAGTCAGTGCTGAAGATCATCTGCTTTATTTTCTGAGTAGCTTAATTTACCTCATTTAATGGTGAATATGAAACATCTCTCCCCAGTTACACTTTTTCATTCACTGAATAATATATGCTGAGACTCTATATAAACGACATTGGGCTAGATGTTATGGAGAAACACAATGAAACTCTGAGCTCTTTTTTAATCCACAGAACTATGGTACGTTACTACTTTTCCCATGTTACAAAGAGATTTGAGTTTGAAAGCTTAAAACCTACCAGCAAATCTCAGAGCTAACAACACAGCATGGGATGTAATTCAAACTGAGTTGGTAGGGTGACCTCAAAACCCACACTTCACTGCACTGTACTGTGATACTTTCACAGTTCAGGGGAGACCTTATGCCTAACTTTCCTGCTTTGTATTGTTCCACATGGGCTGAACTCACCACACATCACACGATTTCCCATAAAACCATTCAGTAGAGTCAGACTGGAAGAATAGGGCCATTGTTTTGAGCCAGTAGAAGCAGCTCCAGACTAAAGGAATAATCACATTGAAAAACTTTTAAGGAAAAAAGTAACAACTGAAAACCTTCACACCAAGGATTTAACAAAGAACATTCATTAAACTTTCCAGGTGCTTATCACTGGCACACATGATCTATTAGCCCATTTTACAGGTGAAGCCTAATCCCCTGCATACAAGCTAAGGGACCTAGCTAAACTCATACTGTGGGGCTGGGAGCTGTACTCGGGTAGCCTGATTCCCAAACAGGCATGGCATAATTACTCTGCCACTGTTTTATCAACTTTTAGTGAGAAATATATTTTACATTATGATCCAACATACACATATACACAGAGCCTCTACAAAACACTATGTCACTTAATAATGGGTATCAAAAAAATGGGGGGGGGGCTGAATCCAGGAGTATTTGACCTGAGATACACCTCCAGCACTTTTTATTTTGAAATAGGGTCTTGCTAAGTTGCTGAAACTGGCCTGGGGGTTGTGATCTTCTTGTCTCAGCCTCCCCAGGACTGGGATTACAGGGATGAGCCACACCTAGCTTAGCAAAAACTTTTAAAGATACATGTTTTGAGTCATAAAACCTCCTTAAAACACAAGATTCTTAAAATGCATAATAGATAACTGCTCAAAAATAGTGTTTAATATAATTACAGTAGCAAAGTATTAAAACTGCATTGCTTGCAACTGTGCATAATGCTTGTACATGTATAAAACATATAAAGACAAAAGTTATGTTAAGGTAATAAAGATATGGACAATTATGTTTTTATTTTTCACTTTATGAAGCCTTTTATTTTTCCTTACAAAGTGAAGCAAAAAGACCAGATGACTACACGTTGCTTTTATACTTTTTTGGCACCAAAGCAATTCACTTATGTGTTTTTTTCTTAAATATCTGTTCCAAACCCTAGTGCAGTTTCCCAACTGAGTTTATAAATCAATAATTTTGTACCAAAAAAGACAGTAAAGCAAAAATGCTGTTCTGTATCTCTCTGGACAGGAAATTTTGGAACAAAACAGCACAATACTAAAAAAGAATCCTAAAGCCACACACATTTGCAGAAAAATGCTCTTCTGTCACCCCCTCCACTATTCTTTCAACTTTATGCCTTTGGGTCCCAGACTCCTGTCGTGAGAGTCTCTTTGAATTAATCTCAGATTTCACGAGGATGGGGTTGAACTACTAGGCTCAGGTCTGGCCCTACTCTCCTCATCGGCCAAAGCCTCACAGTACTGCGCGGGCCAGTCCTTGGGGTCTTGATTATGGATTTTGGCCACAAACTTAAGAACTTTCATCTTGCTGGTTTCCAGGCTGGTTCGCGGGCCCCACTGGAATTCGTAGTCTACTGGATCAGTGTGGGGTATCCGCCGGTAATCCAGGTAACGCTGTCGCACGAAGTCCTCGGTTATGAGTTTCTTTGGATCCCCAAAAATCAAATGCTTTTTGGTGGGGTACACCCCCAAGCGCCGCAGGAAGTCCCAGACTTCGGTCTCCTTGATGGTGTTGCCCTTCATGAAGATGAGCCCCAAGAGGATCATCAGGAGGCCGGTGGTGGGCGTGCCCTGGTCGCCTCTCACCTCGGCATCCTCCTCCGCGGGCTCCAGCGTGTTGACCAGGATGTAGGTGTTGCTCTTGGGCTCCAGCTCCACCAGCTTGTACCCGAACACGTACTGCAGGCGCTCGGCGGCCAGTCTGAGGAGGTCCGGGAAGATGTCCTTGTAGTCCCCCAGGACGTGCTTCAGCATATCGGTCCGCTTGATGGGAATCTTCTTCTGGTCCTTGATCAGCAGGAACTGCACCATCTCCGCCACCTTCAGCTCCAGCTGCTTCTGGGTCCGGGGCCCCACGGTCGGGGCGGCCAGGGAGCGCCGGGCGCCCGGGGCCTCCTGCGAGCCGCCGGCGCCGCGGGACGTGCTGGGGGCCTCCGCGTCGCCGGCCCTCGGGCCCCGCGCGTCTCCGCCGCGGCTCGAGTCCCTCTCCCTCTCGGCCTGGCCGCCAGAGCGGCCCCGGCTCCTAGGTCTTTGCAACATGTCGCCAAGTGGCGGGAGCCAGGAGCCGGCGCGGACTCGGCGGCAGGAGAGCAGGAAGACTCTCGGCGTAAACGGCGGAAGCGGCGGGGATTGTGGGTCGGCGCGAGGCGCGCATGCGCGGGTGTGGGCGGGGCCACGGACGGCGCACGGTGCGTGCGTCACGTCGCGGAGGCTGCGCGTGCGTCGGCGTGGGCGGCGGCGGGGGGGGTCTGCGCGAGGCTTCTGCGCATGCGGGAAGAAGCCTGCATCTTCTGCAGCCCTTCTGGGGCCTTTAGGGTCATTCTTATCACACGGTACAAATAGGAAAAAAGATCCAAACTCCCAAGCAAGTAAGCAGCTATATTATTCTAGGCCACAGAGGCACACGCACAAGTTTTATAGGCCATGTTGAGTTTTTAAATAGGAAATATTTGTAAATGGAGGGAACTCAAGAATAAATGTGGAAGAGAAAGTGAAGAGGAGGATTTAGACTGTGGAAGAAAAAGTAAAAGCGTGTATAATCTACACCAAAGGTGGACATGACCAAGAGGACTCTTTCTTTTATTTTCTCTGCCTTCCCTTGGCTCTGAAAAGTAGACTTTCTTCAAAAGCAGGCGGTCTTTCCACCGTTTTAGTTATTTTTATTCTCTGAATCAAACTTCATTAGCTAGACAACGAGACAAGGACCACACAAAGCACGCTCCAATGTTTAACTTGGTCAGATGAGTATATCTTTCGAAAAACACACGCCCGCGGGAACTGCCTTGGACTCACGCACCCAGCTTTAGCAAAATTGGGTGAGAGGAGTGTTGCCAGTAGAGAAATGTGCCCTCTCAAGAGATTACGCTTAACTGGGGGCATCAATGATCAAGAATTGCAATAACGCGGATCTCCTATCTTTCTTTATTCTTAATATATCAGCCTTCGGGTTCCATAAGAAATAAAACATGGAGATCATCCCTTGTCTGTGTGCAGTTTGTCTGTATATTTTTAATTGTGCAGCTCTAATAGCCCAAATGAGTCATTTCATTAACTCAAACCATCAGCAATCTGTTGCCATTACTTCTACAGATCTTAGCAACTGTGTTTCTTCTCCATTTACTGACTTGCAAAGAAAAGACTGAATTTCTCTTTTTGTCTTTTTAAAGCTATCCAGAACATAGGCAAATTGTTGAAAGAATTAAATCAAATTGGTTTCCTCTTTAATGCAAATATATTCAAAGGAAAGCGATTCAGAACACATCATTTGAATAATAACATCAAGGCACAACCTTATTAAAATTTCATTAAATGTAAGTAGCATAAAATTTTTGTTTGTAACTCAGTATGAAAATGCAGTCTGATAATGGAACTGGACCTGCGATAGTAAATGTAAAGCCATATTCCATGTTGTAATGCAAGGATGCTAAAGTCTGGTAAGCCATGAATAACAAATTTCTATTCCACACAAGATCTAACTATATATTCCCAAGCTCCAGTTAGGTGACAGGAGCCATTATCTTTTGAATGACAAATCCCCCAAAGTTCCCGTGTTAGAATCTTACTCCCAAGGTGGGAGACAGTGTTGGAATTGGGGCCTAGTAAGAGGTGATTAGATCATGAAGGCTCTGCCCCCTGAGTGGATGAATGGGCCAGTCAGCTGAAGAATGAGGTTCTTACTGAACTGAGTTCAGCTCTCTCCCAGTTGTGCTGCCTCACCCTGTGATGCCTTCTGCCATGTTATGACGCAGCAGGAGGTCTGCAGGAGATGGGCTCCTTGACCTTGGACTTGAAGCATCCAGAACCAAGATCCAAACGAAATCCTACTGTTTCTAAGTGACCTGGTCTGTGGTATTCTTTTTCAGCAAAACTAATCAGATTAAGGCAGAGGACTAAAAAAAAAAAAAATATATATATATATACACATACATACATACACACACACACACACACACACATATATACACATCCAAATGCACACGGGTGTAACCTTTCTTTCTTTCCTTTTTTCTTTCATTTGTACTAGGGGTGAATCTGAGGGGGATTCTACCTCCAAGCTGCATCCTCAGCCCTTTTTATTTTGAAACAGTGTCTCACTAAGTTGAGGAAGCTGACCTTGAACCTGCCATCTTCCTATCTCAGTCTCTCAAGCATTACAGCTCACAGGATACCCAGAGCTCCTTTTTTTTACAATAAGAGAATTTCTCTACTTCAGTCCTTTCTTACAAAGACCCTTCCAAGTGGGCTCCTTGTACCTTTAGTTGGTTTCAGGAACCACGGGATAAAGGGGAAATGGAAAATAAGATGAAAGCTGCTGTCGACAACTGGCAGTGCCTTTTCTTGTGATGGTGTTCAGTTTAACTACCCAGCAGCCGAGCTTCACTTGGCCGAGCGCAGACCCTGCTTGGTGATGAAATTCAACCCCCCTCCAGTGGGACACTGGCGGCCACAGGCAGTTGAGTAGACGTTGAGGTGATAACAGCACTACGAACAATAAATATAAATAACAACAGGCAATGATTTTACAAAAGTAACTCTGGGTCAGATCTTATTCCAAGTGGTTCTCAAGGATTACTTCATTTAATCCCTAGAGCAACCCAGTGAGGCACGTGCATACGTGACGTTTCTCACGAGTGGAGAGACAGGCACAAAGAATAGACGTGGTGTCTGCAAAGAAGTAAGGGCGTTGGGATCAGATGGATCTGGGTTAGAAGGCTGTTTGACACACACACACACACACACAGAGAGAGAGAGAGAGAGAGAGAGAGAGAGAGAGAGAGAGAGAGAGAGAGAGAGAGAGAGAGATAGGGAATATAGGAATCTTGCCTTCAATGGATTAAGGGAGATAAGTTTGCAAGTACCTAGTGTAGGGTCTGGCAGAGAAATTGACAATTATTTGCTTCTTTCCAGGGGATTATGTTAAATAAAGTACTTAAGAACCATGCAAAGCTGGATGTCCTATGGGGGAAGCAAAACTTTACTCTCCAAAGGTCCTGAAAGTTAAACTGACATGAAATAGGGCAAGAGAAGAAAAATACATCCGCATTTAATGTAAGTTTTACTGGAGATCTCATAAGGAAATGATCCAAAGAGGCGGAAAAGACCTAAATGTTTTTATATTTGAACAAAGAGAGTGATTGTTGCAGAGTTCCTAAATTATTTGGGGGACCAAAGAAGATAAAGATTTTAACAAGGCTGCACAGAATTCTCTGTGTTGTGACTCCCCATGGAATCATGTTTCTTTTCTCTGGGTGCAGGGAAGGCATCTTGCATGAGACTTTTAAATCTCCTGCCTTCAGGAAGAAAAGAAGAGCTCAGAATGCCCTTCTTACATCTGCTGTTTTTCAAGCGCCTTGAGTGCAACATAATCCCATGCCAAAGTGGCATATTTTGGGTGGCATATTCTGCTATCCTTCAGTAGAAAGATGTTCACTGCAGTAAACCACATGTACATAAAAAAAACTAAGAAAAGGTCTGGAATCTAGGTGCTATTAAAATTGTTTGCTTTTCAAAATAAAATTCAATTTTTATTTCCTTGCTTGAGAAAGAAAATTCTATCCTCAAGGGTGTTTAACTTCACAGTGACATAATGCCATAGCAGTTGTGCAATTCAAATTTTCAGTAAATTCAATGCGATTGGAATATGGCATTTGTGACTTTCTGTTTAAGCAGTGAAATTACAAAGACAAGTGGTAATTAAAAAAAAAAGAAAAAAAATTCAAATACTTCATATTAACGACCTCCTGGCTTTTATTATCAGACCCAAAAGAGAAAAAAAAATCAAAATTCTTTGAAGTAAAATCTAAGCCACCTGAGATTTTAAACGCATTGGGCAAGGAGATGCCTACTACCTTCCAATTGCTCTTTAAATGTCTCTAAGTGATTAAATGCTTTATTTCATCTCCGTGGTAGCAAATGTCTGACAAGTGCTCTAATCATCTTTATTATCTACTAGATTCTCCTCTTCACTCATTGGTATTTCTTGTAGAACCAGAGACACGTTTAAAATGTTCTGACAGCAACACAGGCTTAAAGCAGGTGGGGGTTTCTGGGCGGGTAACGGCAGTGATCAAAAGCATGAGTGTAGAAGCAGCTTCCCTCTTGACGAGTGGGAGAAAGCGGAACATTGCGCAGCGTGTGGCAAGAGTTGAGGAGAAACTACTATTTTGGTGGACAGTTTTCAGGGAGAGCAATGCAGATATTTTAATGGTCGTAACAAAAGTCCTCCTGTCCACCCACTCTCTTTAAGCACTGGTCACAACAGGGTCCATCCATTTGTAACAAAGATCCTCCAGCTTAGATTATTTCGTAGATGACATAACATGTTGCTGCAACTATAGGAACGTTTCCTTGGCTGGTGGAAGAGGGCCTTGAGACAGTGCTTTTCCACGCACTGCAGCTGCTTGGCACAGAGCCTCTTCTTAGACTCTTTTTTCAAGAAATAAAATTCGCCCAGTTACCCAGGGCCCTTATGACAATCAGTAAGGCCTATCCAGTTATAAAATTACAAATACACAACATCTCAATAGGAGCCATTAGATTCTTTTTGCTTCTGCACCTCTGGCCTTTAAGCCACTCTGCATCTTTTCCGTTTAGGAATTGCCTCTTCCTAGCTCTGAGGGACGTTGGTTGGGCTCTGCTTCCTTTCCTGAGTACATGTGATTGTGGCCAGACACAGTCACGGATCCAGAGGTCCAACTGGCATCCTTCCAGCGGAAGGACACAGGTTTTCCTTCAAGCTCAGAAGTAACCAAAGACTAAGTATTTTTGTTGTTGTTGTTGCTTTGGAATAACTTGCCTCAAAAAAGATCTGAGAGATGGGGAACTAGTCTAATGCCGCCGTCTCGATCCTGCGCTCAAGGTTAAACTCCTGGAGATAACTAGTTATTGGAACATCTCCTTTTGCTTCATCTGCTTTGCACTGGTTCTTGTCACTTGAACCTAAACAAGTTCCAGCTGAGTCAGTAGCCAAGCCCACTATGCAGGGCACAGAAAGAACTAGACTGAGGCTTAGTTTCACAGGAAGGAGCTTGAGAAGGTTAACTCCACCCAGGAGGACGCTTTAATGCTATGAGAGACAAACGGAGCACTTCTGTAGTTCTTCTCAGTGTTCTGTGATTGAGGAGTGTGCTTATGATTTTAGCTGCTGGCAATACAGGCAAGAACAGACATGAGGGACTGTACTTTTCATTTAGAGTGTACTTCTGCACTAAGGTGGCCATTTGCCTCTGGGGAAAGTGTTTCAGACAACTTGGGATATATAGTCATGCATCGATTAACAATGGGAATATGTTCTGAGAAATGCATTGTTAGGCAATTTCATGACTGGGTGAACACCACAGAGTCTATCACACAGCTTAAGATGGCTCTGATGTCACTAGGTGATCCAGTCTTAGGGACCGCCATCAAGTGTGCAGTCCATCCTTGATGGATACATCATTATGCAGGGCACGATTGCACTTTAGGTATCTGTGTTCTCCAAATTTAACCCAAACATTTCTCCACTGGCTATGCAAGATGACAGAAACCTCATTCTTTGAGACTATGCTTTAGCCTGCAGACCTATACCCACAAGGCAAAAGCAAGAAGGAGAATGGACTGAGCTAATAACACGAGAAACAATGGAGGCAGGTTTTGAGAGGACTAAGCACACTGCAATGAACCATGGAAGTAAATGAAAAGAATTAGAGAAAAAGTAAAACCTCCAGGTAGGAATCAAAACACCACGTTGTATAGGAATGAACAAATATGTGTCGATCAAAAGATTTAGAATATTTATGGCAGATGAGAAGATGCCGTTTACAAAGCATACATGTGGCTCCTGAGGGAAGTATCCATCATAAAGAGAGACATACACATGACTGCAGGAATCCTACAGAAGAGTATGAGTTCACACAGGTCCCTGTCTCTGATCCTGTCTTCTTCCTGGCTCCCTCCTTTGGACTAACAACCAGATCCAGCATGCTTTTTTGATTAGAGAGTATTTGGAGGCCATGTGCTTTCTGAGATCTATAGAGAAGGGGGCTGTGGAATGGCTTTTTCTCCTTTTGATGCAAGTGAGAGCTTAGTTGCTTGATGAGATGTCCAACCTCTCTCTAATGCTTGCAAAACCCCAGGATCCTGTAGTACCTTGTGAAGTCTGAGCTAGCAGAAACCTATGGGCATCTGATCATTTGCCAATCGAATACTGTTCCAGTGACTCCCAACTACAGGACCTATGATTTCCTTTGCAGGGGAAATGGAGAAGCACAGACCTTGCCCAGATGAGTGAGAAAAACTACAACTCAATAAAAAGTGTCCAAGCAGCAATGAAATAAACAAAACTTTGGCTACGATGACTGAAAGGGAACACAACAGATAATATAATCAGGACAAACAAAGAGGCATCACTACCAAACTCTACAGACACAGTATTATAAGGAAATGCCATGAGTAATGAACAATTATGTCAACAAGTCAGATAAATTAGAAGTATGGAAAAGTTACTAGAAAGACACAGATGATTGCAATTTATTTAAAACAAAATGTGAATAGATCTAAAACAAGAGAACATATTGAATTAGTAACTTTGAAGCTTCCCACAAAGAAGAATTCAGGTCCAGATGGCTTCACAGTGAATTCTATCAAATACTTTAAGAAGAATTAAGATCAATCCTTTCCAGATCCTTCCAGAAAAATTGAAGGAGCAACCAATTCCTAACCTATTCTATGAATTCAGCATTGCCTTAGTACCCAAATCAGACAAAGATCACAAAAAACTACAGATCAGTTAGAATATAGGTGCAAAATATCCTTATGAAAGTACTAATAAGCCAAATCTAGCAATATATAGAGAGGATTATGCACAATGGCTACATGGGGTTTATTCCAGAACTACAAGTTTGTTTAGTATTAAAAATATTGATTAATGTAATACACTATATTAAGATGAATAAAGGACAAAAATCCCACAATTGTTTGAATGCAGTAAAAGCATTTGACAAAATCCAACATGCTTTCATGATAAAAGCACAACAAACTAGGATTAGAGGAAAACTCCCTCAAAATGAAACATCAATGAAAAATCTATAGTGCACATCATACTTAATAGTGAAATCCCAAGTGATCTTCTGCCAAGATCAGAAACAAGAAAGGAAAGCCCAGCCTTACTTCTTTTATTCAAATAGTAAAACAGAAATAAAAATTTTAAAATAAGAGCAAAACATATACTCTGAAAACTACAAAATGCTGGAAAAGATAAAAGAAGATCTAACTAAATGGGAAAAATCCCACATTGATGGGTCACAGGATCTAATATTGTTACCATGCCAATACTAACCAAATTGGAATATAGATTCAAAGTGGTCCCTATCAAAATCCCAGTTCAGTTTTCTTTAAAATATTGATAAGCTGGTTCTAAAGTTCACAGGCAACAGCAAGGGATACAGAATAATCAAAACAATCCTGGGAAAGAACAGAATTGGAGTACTCATGTTCTTGATTTCAAAACTTACAACAAAACTGCCATAATCAAGGAGTGTAGTATTGGCACAAGCACAGATGTATTATTAAGGGCTGAACAGTGTCCTCCCCCAAATTCACATGTTCAAGTCCCAATTCCCAGTACCTCACACTGCCACTACATGTGGAGATAAGAGGTTTTAATTCAATAAGTCAAAATGAGATCTTTAGGGTGGCCCCAATCCAATGGCACTGGTGTCTTTATTAAAAGAGGAGACATTGGTAATAGGCCCATATACGAAAAGGCCAGGTGTTGTCGGGGCCCACTCGGCAGGACTGAGGTGGCACCCAGGCTTGTTGCCAGCGTGGACTCAAGATGGCGCCTGGGCTTGCAGCCAAGTCACGAGGCTCACGAGGCTGGCGGTGCCCTGAGCCTGCGCAGTGAGCCCTATCAGGCGCCTTACGGATGATTAGTGACGCAGCGCCTCGTGCTACCACCTGCCCGCCCAGGAGAAGGTTAAAAGCGCGCATGCCCTAGCGGGGGGAGCTAAGAGGGTTGGTGGAGTGATGAGGGAGGAGATAGAAGACTGATGTTGTTTTTACCTGAGAGGGCGTTGAGAGAGCATTGAAACTGGGGTAATAAAACTGCTTGAGGAAGATCGTGTAAGAGTCGTCACTGCGTGCGACAAGTGGTGGCCCGTACGGGGAACTTCGCTTTGATCAGAACCTCGGCAGTCCAGGGCAGCTGGCTGGTAACTGTACAAGAACCTGGGGTAATAAAACTGCTTGAGGAAGATCGTGTCTTTGATCAGAACCTCGGCAGTCCAGGGCAGCTGGCTGGTAAGTACTCCTTTGACTCCGAAAAAGGAGGAGGAGGCTCCGTTTACGGAGGGTTATTTTCCCCGATCAAAGGGGGCTCCATTAAGGAGGATATTTTTTAGTGTAAGCAAGTTACCCCGATCAAAGGGGGCTCCATTAAGGAGGATATTTTTTAGTGTAAGCAAGTTACCCCGATCAAAGGGGGCTCCATTAAGGAGGATATTTTTTAGTGTAAGCAAGTTAGAGAATCAGGCTGGTCCTGATTCGACAAGATAGAAGTAAATAAGGCTCGCAGATAAGCGAGGCTCGCGGATAAGCGAGGGACAGCGTTGTGAAGGTTCGCAGGTGTTGCGACGAAAAGGTCTAAGGTTGCTAAAGTGAAAGCAGCCATTTTAGAAAATTTGAAAGCGAAAGAGATTTCTAAGAAGGAAGAAGCTCTGTTAGAATTCATAGAAAAAATGAAACGCCCTAAACCTTCCGCTCCTCCCCCTCCCTCTCCTAATCCGCCACCATAGATGGAAGACACCTGAGGTTAGTTGGAAAAGGCGCCTAATGTGTAAAGGATAGGTCAGAAGATTAGTTCCTAACGTAAGAGTTGTAAACTGCTGCTCGGTACCGTAGAGATGAGTTGTTTTCTTTAAGATCTTTGGGGAATTATTTCTACTTTCCCTCTTCCTTTACCTTGGTTAATGAGGTTGTTTTATTGATACCTGTTTTCTGACTTTCTGCTATGCTTCTATGCACCCTTGGAGACTTTGGAATTTCTGCTCTTATTGCTGTAATTGTGGCCTCTGTGGCCGTGGCAGTTATTGCAGCCACTATGAATGCTCTATCCTCACATGTGGCTGCTGGCATGGCTCAGCAAGCTCAATTATCTGGACTATATGTATAACGTATGTGCAGTATCAGAATTTCTCCCATGCAGGCAATTTGTTTCGTCAATTAAGCAAGACGCTTCTAGGAACTTGGAGCCGTGAATTTGAACACACCATGATTGAGCTATGAGCATCCATCGCTGCAATTAATTCTACCCGCGTGGAAGTCGCCGCAGTACAACAATGAATGGACTTAATACATGGAACATTGGGTTTTTTAAAAGACTGGGGTGGCATGGCATTCTGGGCATTCTTGCTGATGGTAGCATGATGTTTCATGGTTGGATATATCAGGCGAACTCGACAACGCACACTGCAACAACAGCGCATATTGGTGCAAGCTATGGCAGCCCTTGAAGCTGGCTTATCTCCCCATGTATGGCTCAGTATGCTGGATCGGTAGTCAGTGACGGGTAAGATCGTCCCCGGGACCTTTCAACCTAAGACAGGGAAACAATCATGCTATTGTTCTCCCAATGACGGGTAAGAATGGTCCTTGAGGGTCGGCAACCTAAGACAGGCACGATCCCGAGCCTTATTTTAATAAAACAAAAAGGGAGATATGTTGGGGCCCACTCGGCAGGACTGAGGTGGCACCCAGGCTTGTTGCCAGCGTGGACTCAAGATGGCGCCTGGGCTTGCAGCCAAGTCACGAGGCTCACGAGGCTGGCGGTGCCCTGAGCCTGCGCAGTGAGCCCTATCAGGCGCCTTACGGATGATTAGTGACGCAGCGCCTCGTGCTACCACCTGCCCGCCCAGGAGAAGGTTAAAAGCGCGCATGCCCTAGCGGGGGGAGCTAAGAGGGTTGGTGGAGTGATGAGGGAGGAGATAGAAGACTGATGTTGTTTTTACCTGAGAGGGCGTTGAGAGAGCATTGAAACTGGGGTAATAAAACTGCTTGAGGAAGATCGTGTAAGAGTCGTCACTGCGTGCGACAAGGTGTAAACGCAGTGCGAAGGTGGCCATCTTACAAGCCAAGGAGAGAAGTCTCTGGAGAGAACGGACCTTGTTCCTGGACTTGAAGCATCCAGAATATGATAAAGATTTCTGTTGAGTAAGACACCCAGTATGTGATATGCTCTTGGCAGCCCTAGCAAACTAATGCACATATAGAGCCAGGGGTAGAATTCAGATTCTATAAATAAATGCACACATCTGTGGTTACCCAATTTTCAGAGAAGACAGGCTAAGTTCATTTAGCGGGGCAACAGATGGTGCCAGGGAACCTGAGAGCCATATATCAAAGAATGAGTTTAGACCCTTACCTCATACCATGCACGAATCAGTGCCAAGAGAACTATGGGCCTGAATGTGATCACTAACACTATTTAATGAAACATAGGAGTAAATATATTCATGACCTTAGTCTGGGCATGATCCCTCTTGGGACTCAAGAGCGAAAACGTAAGTGATAATTAAGAAGAATGGTAAGCTAGACTTCATCAATTAAAACATTTTATGTTGAAGGGCACCCTCAGAAAAGTGAAAGGACACTCCACACATTCTGTGAGAAAATATTTTCAAATCATATACCTGATAAGAGATTTATTTATAACATATATGAATAGCTCTTACGAATAGAAAATAAGACAAAACTCTAATTTTAAAAGTGGGCAAATAAAGACACATCTCTAAAGACAGAATAACTCTTTAGCTATAAACATTTAGTACAATTGGATGGACCTTAAAAATATTATGCTAAGTGAAAGAAGCTACTAACAAATGAAAAAAAAGCTACTCACAAAAGTATTGTATAATACTTCTTATATAAAATGTCCAGACTAAGCAAGTCCATAAGGGCAGAAAAAGGTGGGGAAGTAAAAACGTTCTGGCTAAAGGTGTGTGTGATTTCTTTTTGAAGTAATGAAGATATCCTAAAGTTAGATGATGATTTTATAATACCTCCAAATATGCTAAAATAACATTAAATTATATATTTTAAATAAGTTTACTTCATATTAGGTTAATTATATTAAAATTAAACTTTTTTTAAAAACTTGAAGAAAGTCAGAGTGAAAATTTCTAATCAGCATTATGAGATGAAACAGAAAATAAGGCTAATAAACATCAAATGGATGCAGTTCAGGTACCCAGACTTTCGGAGGCAACCAGTGTGAGCATCCATACGCAGGTACACTCACACAGAAGTCTTAATTGTTAAGTTAAATTGAACTATACAACTAAATAGAGTCCATTGAGAATATTATGATTTCACTTGCCATCAGGAAGCATGCTTTTTATATTTTAGGCAAGTTTGAGACTGTGTGTATGTGTGCGTGCGTGCGTGCGTGCGTGTGTGTGTGTGTGCGTGTGTGTGTGTGTGTGTCTGGGCGTTGAACTCAGAGGAGTCTACCTCTGAACTACAGCCCCAGCCGCCTTTTTTAAAATTTCGAAATGTGGTCTTGCTAAGTTGCAAAAGGTCTCACTAACCTGCATTCCTCTTGTCTTAGCCTCCCAAGCACTGAAATTAAAGACATGTTCCTCACCACCATTGAGAGATATCTTTAAATCCTCCATACAGCTTAAGGAAAGCACTTTTTTTAAAATCAATATTCTGCCACCAACTTCTCCTGGGTTCTGGAATAAAGTATATAACTGGTCAGGTCTCCAACTTCCATCCTGGAAAAAGACAGGGCTATGGTAGGCCATCTTTTTAAGTAGAAAATGCCATGATTCTTTGAAAGAATTAAAAATTGTAAAACTTTACATGTTGGAAAGAAAATAAAAGCCAATCCAAACAGGTCACCTTTCTTAAAGAAATGGCGGGTTCCGGGGGGCAATGCATGGACTGACGTGTGCATGTATCAGTACATACTAGTGCATCGCTCCGAATCTCACTATGGTGTGCAATTGAAATGCACCAATAAAAGTGTAAAAAACGTGAGATGCCCGGCTCTGAGCAGAAATGTCTAATATATCACTCTGAATCTCACTATGACCTATAATTACAGTTGGCTAATAGAAGTATATTTTAAAAAGATAAATGCCTGGTTCTTTAATTTCTTAAATGTCAGAAAGCAAAAGCATGCTAAGTCGTCTTCTAAAATAGCTGGTGGTCAAATAATGTGTTTTCAGCTTGGCTCTATTTACTTAAGTGGGATAACTGTGACCTCTAGAAGACAGGTCTCCATTTAGAACTACTCGGAGGCTGTCAGGCTTCAGCAGTGATAGAGGAATGCCTTGGGGAATGGGGCTCTGGCTGTTCCTGCCCCCCTGGCTTCCTCTAAGCCACGCATGGGTAGGCTGTGGGAGATGTGTGTACAGCCCCAGCCCTGGGATATGCTTGAGAGACGGACAGAACGAAAGGTAAGTCATAAGGTCACGTCTGCACACATTGTGATCCAGTGCTCCCAGCCTCTCGCTTCCCACCACTGAGGAAATACCTGTGATCTGAAAAGAAACCAATCCTCCTAAACTATATCAATCTCTGTTGCGAGAACTCCTTCACACCACAGTAAGTGTAAGTCAATCCAGGGCAATCGCGAAATTCAAAATAAGCGAACATCTGTGAAAGTCTGCACATACAGGCTTAAGATGTGGGACTTAAAACTAAATTCTTTCCTCTTCTTTTCGAAGGAGAATTTTGAAATCCCACACACAGCCTCGAAGGCAAGATCGACTGCAGTTAAAAGCCAAACAGCTGCTCAAACATACAATGGATTAAGTACGTCACACGCAATATTACGTCCGCATCTGCGGCTCCTTCAGCCCAAACCTTCACAGAGCCTCTCTTACCTTAGCCCCATCTGCTATAGTTTAAATCTTGACTGTCCCCTAAAGGCCCATGTGGTGAAGACTTCCTCGCAAGCCTGTTGTACCACGAGGAAGTGGTGGACACTTTAAGAGGTGGAGCCTACTGGGAGGAAGTGATGTCATTGGGGCGTGCCCCTGGAGGACTTGGCATCTTCCTGTCTCTCCTTGTGCTTCCTGGCCAGTGACCATGGCTGAAGCCTGTGAAATTATGAGCCTGAGCAAACCTTTCCTCCTTTTAAGTCGTTCATCTCTGGTATTCTGTCATGGTTATGAAAAGCTCACAACACGCCATTGCTTGACTAAGCTGGGTTCTTCTGATCAAACTGAATTTATCTCCTAAGGCTTCCTAAATATGACAACTGAGAACAAGGGGGTTTTACGAGAAATATATGATGATCTTGAAACTTAATAAAAACTAGAAATGTAAGAACGATTGAGGACACATAAGTCACTACATTCACCAGAGGGGTTATCCCACTCGGCCCACTGACTAGATGTCCACATGCACCTTCTAGAAGCTGTTCATTTGGTTAAAAAGGACACACTTTCTGTAAAATAATAATACTAACAGTAATAATTGTTTTTTAAATTAGTGTGGATGATCAAATTTAACACTGCCCCTCAAAATGATTTTTATGAACTTTATATCAACATGGGAATTGATGTCATCAGCTGCCACTGGAGAGGCAAGACAGTCAGGTGCCCAGCCTTTGTAACTGAGAAACTCCATTTCTTGCCTGGACTGACTCTTGCTCATCTGGACAGGAAAAAAAAAAAAAAAAAAAAAAAAAGCTGGGCGTGGTGGCGCACGCTTGTAATCCCTGCGCTTGGGAGGCTGAGACAGGAGAATTGCACAGGTTCGAAGCCAGCCTCAGCTACTTATTGACACTCTCAGAAACTTAGCAAGACCCTGTTTCTAAATAAAATATAAAATAGATCTGGGAGTATAGCCTGGAGGTAGAAAGCCCCTGGCTTCCATCTCCAGTACCACCAAAAACAAACAAACAAACAAAAAAAGCAGAGAAGCATGGTCATTGCTTTTCTTTGTACAAAAACTGATCAGAAGAATAAAGCTTGTACAGAATCAGAAAACTCGAGTTTTCATTTTGATGTATTTGTAGCTCACAATGATACTCTGGAGCAGGTGTGTATATGATCTGGTGACCCTTACTTAAAAAATTAACATTCAGTCCTATTAAAAAGCCATCTATACCCTAACTCCCTGAACTACTGTACTCTAATTCTTTGAAAATGTGTAAGTCAAGTACTGCCTCGATAGAACCCTCACTAAGTAGAGAAGTTGACCCTCCTCATCTGTTAAAAAGTCCCCGATATGTGAGAAAATAGTGCCCAGAAGCCTCAAATTAAATAAAACTTCATGGGTTATTTTTCCAACTCCTTTCTTTGTGTTTACAGAAGATATTTTGACTGCAGTGTGGAGCTGTCAAAAGCCATGAAGAGGGAAAGTAAGAAAAAATGGCATTTCAGGGAATACATGAGCTGAATCTAAACTGGACCAGAGGAAATACAAAGGAGGCCTGGACAATGAAGAGGCAGAGAGGAGATAAGACCGGAGCCAGTAATGTCAGGAAGAAGCAGCAAACACATCACCTGCCCCTGGGATGGGAAAGGAAGAAGAGCGGGCGCTGTGCATGGGTGAGAGTCGCGCTCGTCTGGGAAGAGAGAAAGCAGCGGGACCTGCTGCCCCGTGTGTCTCCCCTGGCATGGCTGCAGCGTGGCTTCGCCAGCCAGAGAGCCATGGGGGAAGGGCCACCCTAGATGCATGGCAAAGGAAGGAGCTCACTTTCCTGGAGGTTTCCTGTCCCATGGAGTTGGCAACACCAGCCTTTCATCTGGATGGATAACGTGGATAAGCCAGACCATCTTCCTTGAGAAGCAGAACTTTTTTCTTCTTTTAAGATTTTATTGATCCCACAAGCTTGTGCAACGTGGGGTGGGGAAAGCAAACATTAACTAATTAACTTGCTTCCCTGAATCCAAGCAATCGTTAAAAACGTGCCAGTCACGTTTTGGGGGCGGCTCTATTACTTATAATTATCCAAGAGGATCACACTGCTTGTGCACTGTTTGTTCTTTCACCTTTACCTCTAAGCAGGTTACCTGTTCAGTATGGTTATTATTTAGGACATTGAAGAGCTATGTCTTGAAAAATTCCACATAGAAATGAATTATTATTGGGTACATCTGTTTTGCTTAATCCTTTGTGCCCAAGTGTGATCATTAGATACAGCTTACAGAAAGTCAGCTCAGTTCATTACCATATAAGAGTGATATCCATCCATAGTTTTCCTTGGTGAATTTTACTCAAGATACTATTCCTAAATTCATATATAAATTATGCAGCCAATTAAATGGAAGTTTAATTAATGAGCGATTGGTTTAGGAGTGGACATGTGACACTGTTCCACTGAATGAGTTGTCAGGGATATTTTTGGTGGCATCTGAAAATGCTCACTTGCTCTTAAAAGGAAGTTCATAGGAGCTGGGGAATAATGCCCTATGCCTGCGATCCCAGTACTCGGGAGGCGGAGACAGGAGGACCTCAGTTTCTAGACCAGGGCATGGTAATGCAGGGAGACTTAGTTTTACTGTAGAAAATAAGATAGGGCTTGAACTGGGCATGGTGGCACATGCCTGCAATCCCAGTACCCAGGAGGCTGAGACAGGATGATTGAAGGTTCAAAGCCAGATTCGGCAATTTAGCGGGACTCTCAGCAACTTAGCGAGATCGTGTTTCATAATATAATTAGAACAGGATAGCGGGTGTGGCCTTGAGATAGAATGCCCCTGAGTGTGATCTTCAATTTAAAAACACAGGTCTGGAGATATCACTCAGAGGTAGAATACCTTTGGGTCTATGGTCAGTTCCACATGTGTACACACACACACACACACACACACACACACACACACACACACACACACAGTGGGAAATTTTTCCTGTTCCTCTTCTACTGGACATTTTGCACCTTCATGTAGCAGTGCCAAGCAGCAAAATCATTTCATGACTGAGAGGAGCTCAGCCAGCATTCACACAGTGAAACCCGCCGAGTGGGAAGCCACAAAGAACCAAGACCCTTGACTTTGCAGAAGCCGAGCGAACCCAGGCTGCAGCTGACTGCCTCTGCGCATGCTACTTGACAAAATAAACACCTTTATGACTTAAGCTTTTGTAAACTTGGTTTTATTTCACTCGCAGCCAAGAGCAACCCCAAACCTGTAGACTAGTCAGTGCCTGCGGGAGGGACCTGTCGCCTGGATGCTCACTGTCCCCCTGTCTCTGCTCTGTAGACACTGTGAGTGTGAAATGCGGCTGAAGCTACAGTGGTGGTGCAAGACCCAGCGATGGAAGTTGGCTTTCCTCTCCATGACAAAAGGACATCTAGGTAACGTGGGATCTGGGAAACGGCATGGTCTAGGGTATGTCCAGATGACTAAAGTGTGGAGGTCAGAAAGACAGGATTGGCTTGGAAATCATGAGGATGTGTCCTGATAGTCACGGATGTCATCCTAGCTGAGTGATGCCTGCCATCAGCCAGTGGCTCACTGTTGGTACCCACCAAGGAGTGTCTTATTACTGCACATGGGGCCTCAGGGTTTATCCCCAACTCCCCCTGCTCCTCAGCTGGTTCCTTCTCTCCAGGACGTCATTGCTTCTCCACCTACCGGATGCCATCACCTACCGGATGCCCTTGCCACCTGGCTGGTCTTCTGAGACCTCACTCTGGGCTACAACCTTGATCCTCTGTTTGGAAGGAGAGGACAAGAATTAACACCTGAGGTGCTGGAGGTTTCAGAAGCATATCTGTCCTGTTGCTTGGACCCACGCACCACCCCCAAGTCAGGCCTTGGTCTGTACAACTATTCCCATGCAGTGATGATCAGAGGACAGCTGAGCTTGGGCAATCCCAGGCCAATCAACCACAATTTTTCTGGCCTCCTGGGATCTCTGATGATGCCCAGGGCCAGAAGCTGGCCCACTCATACTCCCCATGGCCTGTGTTAAAGGGGTAAGTTCAGCATAGAGAGCTCAGATTAGGGATCAGAGTCCAGCAAAAATCTGTGGGCCAACTAGCAGGCAGCCTAGAGACAGGGTGTATCTCTGGAAGAGGCCTGAGCAGCAGAGAGGGGACCTGTCTGGCCCAGCTGCTGTCCCAGTCCCAGGAGAACACAGCTTCTACCTTGAAAGAAAAATTGCAAGGTAGGAATAAGGACAACTCAGCTCTACTAGATTCTGAAAATAGACACTATCTCAGACTTCCATAGCTAAACGGAGACAGTGTAGTTGGCTAGTCCAACTCCTCTAGCCCCACAGAGGGAAAACAACTTTACCCTGTCTCCATCTCTTCCCATTAATCCATTGTGGGCAGAAGGAGATTATAGATATCAAGGCCCCCAACCAGGCCCCACGAGCATCCTGGGATTCCCTGCATCCAACAAAACCAGCCAATTCCTCTGCTACCTAAGAAGTAAGTAAAGTTTTAAAGAAGGAGACAGCCCAATTCTACAACAGATGGCTACTTCATAGCAGAACTAATGGGAGAAACAGAAATAGACTATATAATAGAAACATAATGAGAACACATAAGGAGACATTATTAGAGCATGATAAAATGCTTCTAGGACAGAACAATGCTTGGTTTTTAAAAAATTTAAAATAGTAGCAGAAGCCCTGTCAAAGAGAATGGTCCCCACTGAACAACAAATTACTCTTTCAGTGGGATCAAATGAAAGGTGAGGCTCACGGTACAAGACAAGATGCTAATGTGTATTAAAAATCACAAATGAGAAATTAAGGCAGAGGGAGAAGAGAGGCTGGGAGAGAAAAAGCAAAACTTCTACAGAGGATAAAAAAGAACCAAGGTCAAAGGAAGAAACTAGCTGAGCCTTCAGACTGAAAGAATTCTGCAAAGGCAGAAATTAGACACTCTGGCAAAATTTCTGAATTTCGAGAAGAGAGAAAAATTTAAAAAAAAATCATATAAGCTTTCAGACAAAAAAGAACAAGTTGCTTCTGGAAATAATCGTTTTAACATCATATTTCTCACCTGGAATAGTGGAGCGTAGTAGCCAAGGGAATAACACCTAGTAGCTAGGGAGAAGAAAGAACCAACTGAGAAGCTTCTTCCCAGGAGAGCTATTCATATGGCAAGACAGGGAAATTGATTATTGGTCTTGCAGAGGCAGGAAGCACATTCTTCCTAGGTCTGTTCACTTGAGAATACAACTGTATTCTCACCCAAGAACCGAATCCAAACAGGGGCCCGAGGGAGGAAGACACAGGGAGAGATCAATCGTGGGAATGAATCTTGTAATACAGCGATCTGCCGCTTCATGATGAGCACACACTCTGTGCAATACGCGGCTCGTAGATGCTGTCCCTGTGTGAACACCATAGTGTACTTACACAAACCTACGTGATTTAGACCACTACACACCTGGGCTGTATGGTATAGACCCCAGCTCCTCGCCATGTTGATATGCTACATACTGCCACCAATGATAACACAATGGGACTGGTCAATCTAAATATATCTAAACATAGAAAGAGTTCAGTAAAAACACCAAATGATAGAGACTGTTCAGCTCAGCTCCACTGAAATCCTCTGGGATTTTAGCCATTGTGTATGTGACACTGTAAATGACCAAAATGGATTGCATGACTTTACTAATTTTGAAAATTTTAATGGCTAGCTGGGCGTGGTGGCACATACCTGTAATTTCAGTACTTGAGAAGCTGAGACAGAAGGATCACAAGTTGAAGGCCAGCCTCAGCAACTTTATGAGATTCTCAGAAACTCAGGGAGACCTTGTCTTAAAAAGAAAAAGTAAACTAGGGCTGGGGGTGTAGCTCAGGGATAGAACACCTGAGTTTAGCCTCTAATAATAATAATGATAGCAGTAGTTGTAAAGGTGAGTTCCTATGAGGTGTAAGGAGTAATCCACCATCCCAAGCATGTGAACACTGGGACACAGTCCAAGGCTCCCATCTCAGGATCTTCTGACTTCCAACTCATACAAACACCTCCAGCGCTGTTGTTGATGTCCCACTTTTCTATCTTTAATAACAACTCCATGTCCATGACCTGGAGAACACCTGGCTGAGACCCCCCAGTTGCGCAACAGGTAACTTTAAGACCTCGCTGTCATTTGGGCAGTATGTTCATTAGCTCCACAAGTCATCTCCCCAATTCAACAGTTATCACTTACAAACTCTGGTGCATCATTTCACACATGAGTTTTAAAATATTTTACAAGACATGCCGGGCGTGGTGGCACATGCTTGTAATCCCCACGTTTGGTAGGCAGAGACAGGAGGATCGCGCAGGTTCAAAGCCAGCCGCACGCGCTGGCTTAGGAGACCCTGTTTCCAAATAAAAATGTAAAAAAATAGGTCTGGGAGTGTAGCCCGGAGGTAGAAGGGCTTCCAGGAACCCCAGTACCACAAAATATATATATATATATATACACACACACATACATACAAGACACAAACATAAATAATCAATTCATAGAGATATTTGGGGCTTTGGTGATGCAAAGGCTTACAATCTTGTAGCTGGATATTAAGGCTGAAAAAGGAAGAGGGTCTGGAGAACCAGTTCAATCCCGTCTTCCATTTCCCACTCTTTTTCTACGCAAGATATGGTGGCAAGGGATATTAGATGCAGATCAAATATATTTTCATGAGAAACAGGATAAAAAGAAAAACAGCATTTCTTGATTGGAATTAATATTAAAACACAACAGTGTGCACTATATAGAATCTGCTTGGGTGGCCTTGGGTCAAGGATGCCGTCACAGAAAGACAGGATCTCTATGAGTACAGGCCAGCAACCATGGCTCACCCCGATGGGTTTCCCAGAATAAGATCCACAAGGCTGGTGGGAAGTAGGGAAGCTTTAAGCAGGAGAGAAAAACGATGTGCAAAGATATATTAGGTAGGTAGGTTGGGTTGTAAGTGATGGAACCCCAGCCTACACTCTCTTAAGCAAAGCAGAAACTTCAAGAATCCCTGGAAGGGTGCCCTGGCCCCGGGCAGAGCTTGTGTTGCCGTTGGCAGGTGGAAGCACCCACATTGCTGTCCAGGCTGGCCCTGTACTGTCCCGCCATCATGGTGTTCTCCGGGTCATGCTGGGCCTTCCATCCTGCCCTGGAATGCATGGCAGCTGGCCAGGCTTCACATCACAGTTCAAACTCCACCAGTGGAGAGTGTGGCCGCTTCTGACCCAGCTGGGGAAGAGAATGTGTTGGGCCTCTTGGACCCAAATCAGGGTGCTCTGTCCTTGCCGGGGCCCCTGCAGGAACCCTAGAGGACACCGAGGGCAAAGCTGACAGAGAAGAGGTGCCGGGCCAGCTATATTCTCAATGGCCTGGCCTTACTGCCGGTGTGGTCTCTGGGGAACCTGTTAGCCCAGGCAGACAGCAGGTGCCTCTGACAACTAGGATGGGGGCCTAGAGCTAAAGAGACACAGTCAAGGCCACATTCCGCCAGATGTGGACAGTCAGTGCCCAGAGCCCTGGAAGCGAGGACCTGAGACTGACTGGGAGCATGGAAACGAGACGAGGAAAGCAGCATGGCCAGTGGTAGACGGAGGGTCACTGCCCGGGCGGTGAAACTCCAGGAAGCAGTGATGAGTGAATACCATGACCACTTAGTAGTCAGGGCCCAGGCCGATCCAGCTTGGCCCCAACCACAGCCTGCTCCCTGCGATGGGGGTAACTGGGAAGCTCTGGCACAGACCCACCCTGTCTAGTGAGGCTGCAGGTCAGCGGCAGAGGGAGGGGAAAGAGCCAGCTGTAGCCCCACAGTAGGGAGATGAGGGGACCAGGTTTCTAATGCTGCAGCAACCAAGCCCACAGCACCTAAAGGTTTGGTGGAAAAATAAGGGGCCTTTCCCAAATGCCTCCTAGACACAGATTCACAGGCATTTACTGGTCTCCTGGGAAACTGAACAACCAAATATAAACATGAGAGCCAAGTCTGGTGTGGCGGCACACACTTGTAATCCCGTACTTGGGAGGCTGAGACAGGAGGATCACAGGTTTACAGCCAGCCTCTGATCCTTAGCGAGGCCCTCCACAACTTAGTGAGACCCTGTCTCAAAATAAAAAGAATTAAAAAAAAATAGAGCTGGGGGTATAGTTTAGAGGTAGAATGCCCCTGGGTTCAGTCCCCAGTGCCAAAAAAAAAAAAAAAATGTTGTGACTTTCTAAAGAGTTCCAACCACAGGGTTCATGTAAAACATGTTTGTTTTGTTTTGTTTCCTACAAGGAGACTGATTGTGTCTTATTTACAATCACTCAGAAAATAACAGTGGAAGAGGCAGCGTTTTCGCACTCTTGCGGCCCCAGTCAGAGCGCTGCGAGGAGTAGTGTCTCATCTTTGGAGGAGGACTCCTCAGTCTAGGACCCTGTGGGGATCCTTGTTTGCTCTGGCTCCTGGCCCTCATCTCCAGCTGTAAGCAGAGGGCTGTGTGGTGTCAGCCAGGTGGGAGGAGTGCATAAGCCTCCAGGCCAGTATGCACAGAGGTCCTAGGAGCCAGATCACCGGGACAGAGGAGAGAGGGTGCCCTGGTGCTAGGAGCTCGCTCAAGACAGTCCTCCGATCCGATTGCATTCCAAGAACAAAAGCAACATGTGAGTCCTGATGAGACTCCGCCAAGGCACGCATCCCGGCTCCCAGGATGAATCACGACCCCAAAACCTGCTGCACACCTGCCCCTGCCCAGCCAAGATGTGAGCTGGCCAAGGGGAACGGGGAGCAGCAGGCTGTGGACACCTGGGCTCCCCAGGACTGGGAGGTGGGGTCCCAAAGTGACGGAGCCCTGCAGCTGCTCACACGTGGCCTCCCCCACTGGGGTGCTCCTGGCCACCGTCGAATTGACAGTCACCCTACAGTCACCCCTCCATTGACACTGGAGGCAACGAATCAGACAGAAAACTGAGTACCAAAGCTTTTTTAAAACATTTTCTGAGCCGGGCGTGGTGGCGCACACTTGTAATCCCTGCGCTTGGGAGTCGGAGACAGGAGGATCGCGCAGGTTCGCAGCTAGCCGCGCTGGCTTAGGAGACCCTGTTTCCAAATAAAAATGTAAAACTAGGTCTGGGAGTGTAGCCCGGAGGTAGAAGGGCTTCCAGGAACCCCAGTACCACCAAAAAACAAACAAACAAACAAACAAAAAACATTCTCTGTTATGGTTTAAATGGGGCTGTGGGCTCTTTTTCTTATTGAACTAAAGTTTGTTGAACAGAAAAATTAAAACTAATATGCAGCTTGGTTCAGGTTTAACAAGACTTTATTATCAAATCAGTAGGAAACAGAGGAGGAAAAGCAGCCTGCGGACACATGATGTGGGCGAGCCCGGAAATGGAACTCTGAGTCCCTCTCAGGACCCCAGCCTTTAAATAGGTTTTGCACTGGCATCTTCTTATCAGCGTTACCAAGGCAATGGGCTAGGCACTTATTTCTTAGGCAGGTGGTGCCTCTGTCTCTGGACAGTGCACTTACAAAGTGCAGGGGCCAACAATCTACCTGGCCTTTGCCTCTGCTGTATTGGGCAGTATTGGCTGCTCATCAACTAGGGTGCTTCAAAGCAGCACATGAGTTTATCTTTCCTAAGCCCAGGCCAGGTCACAGAGGAGAGGAGGTAAACAGAGGCATTGATTGCCTCTATATATTTTTTTAGGGTGAAAGGCTTTAATTCACTCTAAAACTTTTACTAAGGTTAATCATTAGAACGAAGGGCAAAGAGAGAGAAAAACCCTGCACTGTAACAGCTGCTCCCCTCCCTGCCTGAGTGTCTGCATAGCACCCAGGCTCTGGCTACTTTTTACATTTTAGAAATTAATACCAAAGCAATTTTACAATACCGGCACATTATCCATGTGGGGGTGGGTTTGATCCAATCAGTCAAAAGCCTTAAGAGAACAAAGGCTGGCCTTTCCCGAGCACTAGGAGTCCTGCCAGCAGGACTGGACAGCAAATCTTCCCTGGGTGTCCAGTCTGCCAGCAGACCCTACAGGATTGGGATCTGCCACAACCCAGCGAGCCAATTCCTTCAAACAATCTCCCATCATCTTTGTGCATATTCACAGCCTGTTGTTTCTACAGCTCTGGAGAGCCCTGGTTAATATAAACAGCAATCCAGATCGGGATGACGGCGGCTTGGACCAGTAGGGAAGCGGAGGAGGAAATGGGGAATGGCTGGATGAAGGATGCACTGCAAGACTTCCTGAAACTTTAGACATGAGGCTGAGGGAGGAAGAAAAGTTAAGGATGACACCAAGGTTCTGTGTAGTTCCCACAGCAGGGCAGAGGTGAGGATGCGATGGAGAGCAGACAGCTGCCTACTCTAATTAAGCAAACAAAGCCACGAGTAGTAGTGTACAGACAGCCCTCCATATCCGCAGGTCCCACGCCCACAGACTCAGTCAAACTTAATTAAAAATATTATTAAAAATTGCATTTGTACTGAACATAAACACTTTTTTCTTGCCATTTTCCCTAGAAATATAACAGCTATTTACATTGTCTTAGGTATTATAAGTCATCTAGAGATGATTTAAAGTGCGCAGAAAGATGTGTGTAGGCTACATGCAAGGGCTACACCATTTTATATAAGAGACTTGGGTATCTGAGGATTTTAGTATCCACAGGGCGTCCTAAAACCAAGTCTCCATGGATACCAAGGAATGACTGCACTGAAAAAAGAGATCCTTTAAAAAAAACTGTAAAATGCCTACTCCTAAAATAAATAAGAAATATTATCTACCCACAAGGAAATAAAAACTCTAAAATGCTGCAGAAATACTACAAAATGTATTTTTTAAAAAGAAACTGGTGTAAATACTCAGTATTATAAAGATGTCCATTCTTACTGAAATGATAACAACTGAATTGGGCTATGTATTAGTTTCCTGGGATGGAGGTAATAAAGTACCACAAATTAATTGGCTTAAAAACAGCAAAGTACCCTTTAGCAGAGAACCGGTAGAAATCAGAGCTTTCCAGAAAATGTACTGGGGACCAGCAGGGTCCCATAAAGGGGGTTCCAGCTGTCCTCGGGTAGCTCAGGATCTTTGGAGGGTGGCCCCAAAGAAGCAGGGTCTCCTGGTGTGTGCCATGGTCTTTCAGGGAGAAGACAGCGGAAGAAGCACTGTGGTTACCATGCCAACACAAGTTTCTGGACCAAGGCTTCTTACCAAGAGCCTCAGGAACTGATGGGTTTGTGTTCCAGCTATATCAAGGTTGTGGGTGTACAGAGCTTCAGGAAAGTCAGGCTTCTAGAGAGGATAACTTCTGGTGATGGCACCAAACTCTTGCTTTCATCTGACTAGGTATTTCTTGTGTCCAATGTCCTCCCAGTGGTGTACAGCCTAGCCAGAGGGCAAATAACTCTGGGTAAGTGCATTTGGCAAGTCAGTAGAAATCTGAACAATTTTGAATGGATTATTAAAAGACATTTCAACATTACATGTATTAAAAGCAGAAAATGCAGCATTCAATTTTTTAGTATAATTTCAGGTGTGAAGTTGTATGGTTGAAATTGATTTAAAAACTTTTATCACCTACTTGTATATTTCTCACTAGTAATGACTACCAAATATGTAAAGAAATCACTATTTAAGAGTGTGTGTGTGTGTGTGTGTGTGTGTGTGTGTGTGTGTGGTGCTGGGGATTGAATCCAGAGGCATCTGACCTCTGAGTTACATCACCAGCCCTATTTATTTATTTACTCCTTTATTTAGCTTTAGTTTTTGGTTTGAAACCAGGTCTCGCCTAGGTTGCAGAGTCTGACTAAATTGCTAAGGCTGCCCTCTAACCTTTGATCCTCCTGTCTCAGCCTCCCAAGTACTGGAATTACAAGTATATAATACTACCACACACAGCTAAAATGTTTCCTTAGAGACTTCTGCTTCCACCTAAACTAATAATAGATTGTCCCTCCCACTACAAATACTGGACAAAATAAAAGCAGCAACTCTTTCCAGATATTAGAGAACAACTAGTGCAGAGTGCAGTCCCCAAGAATGGGACAATCCATGAGTAGGTCCCACGATGACCTTCGTTTTCTGCTGCGGCACGTTTTAGTCTGCAGGGTAAAAAGCAGAGACAAGATGGGCATATTCCTCTTGCTGACCGTGGGCGGTGGAAACCAGAGTGTAAAGCTGCTAACAGAGTTTGCAGGCAGACTCCTTAGGGCCAAGGGAACTGCATGGAGAAGCTCGGCGCATCCTCACAGGGTCCCAGGTTATCCAGTCAAATACTACTACGTGCAAGGTGAGACCCTGGAAGGCTTGGCGGGAAAGAGATGGAGAGGGCTGTGGGCTGAAGAGACTCCAGATTCCGCAGTGAAGCAGCGGCTCCCAGCTAAGGAGCGGCATTGCTGAACATTCTGAGCACTTAGCTGAGAGTCCAAGAAGGCCACACCCTAAAAGTGAGTCCACCTGAGCCTCACAGGGAATATTACCCTAGCCCTCGGGTTACTTTAGATCCGGTGCTCTAGACTACAGAAGACAGGTCCGACATGACCTGCTCTACAGCCTGTGAGCTAAAAATGATTCTTACATTTCAGCAAAGAAATAAATGCAGCAGAGACCATGAGTGACCCACAAAACACTGTCCTTTATAGCAAGATTGCCAATCCTTGCTCAGGACCCATCACAATTAATCTTAAAGACACACACTCGGCCGTGGAAATTGGGGGTAACAAATGTTGCAGTCAGGAAGCCCAGCAGAGATGTTTTTTGATATAAATCTTTGGAGAACAAATCGCATTCAAACCAGCAGACCCCCAAAGCACAGGGAAATGTTAGACCTCGACAAATGGATTACATCAAACTAAAAAGCTTCTGTAAAAGAAAAAATCTAACAGAATAAAGAGACACCCTTTAGAATAGAAAAAAATACCTGCCAACTACTCATTTGAAAAGAGATTAATATCCTGGATATATAAATAACCCAAACAACTCAACAGCCAAGCAATAATAATACTCTTATTAAAAAAATGGGCAAATGATCTGAACAGAGAGTTCTCAGAAGAAGAGGTACAAATGGCCAAGTATATTAAATCATGCCCGACACCAATACTCATCGTGGAAACGCAAAGCAAAACCACATGAAATGTCACCTGGCCCCAGCTGAAGGGCTTATCAAAAGGACAACGAGTAAGTGGGGGTGAGGACGTGGACGCTCTCATATGCTGTTGGTGGGAATGTAAATTAGCACAACCATTATGGAAAACAGGACAGATGTTCCTCCGGACTGGAACCAGAAGGACCGTGATTCAGAAGCTCTACAAGTAGATATATATACAAAAGGAAAGGAAACCAGATATTTGAACCCTTGCGTTTACCACAAAGCTATTCACATATACAAGGTACGGAATCAACGTAGGTATATCCATTGACAGTTGAACGAATAAAAAAAATGCTCCCCAGCTGGAATACCATCCAGCCATTGAAAAGATGGAAGACTGCCAGGCAGGCTGGTTCGCATCTGTAATCTCAGTATCTAGGAGGCTGAGACGAAAGGATCCCAGGTTTAAGGCCAGCCTCAACATCACAGCAAGACTTTCAGCCATCTAGTGAGACTCTGACTTAAAACAAAAAATAAAAAGGCCAGGGGGTGTGACTAGGAGGTAGAGTACTCCTAGGTTTAATCCCTAGTTAAAAAAAAAAAAAAGAAAGAAAGAAAGAAAAAGAAAGCCAGTCATTTGCGGGATAGGGACAAGCATGGAAGTGGAGAGCTGTATGTTAAGGGAAATAAATTAGGTGTGAAAAGACAAAGACTGCATGCCAGGCCCTTTCTTCTTTTTTTTTTTGGGGGGGGGTGGCGGGTCTGGGGCTTAAACCCAGAGGCATTCTACCTGTGAACTACGCACCGTCCCCGGCCCTTTTAATGTTTCAAAATTTTGAAACTGGGTCTCAGTAAGTTGCTGAGTCTGGCCTTGAACATGTGATCCTCCTGTCTCAGCCTCGCAAGTACTGAGATTATAGGTGTGTATCACTGTGCCCAGCTCAAATACTGCATGTCCTTGCTTATATGTGGAAGACAGAATAGAAGTAGAAAGTACAATAGTGGTTACTGGGAGCGAAGAGGAGTGAGGGAGGGAGACAACGGAGAGGATGGTGAATGGGTACAAGGGCTCAACCGGATGGGAGGGATCGCTTCTGATGTCCAACAGCTCGCAACACTTAACTGCATACTTTTAAAAGCTAGTAGAGAGGAGATTTGAATTTGTTCCCAACAAAGAAATGATAGTTGTCTGAGGCGATGATACGCCCAAGTACCCTGATCTGATTATTATACATTATGTATGTGTATTAAAATATCACCTGTACCTCTTAACTGTGTAAAATTATGATGTGTCAATTGCAAATTTGAAAAACATTTATTAAAAACACAAAACACAAACAACCTAACATGGGCGGCTGTCATTGGATTAAAATAGATAATGACCAGGGAGCATCGGCAAACTGTGAGATAATAGAGGCAAGCGTTTTGTCATGTAACCATTTATCTTGTTTTGCTTTTTTCAAAACATGATGTTACGTTGAGATTTTTAAATAAAAACATCTTATCTTTAGCTAGTATTATAACATTTAGAGTCAGCAAACAACAAAAACAAACATGTAGCAGAAAAGTAATAGAAAATGGAATAGGTTTCTTCATTTTTAAATTTAAATACCAGTAAAGCTATGTTGCTTATAAGCCTCTTAGTTGTAAATTTGGCAAAAATAATGCACATTTATTAATTTAAAATAAATGAAGATAGTTAACATTAAAATAATAGAGTTGAAAAGAATTCTGAAAAGAATAGAGTTGCTCCATTTCAGTGATCTATCAATAAAGGAATCAACAAAGTTTAACACTCTCTGAAAGAAAACAAAAACAATTCTAAAACCCAGACTCTCAAAGCATCGAGCTCACCACACCCAGTCTACAACTGAAACTTAATAGACAAATGCGTTAGAGAACAAGTTTGAGAAAACCCAGTGCTCAAAGTGATGTGGAAAAAGACACAGGGCGCTCTCACTGCCCAGAAGGAAGACACGAACATGCCGAGGTCTAAGCTAACCCAGGGGAGCAAAGCCCTTCCAATGTACCTCGGTCTGCAAGGCCATGATTTCACACACACACACACACACACACACACACACACACACACACACACACACACACAACTTGCCACTTCCAGAAGCTGCCAGAGAATCAATTTATTCTTTTGAAGAAAATGATCAAGTGTGGATGGACACCTTGGTTGCTTCCATAATCTGGCTCTGGTGCCCTGTGCGCTCTGAACATGGATGTGCATGTATTACTGTACATGGATGTGCATGTATTGCTGTACATGGATGTGCATGTATTACTGTGGTTCTCTGATTCCAGTCTCTTTGGAAAGAGGCCCAGGAGTGGAATGTCTGGATCATATGGTGAATCCAGTCCCCTGAGAAATCACGAATTTCTAAATTGTCGGGTCTACACACAACAGAATTCTACTCGTCAACAAAGAAGAACAACATTATGTCATTTGCAGGAAAAGGGAAGGACCTGGAGAATATCATGTTAAGTGAGATTGGCCAAGTCACAGAGAATGCAGGGGCATATGTTTTCTTATATGTGGAAGCCAAGGAGTAGCTGGGATAGAGGAAAAGCTTTAGATAATAGAGAAACTTCAGTGCAGCCAGGGAGGTGGTCTAGGGAAAGAGAGGGAGGAGTGTCAATGAAGAAATCACTCTGTTGACGTTATGTCCACATGTGAGGATACCAGTGTCGATCTCAATACCCAGCATGGGGAAGGGAGGAGTGGAAGGGAACCGGGGGAAAGCCGCCAAGGGCTGTGTGCCTGGGGGTCATCATCACTTTGAACTGCATTATGTTTTTTATTTTGAAACAGGATCTCCCTAAATTGCTGAGGCTGGCCTCGAACCTGCCATCCTTTTGTCTAAGCCTCTCAGGTACTAGGATTTCAAGCATGCACTTTCACACCTGGCAAGCAGTAACATTTCTATACGAAAGATGTGCACTAATACCCGATGGAGACATTAAGGGATTATAGTACCAACTTTTTGCAACCTCCAGTGGGTCAGTGGACCTAGGCATTGCACAGTCGGAGATGCTACATCGCAGAAAGAAAAGTGACCCAGCTCAGCTCACCTCCTCTGAAATGATTCAGCTCATCAAAGTAAAGGAACTGGGGTCTACACCAGCCTTATATCGTCGGCAACCTAGCAAGACCTTGTTTCAAAATAAAAAATAGTGCTAGGGGTATATCTTGGAGGTAGAATGTCCCTGAGTTCAATTCTCGGGACCTCCCCCCCCACAACCAAAAAAAAAGAGAAAAATCTATATTTGGAAATTAAGCGATATGCTTTTAAATAACCCATAAATGAAAGAAGAAATCATAATCAATATTAAAAAATAATTTTGTGTGTGGTTCTGGGGATTGAACCCAGGAGCATTCTACCTCCAAGCTACATCCCCAGCCTGATTTTTCATTCTTTATTTTGAAACAGGGTCTCACTAAGTTGCGAAGTGCCTCACTAAGTAGTTGAAGCTGGATGCAAACCTGCAATTCTCCTGTCTCAGTGTCCCAAATTCTGGGATTACAAGCACACACCACCACCACACTCAGCTTGGAAAATAATTTAAATGGAATCATCAGCTGGGCACAGTGGCACATGCTTATAATCCCAGCATTCGGGAGGCTGAGACCAGATGATCGCAGTTCGCAGACAGCCTCCGCTACCTAGTGAGGCCCTCTGCGACTCAGTGAGACCCGGTTTCAAACTAAAGAATAAAATATAGGGCGGGGGTGTAGCTCAGAGGTCAAATGCCCCTGGGTTTCATCCCCAGACCCGCAAATAAATAAATAAATGGAAATTATTATATCGAAATTAATGAGAAAGCCGGGTGTAAGGGTTTATGCCTGTAATCCTAGTACTTGGGACATCGAGACAGGAGGCTCAAGGTTTCAGAGCAGTCTCAGCAACTTAGTGAGAATCTCATCAACTTAGTGACACCCTGCTTCAAAACAAATAAAATAAAATAAAATAAAATAAAAGACCTGGGGCTGTAGCTTGAAGGCAGAATGTCCATAAGTGCAATCATAAGTACCAAACAACAACAACAACAAAACAAAACTCACAGGAACCTGGGCATAGGCCCCTATAAAATAAAATAAATAAAGCCAGGGGTGTAGCTCATAGGCAGAATGCCCCGGGTTCAATTCCTAGTAGTGCGTGCACATGCGCGCATGCGCGCACACACACACACACACACACACACACACACACACACTCACACACTCACACACACACCCCCGTAATGGTATACAAGTAAATCTGTGTTTAGAAGAAATTTATAGCCTTAAGAACATTCATTAAAGAAGCAAAACTGTAAATTAATAACCTAAGCATCTATCTTGAGCATTTAGAAAAAAACCTTTGAATTAAACCTTCAAAAAAGAGAAGAAAAGAAGTAATGGAGAAGGACAGAAAATGATGGGATAAACTTTCAACATATAATAAAAATGATGTATAAAGGCAAAAGGCAATTCATTTCTAACTAATACAAATGTGAAGTCTATAGTAAGGCCAAAGAGCCAAACCCAAACCATGGAAAATCAACACCAGAAAAGGAAAGGAGAGAGCATTCAAGATCTTAGAGATACTAGAAAAATAACGAAGGATTCTATCAACAGATTTATAAGAATATATTTGAAGGTTTAGACAAAACAGATGACTGCTTAGAAAAATATAACCTACCAAAATGGACAGAAGATTGGAATAAATCATAATTATTAAAGAAACCAAATCCATAATTAAAACCTTCCATGAAAGAACATCCCAGGCTCAGATGACTTCAACAGCAAATTCTATTGAATATTCAAGGAAGAAATCCTATCAGTCCTACATGAACTCTTCCAGAGACAGAAAAAGGATGATTTTTCATTGCATTTTACACAGGCAGCATAAACGTGTAAAAGGGGCCTCTTGAGAAAAGAAACGGCATAACTGTCTCTCTCATAAAAATAAATGCAAAATCCTGAGTAAAATTTTAACAAATGTAACTTACAGTGAAAAAAGTCAGAAAAGAAATTTAACACTCATGGGAGTAAATTAGAGGTGTATACAAGGGATAAACACCACGACCACATAAGGCTGGAGTCAGGAAGGTTGGTTCCTCCATGACATGATGGAGAAGTATTTTATGATTACAGATGAAGAAAATTATGTAATAGTGTTCAGTGGCATATTCAAGATTAAAAAAAAGGTCTTAGCATATTTGGCACAAGTGCTTTGAATACTACAGGTTGAACGTCCCTCCTTTGAAAATCCAAACCTGAAATGACCCCAAATCAGAAACTTTCTGAGCACCAACATGACATCACCGACGGAAAATCCCACAAGTCTAAGTCAAAACACAAGTGCATTGAAAATAATGTATAAAATTACCTCCAGGACGTGTGTATAAAATGCATGTTCAACACAAATGAATTCCGTGCTTAGACTTGAGTCCTACTCCCAAGATACCACAGTATGAATACGTAAATATTCCAAAATCCAGACAAGTTGGAAATCTGAAACTCAAGGATTTGGGGTCAGGGGTGTTCAACCTGTTCTTACTGTTAGGGGCAAATTCCTCCACTCTGAGCAGCCCCGAACCCCCTGCCCCACGCTCCTTCCTTCTGCAGGTCAGGAATTCTCAGGACACAGTGGGAGCCCTTGTTTGCTCTAGGGGATCTGAGGCTGCCTGCTGCCTCTCCCAAGGCACCTCTTACATTCGCCAGGCTCTGGGCTGTGGCCATACTGTCTTCTTGACTGTTCCTTCAGCTCACCTTCAGCTTCCCACAGGCCCTGCCTCACGGCCTTCAGACCTGGTCTTCCTTCCTGCCTGGATCCCTTTTAATCAAACCCACCAATCACCTTTCCTCTCTTCCTTCCTTCCTCCTTTCCTTTCTTCCTTCTCTCCCTTCCTCCCTCTTTTCCTTCTTTTTTTTCTTCCTTCCTTCCACCTGGCTCATAAATTCACCTTTCTCAAGTAAAATCTCAGGGAGGCGGCCTTCATTAGCCTCTCTATGAGATTCATTCCTCTCTCTCTCTCTCTCTCCCCTCTCCCCTCTCCCCTCTCCCCCCTCTCCCCCCTCTCCTCTCCTCTCCTCTCCTCTCCTCTCCTCTCCTCTCCTCTCCTCTCCTCTCCTCTCCTCTCCTCTCCTTTCTTCTTCTTCTTCTTCTTCTTCTTCTTCTTCTTCTTCTTCTTCTTCTTCTTCTTCTTTTCTCTCTCTCTCTCTCTCTCTCTCTCTCTCTCTCTCTCTCTCTCTCTCTCTCTCTCTCACACACACACACACACACACACACATTTGGGATTGAACCCAGGGCTGTTATACCTCTGAGTCTCTGAGCTACACCCCCAACCCTATTTTTATTCTTTATTCTGAAACAGGGTTTCACTCAATTGAGGAGGGCATCATTGAGCAGCTGAGGCTGGCCACAATCTGTGATCCTCCTGTCCCAATCTCCCAATGCTAGGAATACAAGCACGGGCCACCATGCCTGGCTGGAAAGCAGGGGGGAAGAAGGCTTTACTCTTTTGTTTAACATTTTCCTGCACCATTAGAACTTTCTAACCATGCCACTCATATTTATGTTTTAAAATATTAATGAGAGTTCTGATGGAAAGATTACAGTTATGTAAAAGTTTTCCTTTTCAGCTCTTGCTACCAAAAATAATAAATGTAAAGAATGAAAATAAAGATACTTTTATGTAACAGAATTCAAGGAAAGCACAGCTAGGTTTTGGAAACTCCCCTGAAGCGTAAGAAGTCTTCATTTGTCAAGTGAAGATGAATAGCATTCCATATTTTTCTATCTGCAGAGACCGAAGTGCTTTTACGTATGTCCTTAATGTTTTCATCAACAAAAATTTCAGATAATCAAGGTACTGGGTTCCCTGTGCCCTCTGCTTTCTTGTCATTTTACTGTAAGTTACAGCACAGCAGATTTGATGGAAAAACTCTTAGCAAATGAGTAAGGTTTAAGTTTTCAGTTTTATGTCTGAATCGATGTCTCTGGATACTGTCTAACAGCAGAGGTGTGGCTGTCGATTCAATATAACCCTGACTGGAGCAGTGTTTAGGTGACATGGCTCCAGGTGTGTGCTTCACCTCTAGATTCATGCTTGGAACCTAACACCCAATGTGATAGTCATGAGAGCTGAGTCTTAGCCAGGCATGGTGGCTCACACCTAATATCCTGTTACTTGGGAGGCTGACACAGGAGGATCGCACAGGTTCGAAGCCAGCCTCAGCTACTTAGTGAGGTTCTCAGCAACTTAGTGAGACCCTATTTCCAAATAAAGTATAAGATAGATCTGAGAGTATAGCCCAGAGGTAGAAAAGCCCCTGGGTTCCAACCCTAGTACCAAAAAATAAATTAAAAATTAAAAATTAAAAAAGGGCTGTGGGTAGAGCTCGGAGGTAGGATGCCATTGGGTTAAATTTCTAGTGCAAAAATAAATAAAATGAAATCTTCAAAGGAGGCTTTGGGAAGTGCCATTGCTTATTCTGTTCTGAGCACATGGCAGGAATGCACCCTGTGATGCAGCCAGCCCTCAGCAGCCATGAATCTGCGGGCGCTTTGACCTTGGACTCTTGCTCTGGTGAGTAATATGTTTCTATTGTTTACGAATCCCCCAGCGAAGGCATTTTGTTAGAGCAGCCCAAATGGACCAAGATGCCCCGAATTTTTGTTTAACTCTGAATATCTAAGTTATATGCTTATGCCTCTTTTCCCTGTGGTTTGCTTTTTTTTTTTTTAATGTTGACTCGGTTTGTGGCACACCACCACTTTTCTTCCTTCCATTGAAGATGTCTGGTAAGAGAGTTTGGTGGAGGCCTCTTCCAGTGAGAAAAAAAATAATAAAAAATAATTGTTAAAAATATATTTGATTCCAAAGCCCCAAACAAAAGAAAACAAAAGGCATTTCTCTCAAGCCCCTGCTGTTCACCCATCCATCTTCTCATCTTAGGTGGTGAGCTATGAAGTCCCCATTGACAACCTTTGGAAGTAACACCGCTGCTGAGTTAAGGAGACGCAGACTGCGGCGTCATAAAGATGTCCGTGTTCCCCATACTGCAGGAAGATCTTCCGCAGGCTGAGGCCAAATGAAAATTAATTCCACTGGAAGATGATAAAGCTTAAGTCCATTAAAAGCGAGGCTACTTTATATTAGATTTTCAAATGAGTGAGAGAAGAGCTCTCACGCTAGCTTCAAAACGAGCATATTTATAACCTTGTCCTGCTTGCCAAAAATAATTACATCCCACTCTTTTTCCTGCCAACCATTTACACTTGTTCCACAGAAAATGGGGAAAAAAGGGAGCTGGTACAAATAGGCTTCTTCCCACGAGAAGGACAGTTTGGGAACCCTTGAGCCATCTGCAAGGCTCATCAATTTTGGAACATTGTGTTTTGGAAGGTTCCTTGTTTTTATGTTTATTTGTTTAGATATCATTTATTCTACAAATTAATTACATGACATTTATTTCCAAATGCCACAGTAACAGAAGACTGTCATCATTATTAATAACAGAAGACTAGAGTTCTTGAGAGAGTGTTGTTATAAAAGGGCATCCTGTTAGGAATTTATTTTTTCTGTCCTAAGATTGATAGGATTGAAGCCAGAGACATTCTACCACTGAGTTGTTTTGTTTTTTATTTTGAACCAGGGTCTCACTAAATTGCTAGATGTCTATGTTTCTGAAGCTCGCCTTGAACATGAGTGAGATCCTCCTGTTCAGCCTCTCAAATACTGGGGCTGCAGGTGCGCCAGAGCAGCCAACCCACGTTGAGATTATAAGACTATGCACAGGCTGCTGAGCACCCTGACTCGTCCCATGAACTACAGGAGCTCTGGAACACCCTGGGGAGAAGCTGCTATAGTTTGGGTCTGGAATGTCCCACAAAAGCCCCTGGCTAAAGGAATGGCCTCCAGCTCATGGAGTTCAGTAGCTAAGACTTAGTAGGAGGAACTTAGTATTATTGGACTCATACCAGCCACTTTCCTTCTTTCTTTATTTCCCAACCAACATGATGTGTTCGGCTTCCTCTGCTATAAACTCCTACCAGGATGCTCTGCTGTGCCACAGGCCCAAAGCTACAGGGACAAGCTACCATGAACTGAAACCACTGACACTGAGTCAAGATAAACCTTCCCTCTTTTTAAGTCACTTACCTCAGGTATTTTATCACAGTAACAGAAAACTGACAAACAGAAATGCTTGTTCTCTAAGCTGACTTTGGGGGAACTTGCTTCTCCTCAGAACTATCTTGTATCAACTCCACCCTAAATCTTTGGGATACAACACTATTACCCACCCATCCTCCTTTACAGGGGCTGCATGGACTAACCTGTCATTTAGAATATGGGGCCCTTGGCACCTGCTCTTTCTACCTAGCCCCCCGGGTGGCTGTTGAAAAGAAGACAGACAGTCCATTTTAAATGCTGTTAACCTTTGTCCTCATTTGGTTCATATCTATGTGCAGTTAGTTATCTTAATGTTTTTTTGTCTTAGTCTTGGTCATCAAATGTGTTTTTGCAAATGTTTCCTGAACAAGTCACCATTTTTTTCCCCCCTGGGCTGAGATAACTGACTCTGCAAAATTATGTAACGTTCTCTTGGGATGGTAGCAGCTGCGTGGCTTGAACTTGGCTGAGTGAATCCCCGTGCACTCGTGTGCCGGAAGCCTGGTCCCCGGCGGGGTGGTGGTGCTGGGAAGTGGTGGAGGCTTTCAGAGGAGGGGCCTGGTGGGGGTGATTGGGTCACGAGCTGCTGTGCTTGGAAGGAATTTGCATAGTTCTCTCAGGGCCCCGGAGAGTCCTCCAGAGAGAGTTGCTACAGAGAAGCAGCTGTCCCCCTGCTGCTGCTCTCTGGTTCCCTGTCTTGCACAGTCTCACGTCACTGTGGTATCATCTCTCGGGAATCCCTCACTAGGGGCAGAACAAACGGGGCTTCAAGACTCTGAACTTCCAGTCTCCAAAACTGTGAGCTAAATAAAGACCTTTGTTATAGTGATGGAAAATGAACTAACATGAGAACCAAGGCCAGTTTTGACTTTGGACAGATATCTTATGGCCAAGCCGTGTAGATACATAACAGTACCCATCACTGTTACAGCCTCCTGATGGGTTTCCCTCCTGCCAGGCCTCCCCGACAACCAGCTCTTAAATGAACACCCAGAGTGGCTATTTATTTATTTATTTATTTATTTATTTATTTTTGTGGTACTGGGGATAGAACCCAGGGACTACACCCCTGACCTATTTTATATTTTATTTCAAAACAGGGTCTCATTGAAAGCCTCAATAAGTAGCTGAGGCTGGCTTGGAACCTGCATGATCCTCCTGTCTCAGCCTCCCAAGTACTGGGATTACAAGCATGCACCACCACACCTGGCTCAGAGTGGCCCTTGAACAAATTAAATCAGACACTGACACTCTGTTCAACACCCTCGAATGATTACAGAGAGTGACAGGCAAAGTTCTTAAGAGAGCCCTAGAGTGTCTCTCTTACACTGTTGGACAGCATTCTCATTGCCAAAATCCAAAATGACCGGACAAACAAGTTAGAAAAAGAAATATTTGTTCCTCAGTGTTTCCTGGAGGTCCCAGAGTCCATTCTCTGTTGGGTCAGGTCAGCCGGGCTCAGGGCGCAGCGATGGGAAGCAAGGAGAGGGAGGGAGCAGGGCTCCACTCTCGCGTCACGGAGGCCAGCAAGCAAGGGGCTCAGAGACAAAGCACAGTCCAGGGACAAGGCCTTGGTACCCATCTTCTCCAGCCACAGCCCGCCTGCTCACGTTACTGCCCAGTAAGCCCACTACAATGGAATTGTCCACTGATGAGCGTACAGGCCTCAAGACTTGATTACATCAACTCTGGGCCTTAATACGTGAGCCCTTCAGAGGACTTTCCATAGCTAACCATACCAAAAGGGAGGACGGTTTCCATCCTCCTCCCTAGCCTCACCAGCTTCCTGGCTGTTCTTAGAACCATCAGTTCCACTCGGGACCTGGGCCCCGACTATTCGCTATGACCTGAGTATCCATGTGGCCAACTCCTCACCCCTTACTCTGCTGGAGTGTCACCTGTTCCATGAGTTATGCTACTGCTGCCCTATTTTATGGCGATAAGGACCAGAGGGTGCTGCTCCGTAGTAGAGCCCTTGTCTAGCATTCACAAGCCCTGGGTTCAATCCCAGCACCACAAAAAGAAAAAAAAAACAGTAACAAAATGGCAACTTTTCCCTGTATCGGTGTTTTGGCCATCTGTATCACATTCTGCTTTATTCTCCTTTTCTTTAGCAAGCACTACTCTTGCTATGGTTTGAAAATGTCCCCCCACAAGTCTATGCATTGAAAACTTAATACCCCAATTCATGTGTTAATGAGATTTGGAGGTGGAGCCTTTAGAGGTAATGAGGAGCAGGTGAATCATGAGGCGGGCATCCTCATGATGCTCTATAAGGGAACCAGCAAGCTTGCTCCATCCTGCCAGGTGATACCACGTGCCAGGTGATACTGCAGCAAGAAGGCCTCACCAGATCCTCAGAAGTTGCTGGTTCCCTAGCTTCCAGAACCATGTGCTAAGTAAACTTTCATTCTTTTTAAATCATCCAGACTCATGTATTTGTTATAACAAGAGAAAACACATGAAGAGAACATTCTAACATACAATACCGGCTTTTATAATAAACCTCTATTCTTTTTAAATTACCCAGTCTCATGTATTTTGTTATAGCAATAGAAGACAGACTAAGACAGCATCCCAGCATATAATATTAGCTTTTTTACTTTACAACTATATACCTTCATTGGGATATCTGTTTCATGAAGGCAGAGATCCTCATCTGATAGGCTCAGAACACTGCTAGTAATAGTTAGGAGGTACGCAACACTGCTTAAACAAATTAATAAATGGCTTCTAAAATATAAAGACTTTTTAATAAAATTCTTTGCTAGGGTTTCTGGTTCCAGGAGATGGACAAGGGAAAAATCAGATAGGACACAAGGAGTTCAGAATAATATTCGGAGTGAGACAAAAGCTCCCAGAGAACTGTGAACTAAGGAGTGTTAAGGTGTAACCTAGACCTGCCAGCACTCACAGGAGCTCCTGGGTGGTACACAGACTGTGGAAGCAGGAGTGGAATTGGGAAGAGTGCTCCAGCTTCACTGACCCAGCAAAAAATGACAGTGGTCTAAAACAGGGAAGTCACGATGCAGGTGATGGGAAGTGCTTGGATTCTGGATATGTCATAAAGGTGGAACTCACAGGTCTGCTGGTGGGCTTTGTAGAGAGAAAGGAATGGGGAGCCAAAGACAAATGTCAAATTTGTGGACTGATCAAGGGAATAGATGACACTATTAGTAACCAAGATGGAACAGAGTGGAGAGGAACCATCTTTGAAGGGAAGTCAAATGTTTTTCTGCTTGGTGCCTGCACACCCACTCTTCTCACAGTACTGTTCAAAATGGCTAAGGTACAGATTCAATCAAGATGGTACCAGGAGATATGTGGACAAAATTAAAATGTGGAATATAATAAACACAATGGAATACTGTTCAGCCACAAAGGGGATGGAATTATGTCATTTGCAGCAACATGGGTAGAACTGGAGGACATTGTGGTAAGTGGAATATAAATACAAACACTACACGAACTCATTCAAATTAGGAATCTACAAAGTGGCTCACACAGAAGTAGGGGGTAGAACAGTTATTACCAGAGGTTAGCAAAGAGATGGGTGGCAGGGGAGAGACATTGGACAGCGGGTGCCAAAATCCATTTAGCTAGGGGGATTTAGTTCTAATGGTCTACATTAGCATAGCATAACACAATTGTGCTCTATAACATTTCACAATAACTAGAGGAGAAAATTTTGAAAATTTCTGACACACAGAAATGATATTTGAGATTAAAGTGGCAATCACTCTGATTTCAACATTATACTTGCATATAATATCCCACACATACAGATATTCTATGTCAGTTGAAACAATCAGGAGCCTGAAAAAGAAGTCAGACTAGATGGGGATAATAGTTAGAGCCATTGATCTGGTAGAAATTACACTAGAGAGAAAATGATGGAGAGGAAGACTCCAGACTTGGAGGAAGATTCTGAAGTGTCCCACTTTCAGGAGAAAAAGCCAGCAGGATGAGATGAGAAGGGTCAGAAGTGATGTGTGTGGAGAAGTGGGGGGACTTGAGGCTTCAATGACCTGGAAGCCAGGTACAAAGAATATTTTGATGATGCTGCAAGGCCAAGAAGGGAAACCTAAGCACTGATACATGGGCACAGCCCATTGAAGGAGACTCAGTGCTCAGTGGAACAGGAGTAAATCAGTCATTAAGAAAGCCTCCAGGACCAAGGACAGGGATCCTTGGAGACAGAGGCGAGGGATGAGGCATGTAATTATCTGAATTTGGAATGTCCTCCTACCACTCATGAAAACAAGATAGCAATGTTGGAAGTGGTGCTTGGTTGCTAAGGAGGGGTCCTTGGGAGTGTGGTTATAAATTGGCTCCTCCTCCCCCTGCTCTCTCTTTCTTCCGGCCACCATGATGCAGGGGTGAGTCCTTGTGTTGTCCCTCTCTCCCCTTCTCACCACCACTGTCCTGCCCTGTGATCTGCACACCCGGCCTCACATGTACTGAACCCCCAAGTCCCCAAGGAAACTGTGAGCAAATAAACCTTCCTCTAAGTTGTATGGTCAGTTCTTTGGATTTTAGCAGTAAGAATGCTGACTAAGATAGGGTATGTTGGATTTTCTAAGTACAGGGCTTTGAGGCAGAGTCAGTGCATGGGCATATTAGAGGAAATGGTGATCCCAAGAGGCTGGAAGACTTGAGAGCTCCATGACAGACACATTCCCAGAGAAGCAAAAGAAATGCTTTTCTCATGGCAAAGCTATACATAAGAAGTTAAGAATATCACATTGACAATATCTTACTTTTAACTAACTTTCAAAATTCCATTTTCAAAAGATAAATTTCTCTTTCCGGTCACATGGTACAGTTTTTTTTAATGCTTGATATTTATATATATTTTCCCCAAGAGAAAGTTATATCTAGGTACCTAAGACCTTCAAATTTTTTCAGCAAATATTCTTTTTTTATTTTTAAGTTCATTTGCCAGAATCCAACTGATTAAAGCAGTACTTCTCTCTTGCTCTCAGTAACTAAATTAGAATGTTATCTTCAATTGCATCTCTCTGCTAAAACCATCTAGGGTGCCCTATTCTTTTTATATACAAAGAGAAAAAAATCTACAATTCTTTGATCAGATAGAAAGAAAATTTGAACAGCCAAATTTAAAAATCTGATCATATGTTACTTTAAGGTAACAAAAAATACCCCCAAATCAACTTGAAATTTTAGATAATCTGAACACATCGACCACTCTCATTATATTCTACCACCATTATCACTTGACATTGAAAAAATAAGAAGGAAGTATTGGGGATTTGCAGATCAGACATTTAGACACAGAACCTTCCCGGTAGTGTTTGTACCCGAACTGCAACAGACTGAATATTTGGTGATTGAATTTGGAGACAGAATCTTTAGGAGGTACTGAAGGTCAGGTAAGATTATAAGGGTGAGGTCTAGAGAGAGAGAGAGAGAGAGAGAGAGAGAGAGAGAGAGAGAGAGCGCGCGCACACTCCATCTTTGGTCTCTCCTTGTCTTTCCCTCTTTGTGTGTCTCACTCTTTACATATACATATCTCTAGGAGAGATCACATGAGCACACCCAAGAGGAAAGCCCTCACTGGAACCTGTCTATGCAACCATGCTACCACTTGGATTTCAGATTTCTAGCCTCCAGAACAGTAAGAGGATTCCATTATTTATTATTATTATTATTATTAATTATTAATTATTATTATTATATTGTATATGTGTGTGTTTGCACACCTGCTCACACATGTGTGACTGGGGATGAAACCCAGGGGTACTTTGACTCTGAGCTATTCCACCAGCCTTCTCCTTCCTTCCTTTCTTCCTCCTCCTCCTCCTCCTCCTCCTCCTTCTCCTCCTTCTTCTTTGAAACAGAGTCTTGCTGAGTTGCTGAGCACCTCCCTAAGTTGCTGAGGCAAGCCTGGAACCTACAGTCTTCCGGTCACCACCTCCTAAGTACTCGGATCACAAGCATGTGCCAACACATCTGGCTAAATTTATTTTTCTTTCTTTTTTTTTGTGGTACTGGGGATGGAACCCAGGGGTATTCTACATCTGAGTTACACCCCCAGCCCTATTTTTTATTCTATATTTTGAAACAGGGTCTCACTGAGTTGCAAAGGGCCTAAGTAGACGAGGCTGTCCGCGAACCGCAATCCTCCTATCTCAGCTTCCCAAATGCTGGGATTACAAGTATCCATACCGTGCCCAGCTTAAATTTATTTTTCTTAAGCAACTCAGTGCACAGTGTTTTGCTATGGCAGCCTGAACTAAGACACCTAATTAAGGAATCTCTTCTCCCTCTTTTTGTAATTTTAGAAGAAACACAATATGTTGGGTTATAATGTCAACTAGTAAGTAAAAATGTTTGACATACTTGTGATTTTCCTGAAAGACAAATAATTGAAAGTTAAGTACATTTCTTCCACTAAGATGCCTGTCGCCTGATGACTTCTTCCACCCACTCAAACCTCAGCCATCACCCCTCACAGGAACTCAGATGTTCTCCACGCTCATTTTCCAAGTGCAGTGACTTGTTTTGACATTTCCACTCAACTCACTCTTGGTAATGATTGGTCACAAGACCAAGTGAAGCAGAAAACCCTGTTCATTGTCCCCTGGGAGACCAGAGGACCTGTGTTGGAATCTAGCAGAGGGGTGCTATGTGGTCACCTCATTTTCTCTGACCCAATTTCTTCCTGGGCCAAGATCATAACTTGTCTGTGACCAATAGGGGATGAGAATGACCCACCTAGGTGAGACTGCTGGCATGCAAGAGGAGTTTTCTAAAATTATAGTTAAGGAGATCAGCATTCCCCACCCCATATATGCACTCTAGCATACCAGTTTAAATTAGAGCTTCCTTTTTGTAATAAACAGGGATTTCTAAAAATTTCCTCTTTCTTCCTGAAAACGAGAGATAAAAATTCTTGTGTGAAAGATGCCCTGCCTGTACAGAAAGGAAAAAATAATGCACCTCACAGGGAGTCCTAGCTGAGAGAATTCAGCACAAAGAATGGTGCTGAAATAATTATCTTCCTTTAGCTTCCCTGGGTAGTTTCCTACAAATGCCTCTCTTTGTTCATCCCAGTATAAAAGCATGTGGGCCCCACCAATTCTTTGAATCCTCATTTCTTTATGAGGGCTCCCCGTGTCAGGCAAAACTACGTACATCTGTATGCTTTTTCTTCTGTTAATCTGACTCCTGTCAGTTTAATTATCAGGCCCCATTAAAAACATTCAGAGTGCTGGGAAGAATTCGGCTTCCTCTACAATTCTATGTATTATGAGAACAAAAAATAATCAAGCGAAATCATTAATTTGAGTGCAGTGATAATTACAGCTGTCAGGGTAGTTTCTTCTTAAATAGCTTCAGTGCTTGTAGTATCCAGACACACTCATTTATTGCACCACCATCTTGGGAATTAATTTTTTGCCATTAAATTATATTTCCCCATCTCTCACAGAAGACAACAGCATGGAGATAGCGTGGGCTCTGGCTCAGGGCTCTCTGGGTTCAGATGGAGGGAGCACTGATCAGCATCTCTGCACCTTTGTCTTCTCGTCTATAAAACACGTTCTACAGCAATGCCCGTGACACAGGATGATCGCAAATCTTAAAAAATAACACATGCTGCACCCACAGTGAAACACTCATTACAGAGCAATGCGGAACGCCTATCCATGCTGGGTCGAACGTGTGAGCAAGAGTGACAGAGGAAAGACCTGGGAGCTGGCTCCGAAGGCCCCCGGGATCCTTCGTGAGACGTAGACCGTGTCTGGTAGCTTCTGTCACTGTGACAAAATGCCTCTGAGAATTAAAAGGAGGCAAGGAGGATTTGAGCTTATACTCTCAGAGTTTAGTTCATGGTCTTTTGGCCCTGCTGTCTCTTGGGCCATGGTGCCGGGGTGGATCGTGGTGGATGGGGAGGAAGCTGATCACCTCATCAAACAGGAAGGGGGGATAGTCTCGATATCCCCTCAAGGCCACACCCCCAATGACCTAACTTCCTCCCGCTTCCTCCTGAAAGTCCCACCATCTCCCTACATTGCCACAGGCTACAGACCAAGGCTTGACCACCTTGGCTTTTGGAAGACACTTACCCAAACCATAGCAGGGCCATGGGAACCCTTCCCTTATTCTTCATGTGGGCAAGACAAACACCTTAAGAGCTTCTTTAGAAGCAAAGACAGGAAGACAGGCACACCATGAGATTATGAACTAGGAAGGGGACTCAAGGGCTGAAATCAGTGAAGAAAAGCCGGTGCTGATGGCACTGGGATGCTCCCCACTCTTCTACCCAGGAGCAAGGTGGGCAGACAGCATCTGGAGAATTCTCACAGACCCTTTCATGTCTGTAGTGATAGGAACTGAGATGGGCACAGGCAGCTCTAGGAAATTAAAATAATTTTTTCCCTTTGGCTGGCCAGGCATGTTGGCACATGCCTATAATTTCCAGTGCTTGGGAGGGGGAGACAGAAAGATTGCAGGTTTGAGGCCAGCCTCAGCAATTTGGTGAGATCATGTCTCAAAAAAAAAAAAATAAGAAGGGTATATATCTCAGTAGTAGAACATCCCTGGGTTCAATCCCCAGCAACAGCAACAACAACAAGAAGAATTTATTTGGCAAGAAATACACAGAAAGCCAGGAGCTCCACCAAGAAAGGGTCCAGGCTGAGAGATGGGCAAAGACGTGAGATACACCTATGGAGTAGCCACAGGGGTATTTCATATTCTACAACGATAGCACACAACCCAAACCTCTGGCAGGGGAAGATAAACTGGTCCCCACAGGGTACAAAGGCTGTCAGGGAAAATCCACACACATCAGAGCCTAGGAAGCATGGGCAGAATGGACCAGCTGGCACATGAGACAGGACAAAGTGTTGGCAGGGCGTGTGTGCAAACACACGTGTGCAAACACGCTACAGCTACATGGGGCGAAAAAACAAATGGGAATAAGTGTGAAAACGGAGCTTGCAATGGGGAAGAAAACCTGGGCCACGAGACACACTCCTCGTGAGGAAGATAATGAGTACAAATCCAGCAAAGGGAGGATCCCGTGATAAAAGATGAGACTAGGAGGAAGAGCAGACAGAGAGGGAACTGAGGAAACCAATTACAAAGTGAGAATTAAAACCCCACCACTGCCCATCACATAAATAATGTAGAAACAGCCGGGTCCTGCAGATGGGCCCAGCAGACGTGAGTGAAAATCAAAGTAATGACCTGGGAGGAAGTGCGAGACCACCGGGGTAATTGTATGGGGAAGGAAGAGATCTGCCGATAAATCATGAGCAGGGTTTGAGCAGAGGCAGGCACGTTCTTCACAGCTCGAGAAATGAGTGTGCTTTTCAGTGGAAGACCTCTAACCTGAAGTTTAGTATTCGCTTGAGTTTCGCTTCTTTTCCTTCTATTAATTTCAAATGAATACGGTTGTTTAAAACACACCCTGAGGGTGGGGGTGGAGCTCGGTGGTAGGGCGTGTGCGCCCCACACCTGAGGCTGTGAGGTCAACCCATAGCACGGTAACAAAGACAAAAACGAACTCACCGCACTTCATTACACGCAATTCATGTTAAATTTTTAATCTTAAAAATCAGGTCCAGCATATTTAAGCATAGTTCATGCTTTTTATCATAATATGATAATGATATTTCTGAAATTACAGCTGTGTAATGTTAAGCTGATCATTTCTGGATGACACAATTTTGGGTAATTTAGTGCTTTTGCTCTTATACTTTTCTGTACTGCTTAAATATTTTATTAGAAACATGCATCACTCTTTATTTAAAAGAGTAAAATTTAACGATGAAGGAAAGAAAATTCACTACAAAGTTTTCCCAGCAATCCATATTAGACATCACTGTAGACACTGGAGGCATGAGCCAAGCAAAGAAAGACCTTGTGCTGCTCCAGATAAGATCATGGCAGGCTGCAAATTTGGGAAGACAAGGATGGGTTAAGCCAAATAAACCCATTTTGAAAATGCAAAAGTGATTCGGTGTTAGGAAATATATTCATATGTTCACAGAGTTAAAAGTCACAAGATCCTTTGTAGAGAGGCAGCAAAGGAATATGAAAAATGCAGTATTTGTTCATATAAAAACCCAGAAAGCAGGAATTGAGAGATACAGTCATCATATCCCAGTAGGATAGAAAATATGTTCATATGTAACATTTACGTCCTCTCAAAGCCAGCATGTTAGTTAACAGAGAACAATTAGACTTTTCCTGATAAAATCTGGAATAAGACAAGGAAGACCACCACGTCCACTAACCTTCAGCCGTGACCTAGAGAGATGAACCCCTGTAGATAGACAAGAGAGTCAACTAGAGGCATGAGATGTGTGGAAAAAGAGGTTGCTTTATTTGTAGAGTGTATTGTCATATATGTAGAAAAAAATAAAAAGTACCATGCAAAGCAAATGCCAACAAAGGAAAGAAAGCTTTAAAAACAGGTTGTAAAATTAATACACAAGCAGTAATGTTAACCGGGTGTGGTGTCACATACCTGGAAATCTCAGTACTTGGGAGGCTGACAGGAGGACCTCAGGATTGACACCAGTGCCAGCAACTTAGTGAGACTCTATTTCAAAATAAAAATGAGCCGGGCACGGTGGGGCACGCTTGTAATCCCCGCGCTTGGGAGGCGGAGACAGGAGGATCGTGTGGGTTTGAAGTCAGCCGCGCTGGCTTAAGAGACCCTGTTTCCAAATTTAAAAAATGTATAAAATAGGTCTGAGAGTGTAGCCCAGAGGTAGAAGGCTTTCCAGGAACCCCAGTACCACCAAAAAATAAAATAAAATAAATAAAATAAAAATAAATAAATAAAAAATAAAATTTGGCTGAGGTTGTAGCTCAGAGGTAAAATGCCCCAAGGTTTAATCTCTAGTAACACATGTAAAACACACACACACACACACTCACACACACCAATAATGTTTTCTCATACCAAAGGCAGCCTGTTAAAAAAATAAAATAGAGAAAAAGATTACATCTACTGTAACAAAAGATAAAAATAACTAGGTGTAAACTTGACACACAATGTCTAAAATCCATGTAAAGAAAATGTGCCAAGATTATAAAAGAAAAGAGTAGTTTGAGTTAAGTGGAAACATATACCATGTTCTTGGATAGGAAGATTCAACACCAAGGAGAAGCCAGTCCTTCCTAAGTCTAATCTATAATTTGAATGCCACACTGATAAAAAGAAAATACCCTCAATGTTTTCTAGACCCAAATTGATTTTGCAGCTCACTTGGAAGAACAAACAAGCAAGAAGCAGTAAAGAATTGTAAAAAAATGAACAATGAGGAAGAATAGCCCTGTGGAATATTCAAACCTCCAATGAAACCTCTACCAGGTCCATACACCCATACACAGATGGGTCAAAGAAAGAGAAGTGAAATATTCAGAATCTGAGGCATTGGTCCCCATCAGTTTACTATATGATAAAGGGGTCTCTGAAAATCATTGAGGGGAAAATGGATTTTCATAGTTGGGACTGATAAACCCAGATACCATGTTTATTTTTATTACTTTTATTACTTTTATTTATTTATTTATTTTTGGTACTGGGGATAAAACCCAGGGGCATTCTACCTTTGAGCCGCACCCCAACCCTATTTTTTATTCTTTATTTAGAAACAGGGACTCACTGAGTTGCCAAGGGTCTCACTCGGTAGCTGAGGCTGTCCGTGAATCACGATCCTCCTGTCTCAGCCTCCCGAGTGCTGGGATTACACGCGTGCCCACCACGCCTGGCTCCAGATGCCATATTTGTTGGGCTTGTCTTGGTTTGTTTGTGTGGTGCTGGGTATGGAACCCAGGGCTTGCACATGCTAGACAAGCACTTTACCACTGAGAAACTCCCCCAGCCCTACCAGATATCATATGGAAAAGAAAAACGATGCATCTGTTTTCACCAATTACATCAAGATGAACTCAAAATAGAACAGAAATGTAAATGAGAAGAGTCCATTTAGGTACTAAAAGAAAATATGAAATTCCTCTGTACTCTGGAAATTGAAAAATACTTCTTATAACTTGAATTTCAAAGCAATCAGGGAAAAGATTGATTAATTATACAAAATAAAAATCCTTACATATGGCTGGGCACAGTGGGATATGCCTGTAATCCCACTACTTAGGATGGTGATATAGGAAGATTGCAGGTTCGAGGCCAGCCTTGATAGCTTAGAGGGACCCCGTTTCTAGAAAAATAAAAAAACAGGTTGGGGTGCATCTCGAAGGAAGAACTCCTCTCTCTCTCTCTCTCTCTCTCTCTCTCTCTCTCACACACACACACACACACACACACACACACACACACACTCCTTACATACTAAAAAAAATCTATCAAAAGCAAATTGAAAAGGCAGATGATAACTGGGGTGAGGGGTGTAAGAGAGGATGTAACTCTGATAATACAGACAGAGTTGACGTCCTCCTGAGAGTACTGGGCAGCTGTTAAAAGAATGAGAAATGTCTCTACGTACTGCTACAGGCTGGCTCCCAGAATATATTATTACAATATAAAACTAAGGGCTGGAACATGGATAGAGGTTGTATGAATGAGCCAGGTACAGTGCAGCAGGCCTGCAATCCCAGTACTTGGGAGGCTTACACAGGAGGAGTGCAGGTTCAAAGCCTGCCTCAGCTACTTAGTGAGGCCCTCCACGGCCTAATGAGCCCAATTTCAAAATAAAGAATAGCAAGTATGACTAGTGGTATAGCTTGGAGGTAGAATACCTCTGGGTTCACTTGCCAGTACCCAAATAAAAGAACGCATGAATGCATATGTATGTATATAGTATATAATTTGCTATAATTTAGGAACAGAAAATAACATGCACAAGACCCTGGGTTCAATACATAGTGCAAAATAGAACAAACAGACAAAAAGTCCTGAAAGAGTAGTTACTTTAGGGTCATATTGAGATGCCAGTAAAGAAACAAACAGGACGGAGCAGGCACTGATGATAATAAGAATTCCTCCCCAATATTTTATTGTTTAGATTTAACTTCACAACAGTCAATGTTTTATGTAACTAGGAAACAATATTAAATAAAAAAGGTCTAGGTTTTGGAGGGTACTGGTGGGGCATTCTACCTCTGAACTAAACCCCTAACCCCTTTTTATTTATTACTTTGAATCAGGCTCTCACTAAGTTGGTCTAGAATCTGTGATCCTCGTGTCTCAGCCTCCTAAGAACTGGGATTTCAGGTGTGTACCACCACACCAGCCAAGAAAGGTTTTTAATTCCTTAAACCAAAACCAAAGTGAAGTGGTGACACATACGTATAATCCGAGTATTTGGGAGGCTGAGACAGAAGACTGCACATTTGAGGACAGCCTCAGCAATGTAGGGATAATCTCAGCAATTTAGCAAGACCCTGTTTCAAAATAAAAAATAGGGCTGGGGTGTAGCTCAAAGGTAGAATGCTCCTGGGTTCCACCCTCAGTACCACAAATAAATGAAAAAATGAAAAAATAAATGAATGAATGAATGAATGAATAAGTATGTAAAATGGGCTGGGGGTAAAGCTTGGAGGTAGTTCCTCAGCTAAGTTGCTGAGGCTGGCCTCAAACCTGTGACCCTCCTGTTTCAGCCTCCCACGTACCAGGATTACCAGTGTGTGCCACCATGCTGAGTTTTACAGAGACTCTTGAATGGGTGAAGAGGCTGTGTTGACTAATTGTCCCGGAGCATCCAGCTTGGTGTAAGTACACTATATAATGTTCATACAATGGCTCATTTCTCAGAGTGTGTCCCTGCTATTAAGGCATGCTCTGCTAGTCCATTTCCTAAGGATCATCAAGGGAAACCTGGGCTCTCAGCATCCTACTCGGGCCTAGCAAGGAAGAACACTCAAGAGAGAGACAGAATGACATCAGAGACTTAACCACCACATACAAAAAGAGAAAAGAGACCAACAGATCATGAGATCTATCTGATAATTTAAAATTTGCTAGCTGGGCGTGGAGCACGCTTGTAATCCCAGCATTTGGGAGGCTGAGACAGGAGGATCGTGATTCACGGATGTCCTCAGCTACTTAGTGAGGTCCCTTGCAACTCAGAGAGACCCTATTCCAAAATAAAAAATAAAAATAAAATAGGGTTGGGGGAATAGCTCAGAGGTAGAATGCCTCTGGGTTTCATCCCCAGCACTGCAATCAATCAATCAATCAATAAATAAATAAATAAATATAAAATAAATAAATATAAAATTTGCTGCATGTATTAGGTGAGATTGTAAGAAAATTTCTTTCCTCTTAGAGAAATATACCTCAGACCTTTGAAATGAAATAATGGATGTCTCATGTTTGCTTTGCTCACCTAGGGAGAAGCGGCAGGGGAGGGTCCTGGAGACCCAAGAATGGCCAGGAGTTGCTGAGAGGCATCCCTGAGAAACAGCTGCACGTGGGCTCGGCACATTATTCTCTTTGTTTCTGCATATGTTTGAGATTATAAATTAAAAGCCAGTTGAAATAAAAAAGATAAAAGATGCAGGTTCAGATCACAGCTCTGCTACTTAAGCACAGCTAATTTATAGAAAGAAAATGCCCTATGCTTTGAGAACGCAGTTCCTTCATTTTAAAGCAAGGACACCTAAGTCTGACTGAGGAGGCGCGTTCATTATATGACAGATGCAGGTCACAGTGGAACTAGACAAAGGCCAGTAAGTTCTTACTCTGGTACAAACATAATTCTGCTAAAGTATGAAAATACTTTATTAAATGTAACATCAAAGTAAGATTTCAAAGGAAGTTTTAAAGAGGAGTTAATTTGGTGTTTGCTAATTATAAAAATTAGCAATGCTAGATAGAGCTAAGTTTATATCCCCCAAGTATCCCTCAATTATTGCTAAAATCAAATACCAAGTTCAATGGAGCTACTTTGAGTAATGAAACAACACATCGCTATTACCATAAATAATACTTAATTGATGGGATCACAGAGAGATTTTTTTTGACATACTCCGCCTGTTGTTCAATCTCAAAAGCATAGTCATCAGATTAGGTTAATCTTAAAGCAGCATTGTTCCTTTTCAAATACCCCTGGTAAATAGAATAATGTAAAATAAAGAAATATTTGAATTCCAGTGGTCAGGGACAGACTTCAAAGCATTAAGGAACTCAATCTGTGTACTCCTGGGATTTGCATTCAAAGACTCAATCAAATTTACATTTACCCCTTATGCAAAATGGAACAGGAATATCCCATTAAAATGATCATAACTGCTGGCATCTTAAAATGCTCAAATGCATTCAATATAGTATGGAAAAATTCAATAGTATAGCATCCCAATCGTGTTTATGTATGAACCCAGAAAACATGGAGGATGTCTATGCTACCGACTGGCACTGCTTTAGAACCAGCCATCTCCATCTCACAGAGGCGAAGCTCAGAGAAGCTGCACCTGAGGCCCAGGTAGGATGAAGAGAAGAATCTTCAGCACTGCTACAGCTGAATCAGGCCGTGGTCAGATGAATGAGCACCCAAGGCCGCCTCTCAAGGTGAGTGCCGCAGATGTGGCTTTTGCACGGGGCAGTGTGGGCAGCTTTGAAAGCTCTGGGACATGCATTCTGCCTGTAATGAATGTCCATCCAGAGTTGGCTCTCACAGTGAGCTGGCAGGTCGACAGCAATGCTCCACTTCGATCTGTAAGTTGTCCCTGCTTCCCGAGAGCTGTTTGGGTATTGATGGCAAGTTCTTAGCAGCAGAGTAATTTTCCTATTGGCTGGCTTGGTGCAGCAGACCAGTGCAAACTGGCAATGATTAGATAGTCACAAATTCCTACGAACCGAATGCCCTCTTTCTCCATGAACACCTACAGTCACACATCACTTTCCTCTACAACACTGAAACCAAAGAGAAACCAATTTGCTTACAGTCATGCATAAAATTGAAGTCTTCCTTTTAACTGCTTGCCACCTAAAATACCTACCCCATTCAAAACAGAACTGTGGGAAGCAAGACCCTTCATTTCAGCCTCTGTATTGCACCCTCAGACTGAGCTAGAGCCTGAAGGAAGAAGCCAGGAAGCTTGTCCCTGGGGACAAAGAACTGCAGAGGGCAGGAAAAAGTCGTGAAAAGCAGGTTTCTTGTTATTTCTTTTCAGATGAAGGCAAATATGAAGCCTTCCAAATTCTATAAACTCGAGTCTTTTGCAAGTGACCAGTGGAGTGAAAAAGAAAATCTGAGCCGGACGTCTCTTTTAAAGCACTAGGCAGTCTTTTTGAATACGAAACTCAAGACAGCCCCACTCCTTCTTCAGTAACACAAGGAAGCCCAAGACGAGTGAAGCATAAGACCCTCTATCATTCTAAAGCCCTCTGATTTCCTGGAAACTCCTTGTGGCCATCCATTCAACAGCAAAGCATATTGCTCCCCTGGACAAGAGAAGTGGAGATGCTCATAGTCCTGACATACAAACCACTGGTACGAAATTCATCTGGAATTACAAATTTATATGTAAATGATACACACAGTGAGCCTGCCAGTTTCAGCTCTGACATGGAAAGAAGCTGGGAAATGTCACTCCCATTCTTGTAAGAGAAAAGCAGAACAAATTAAAGGTCAATGACTTTCCTTGGGCTCCTCAGACAACTAAAGTTTCAGGATAATCTTGCAACCCCCAGATCTGAAAACATGTGAACCCAGAGAGACCCATCAAAGAGCTCTTACTGAAGAAGCTACTGGAGCCATAAACTGGTAGAAATCTGTAATAGTTTAGGTTTATAATGTCCCCTTACTCCTCATGAAAACAAAAGTAGCACTGTTGGAAGCAGGGGTCCACTGATAAGGAGGGGACTCTGGGTTGTGGCCTTGGTGTTGGATGATTTTACCTGCCCCTGCTCTCTGACTTCCTGGCTCCCAGACTCCGTGATATGGACATGGTGGCCCTGTTCTCACGCTCTCTGCTTCTCACTGCCATACTCTGAGCTCGGCAGACCCAGACTCACATGGACTAAATCTCTAGGACCTCCAAAAACAGTCAGAAAATGAATATTCCTTCCTCTCAGTTGTGTGTTCAGTTGTGTCTCAGCTCTTTATTTGAATTGGGGCAATGAGAGTGCTGACCAAGACAGAAATTGGCATCAGAGGAGTGCGGTCACTGCTGTATCTAAATCTGACCAGGCAGAGTGTGAGGCTTTGAAACTGGCTTGTGAGAGGAAGTTGGAAGTGTCTGTTAGAAAGGCAGAAGATGGCAGAGACTGTGCTCAGGAGATTTCAGACGGCAAAGAGGACTCCATGTGGAAACGGAGTGAAGACCACATGTGTCATATGCTGGTAAAGAACTTACTGGCATTTTGTCCACGTCCTGAAACTTTGTGTGAGGCCGACTTTAAAGATGATGAACTTGAAGTAGAACAGAAGAAATAAAAATTTAGGTAGAAAGAATGCAGATTGGGAAGAAAAGGAAAATGCAGTTTTAAAATCTAAAAAAAAACCTTCATAACTTTTAGTTTCATTTTAACAGGGCTTGTTTATTTTTTAAAAAATCGAAGCCCATACTTTTAAATCGTAATGGGCTATATCAGAAATTCCTGAAGCAATTAAATCCTGAGGGAGCTTCACCTTTTGTCAGAGTTCTCTTTGCCTTGAGGAAGAAATCTCAGAAAAAAAAAATCACACTTTTTTGTTGAAAAGCCCTGCACCCTAGCAGCCCTGACTTCCGTCTCTGCTCCCAGGGACCTATCTCAAGTGATTCTCCACCTACTGTTATCCTAAAGCTTCAAATAAGGAGCCCACCATCCCATGTGGCACCACATCTCATCATGTGCCTCTGGCCACCCCCTTTTTTGTAGGCTCTATAAATAAAAGATACATTAAATATGATGGGCTCTTTGGCCTCTCTTGGCCTTTCTCTCTGTAGCCACTCTATGCTCAAGATGGCCTGCATTTCCCCTGAATGTTTATCTTTGCTTTTCTTGAATTAAACCTCTACCTTTGTCTCTGGCTGGCTTGTGTTGAAATTCTTCTCATTACAGAATCCAAGGACCCATAGAAATTATCATGCTGACCCATGACAAACTGACTAGGGTGGCACAGGAAGTCTCAAAACAGCAAAGTATACAAACATTTACATAATGCTGGCTTTGCTTAAAAAAAATAAGAGGGAGCCAGGCGTGGTGGTGCATGCTTGTAATCCCAGCATTTGGGAGGCTGAGACAGGAGGATCGCAGTTCACGGATAGCCTCAGATACTTAGTGAGGCCCTTTGCAACTCAGTGAGATCTGGTTTCAAAATAAAGAATAAAAAAATAGGGCAGGGGGTGTAGCTCAGAGGTTGAATGCCCCTGGGTTCCATCCCCAGACCCACAAAAAAATAAAAAAAGAGGGGGTCATGGCATCTTCCCCCAAGATTTCAAAGAAATGCTGGGGAAACCAGGCAACAAGTGGGAAGGTTGGAATCCCTAAAATCAGGCCCAAATAGGGCAATCCGTGAGGCCTTGAGGGTGAAGCCAAGGTTGCAAGGAAAACCCCTAAAATTCAGAAGTGCCAGAAATATGTAATGAGTGCAAAGAAAGGTTGCAAGTTGTAAGCCATGGAGACAGGTTAGAAGAGCCAGTATGCCACCTACTACAATCAACCAGACTGTTGGGGCAGGGCTGCTAAGGCCCTGTGGAGAAGACATCTCACCACCATGTGCAAAATGCCAGAAACATAGATGTAAGATAAAAGGCTTCCCCTGCTCGATTTTGATACTATTTTTATTCTATTCCTTCTTTTTATGGCATTATTCCTCCATTTTGAAATGTAAATATTTACTCAGTGCTGTTTGTACATTATATAAATATATAAGTAATATATAAATATATACACACACACATTTGCTTTTTTATTTTAGAAAGGTTCACAGTCAAGAGTTTCCCTGGAGGCTCACAGGAAACCTTGGACTTTTGAGTGTTACTGCAACTGTTAAGATTATGGAACTCTTTGAGATGAACTAAATGCATTTGAATTGTGAGGTGGCCGTGAGATCTATGGGGTCAGGGCCAGAGTAAAATGGCATGGATTAAGAATGTCCCCTAGCCCTCATGGAAACAAGGCAGCAATTTATAAAGCAGGGTTTGGTTGATAAGAAGGAGGTTCCTACAGCCTCAGCTACTTAGTGAGGCCATCTGCAACTCAGTGAGACCCGCTTTCAAAATAAAGAATAAAAAATAGGGCAGGGGGTGTAGCTTGGAGGTCGAATGCCCTTGGATTCCATCCCCAGGCCTGCAAAAAAAAAAAAAAAAAAAAAAAAAGAAGAAGAAGGATGTTCCTAGAAATGGCCTTGGGATGATGCATGGTGTGCTTTTTCATTTTTGCCCCCCTCCCCTCTCTTGCTTCTGGCCTCCATGATGTGAGAGTCGAGCCCTTGCTTTTCCCTCTCTCTGTTTCTCTCTGCCATGTCCTGAGCACCACAGACTCAGCCCGAAATGGACCGAATCTCTGGAATCTCTAGAAACTGTGAGCAAATAAATCTTCCTTCGTCTAAGTTGTGTGGTCAGTTGTTCTGGATCACAGCCGTGTGAATGCTAACTTGGAGTACTTAAAATGTTAATTTTCTCAAATTGCTGGAAGCTCAGTGTAAACTAGCCTGAAAGGAAGAGACTGCTGAAAGTTTCAGTCTTAGTATCCCTCAAACTCTGGTGTATTTTGGCTTTGAGGACACCACAAAGTTCTCATGGTTAAAAGCCTAGAAAGATCTCCTGATTGCTGTGGCATTGGCAGGTAAGATTAACCTTGGTAAAATAGAAACAAATTTTCTGCATAACACAGTTCCACTCTCCAGGGTAAAAGATTTTACCAGAATATTTTCCCACCTGGGGAAGTGTGTTTTCTTCCTTCTGTGCCCCTGTAACCTTCCTTTCTTTCCTATGGGAAACAAGAGCTTAAGAAACATTGTAAAGATCATAGTCCAGGGACACAGGTACCCTAAAAAGCTGAAATATAATCATCAGACTAAGTTGCTTCACACAAATGCCTTTCCACACATCAAAGGGTCTCTAGTGCAATCGTAATTAATTGCAATTAAAAGAGCTGTAAGGCACAAAGAGAAGTTCTTAGGAAAGTTCAAAGACAACAGATGGAATGAGAATGCAGGAAAATAAATGAATTTGAAACCTCTGCCACCTACAGCTAGAAGAAATATTAAACAGAGCCCCAAACCCAAACATTAGTAATACAACCTCACGCTGGCGGTGTAATTGCCTCAATTCTTATTATCCAGTAAAGTTTGTTTGGCTTTAAGCAAAACATAAAGTAAAATTACAAGGCATACTAAAAGCAAGAAAAAAAACAATCTGAAGAAATAAAGCAAACAACAGAACCAGACTGATACACGGCAAAGATTTTAGAATCATTAGCTGGGGTGTTTGAACAGCGCTAATGACTATATTACGAGGTATAGAGGAAAAAGCAGACTACATACAAGAATAGATGGGTGACGTAAGCAGAGAGGTGCAAAGTCTGAGAAGCAGTCAAAAGAAATGCTCGAAATAAAAACACTCTAATAGAAATAAGGAATGCTGGTGAAGAGCCCACCTGTAGAGGGAACAGTGTTTAGATAAGAAGCAGTGATCTTACAGAGAGGTCAGTAGAAATGTTTCCAACTAAAATGCAAAAGAATAAGAAAAAAACAATATCAAAGTAGAGTGATAATATTCCAGAAGATATACAGATAATAGGAAAGTTAAAAGGGAAAGAGAAAATGAAATGGAAGTGATATCTGAAGTAATTATTAGAAACCAAATATGAGGAGAGTGGGGTGAATATTTAAAAGAACGTCAAAAGGATGAAAGAAAAAAAACATGTACAAGAACCTGAGTTCAAGCCCCAGCACTAAAAATAAAAGTGAAGAATAAAGACTTTCTCTGATAAACAAAAATGGAATTCATTAGCAGCAAAGCTATTTCTGCAAAAATGTTACAAGTAGTTCTGTGGAGGGAAGAAAAAATGAACTAGAACAGAAACTCACATCTATATAAAGAAAGGAAAAGGTCTTAGGGAGGAATAAATAAAGGTAAAAATAAGTTATTTTCTTCTTAATTATCCTTAAAGATTACTGCCTGATGTATTAATAACAATGTGCGTGATGGCTGCGGCATATGGATAAAGGCAATCTTGAAAGCGATGCTGTAAATGATGGAAGGCAGAAATCGAGAGTGCTCTGTGATGAGGTACCTGTACTAAATGTGACCTGTTATAATGTCAATTGAAGCATATTTTGTCACATATATTATTGTTTCAGTATTATACAAGTATTCAACATCTAGGGCAATCACTAAAATAATACATAAAAGAAGTATAATTAGAGTGATAAAAGGGAAGGTAAAGCTAGATAATATGATGATATTTTTCAAGAAATGAGTAATCAACCCCAAACTAATTCGCAAAATAGAAAAAAACGAGACTCTCCCAAATACATTCTATGAAGCCAACATCACACTAATACCCAAACCGAATAAAGACAGTTCAAGGAAGGAAAATGACAGGCCTATATCGCTGATGAACTTGGATGCAAAACTATTAAACAAAATACTAGCATCACACATTCAAAACCACATCAAGAAAATCATACACCATGACCAGGCAGGGTTCATCCCAGGGATGCAAGGCTGGTTCAATATACGAAAATCAATTCATGTAATTCATCTTATAAACAGAAACAAAGACAAAAATCACATGATCATTTCAATAGACGCTGAAAAAGCATTTGATAAAATTCAACATCCATTTATGATAAAAACACTGCAGAGAATTGGAATAGAAGGAACATATCTCAACATTATTAAGGCAATCTACAATAAGTCCACTGCCAACATCATATTAAATGGAGAAAAACTTCAAGAACTCCCCCTAAAAACAGGAATGAGACAAGGATGTCCATTATCACCACTTCTCTTCAATATAGTACTAGAGACTCTAGCCAGAGCAATAAGGGAAGAAAAGGAAATCAAAGGAGTACAAATAGGAAAAGAAGAACTCAAGCTTTCACTATTTGCAAATGACATGATACTATATTTAGAAAACTCAACCAAAAGGCTTATAGAACTGATCAACAAATTCAGCAAAGTATCTGGATACAAAATCAACCTTAAAAAATCAGAAGCTTTCCTGTACACCAACCATAAATCCACTGAAAAAGAAATTCAGAAAACACTTCCACTCAGGATCTCCCACAAAAAAATAAAATACCTAGGAATAAATTTGACCAAGGAGGTAAAAGATCTCTACAAAGAAAATTATAAAACACTGAAAAAAGAAATCGAAGAAGATCTTAGAAGATGGAAGGATCTTCCATGTTCATGGATTGGCAGAATAAATATCATTAAAATGGCCATCCTCCCAAAAGTGATCTAAAGATTTAATGCAGTGCCCATTAAACTACCAAGATCATTCCTCACAGACATAGAAAAATCAGTCCTTAAATTTATCTCGAATAACAAAAAGCCCAGAATAGCCAAGGTAGTTCTCAGCAACAAAAAAACCATGGTGGAGGAATCACAATACCTGACTTTAAACTATACTACAAAGCCATTGTAATAAAAAACAGCATGGTACTGGCAAAAGAACAGATATATAGACCAATGGAGCAGAATAGAAAACCCAGAAACAAGTCCACACACTTTCAGCCAATTGATTTTTGAAAAAGGGGCCAAAAACATACACTGGAAAAAAGATAGCCTCTTCAACAAATGGTGTTGGCAAAACTGGTTAACTATATGCAGAAAATTGGAAATTAATCCCACTTTCTCACCCTGCACAAAAGTCAACTCAAGATGGATCAAAGACTTGGAAATCAAACCAGAGATCTTGAAGATCCTTGAAGAGGGCATAGGTCCAACACTGCAACACACAGGCACAGACAAACACTTTCTCAACAAGACCCCAAAGGCACAACAGATTAAAAGGTGAATCAATACATGGGATTGCATGAAACTGAAGAGCTTCTGTTCAGCAAAGGAAACTGTCAAGAATCTCAATTGAGAGCCAACAGAATGGGAGAAGATTTTTGCCACCTACCCCTCCGATAGAGGACTAATATCTAGAATATACAGAGAACTCAAGAAACTCAACACTAAGAAAACAAAGCATCCAATAACAAAATGGGCAAATGAACTAAATAGACACTTCACAAAAGAAGAAATTCAAATGGCCAATAAATGCATGAAAAAATGCTCAACATCACTGGCAATCAGAGAGATGCAAATCAAAACTACCCTGAGATTTCACCTAACTCCAACTAGAATGGCAATCATTCAAAATACAAACAACAACAAATGCTGGTGAGGATGTGGAGAAGTGGGAACTCTAAGACATTGTTGGTGGGATTGCAAATTAGTGCAACCACTTTGGAAAACAGTATGGAGAATCCTCAGAAGAATGGGAACAAATCTACCATTTGATCCAGCAGTACCACTTCTGGGTATCTACCCAAAAGATAGGAAACCAAACTACCAAACTAATGCATGTGTATCTATGTTCATAGCTGCACAATTCACCATAGCCAAACTATGGAACCAGCCAAGATGTCCATCAACAGATGAATGGATTACAAAACTGTGGGATATGTACACATGGAATTTTACTCAGCCATCAAAAAAACCTCAATTACATCATTTGCAGGGAAATGGATGGAACTGGAGGACATTATGCTAAGTGAGATTAGTCAGTCACAAAAAAATAAGTAATCAGATGCTTTCCCTAATATGTGAGAGTTAGGGAGAATTGGGTCATAGGAGGAACTCTAGATGAAAAAGGAAATCCTATGGAGGAGCAAACAAGACAACCTAAAGGAGGAGAAAGAAGGGGGGAAGAGGAAACTCTCTAAAACACACAATGTACTTGAACATATCGAAGTCAACCACTAAGCCAAGCAAGGGAGGGAAGGATGGGGAGGAAATGGGGTGGGAATTGGGTAGGGGTTAAATCAGTGATGTGTGCATGTGTCTACACACAAGTTTTTTACCCCAATATGATGTATGAATATAATGCACCAATTAAAAAAATACTAAAAAAAATAGAGTTGGGGTTGTAGCTCGGAGGTAGAATGCCCTGGGTTCCATCCCCAGTCCTGCAATAAATAAATAAATAAATAAATAAATAAATAAATAAATAAAATAAAAAAAGAAATGAGTAATCACGCCATACCATTATATGGGTAAATTTTAAATGCAAATTGTTAGGTAAAAGAAAACCAGCCTGAAAAGTAACCTACTGGACAATTCCCATCATAATCACATTCTGGAAGAGGCAAAATTATGGCAATAGTGAAAAAAATCAGTGGTTTCCAGGAGTTTGGAGAGAGGGAGGAGTTGCATAAATGAAGAGCCAGGGAATTTATATTGTGATAAAACTATTCTTATGTTACTACAATTGCGAATACCTGACACTATGAATTTGTCAAACTCATTGATCCGTACAGCACAAAAGAGGAGTGAACGAATGGTTGGAAAATTTATTAAGCACTTAAGAGGACAGAGAATGTCAGGCTGGAGTAGAGTGCCAACACCCGTAATCTGTATTAAAAGTATGTGAAGCAATCTCACTCAGAGCGTTGGTAGCTGGAGATACACCGGCCTAAGCAACCCTAAAGTTGGGCAGTGTCTATAAAGCTAAAGGCAAAACAAGGTGTACATCAGCACTGAATTCCAGTTGGCAAAGCTGCCTTCCAACTGTGGGCTCTTGCTTAAGAACTGGTATCACTACACACACACACACACACACACACACACACACACACGCACACACACTCTGTGGAATGGAACAATTTGGTAAAATCATGGCAGATGGTGAGAGCTGGTTTCTCACTACTGGAGAGGCAAAAATGGGAGGAGGCTAGAATGATCCATGTGGTGTGGTAAAAGATTAGCATTAAGACATCACTGTGAACTCACACTTAGCTTCATGTAGATACAAATGGTAACGGAAATGTGTGTGTGTGTGTGTGTGTGTGTGTGTGTGCGTGCACACATGCACGTAAATACACATCTATTTCTTTGCCTTGTCGGGGCAATGAACCCTAGAAGTAGTAAGCACACCTAACACACAGATTCTGGTTTCTGAAATCATTCTGCAGTACCAGGAGCACAGGCTCCTTAGAGAAATAAGTGATGTTCCCAAGGACTAAGACAGGACACTGGAGATGAGCCAGGAGCATATTTTAGCACCACAAAGTAATGACAATACGTAACAACCCCATTGTGAAGATGAAGATGGATCAAAGGGACTCAGGGTCCCACCAGAAAACTTTTAGCAACATAATAAAGAAGTACTAAGGCAGGTAAAGTAGCACTAAATTATAACAAAAGATAGAAAATAAATATCCACAATTCTATATTTATATTAATAGTTGATTGAATAAATAAGAGAATAAATAGTAGCAAAGAAAGGAATCTCCTAGGCAGAAAATTTTAAATAATTAATGAATATCATTCACCCTTGAGTGTACAAACATAATTCCCTATATTTTGGTGGGGAGGTACTAGGGATTGAACCCATGGGCATTCTACTTCCAAGCCATGTCCCTAACCCTTTTTATGTATTTATTTTTGTTTTGAAACAGGGTCTCCCTAGGCTTCTGAGAGTCTCATTATGCTGCTAATGCTATCCTCAAATCTGTGATCCTCCTGTTTTAGCCTCCCAAGTACTGAGACTGCAAGCACGCACCACCACGCTCTATTAAGTCCCCACTTTCTAAGTATGATCTGCACATAGTTACTTCCTTCCAAAGAGCAGAGTGTGGAGAAGGGAAAGACAAGGATAACTTTTCCTGACAAAGCCTGACAAGTACTGGTTCAGCTCAGGGAGGCAATCAAAGTCAACATCAAGAGAGATATATCTTTGTGACAATGTATCCCCCTTGATATGACCCGATGGGAAGAACTCTTTTACCTCTGTGGTTTTTCTCCAAACCCAGTGCAACCAGGAGAAAAATATCAGACAAATCTCAGTAGAGGGGCATCCTAAAAAACACTCATCAGAACCCCTTGAAACTTCCAAGGTCATCAAAAACTAGGGAAAGGTCATCACCAAGGGTAGCGGAAGGAGACATGATGTCTACATGTGTTATGTTGTCTTGGAAAGGATCCTGGCTTCAAAAGGACCCTGAGTAAAAACTAAACTATGGACTGTAATTTTCTTTCTTTCTTGTTTTTTTTTTTTTTTTTTTTGGTACAGGAGCATTCTGACTCTGAGATATACCCCAAACCCTATTTTATTTCTTATTTTGAAATAGGGTATCTCAGGGTTGCTGAGGGCCTCATTAAGTTGCTGAGGCTGGCCTCGACCCTCCTGTCTCAGTCTCCCAAGTATTGAAATTACAGGCATGCACCACTACACTTGGAAATTTTGGACTCTAATAATAATGTCAACATTGACCCATTAATTTTAATAAATGTATCATACTAATGGATGATGTTACTCATGGGAATTATTTATTCTGTGCTCAAATTTTCTGTAAATCTAAAACTCATAAAAGATGAAATTTTTTTAAACATACAAACAGAAAATGCAAAGCATAAATATCTCAGAGAGTCACAGTCTGCTTGACTATACATTGCCTTTATAAGCAAGCAGAGGCAGATTGCTCAGGGATCCCTTTGGCAGAGACCAGAAACTCTGTCCTCGCAACATTTGGGGCAGGCTAGTGAACTGCCACCACCCTGGATTCAGTCCTTGAATCAAATTAATTTACACATGGTGTGAGTTTTAGGCGGTGAGAATGGAGTGCAGTGTTTTCTTGTGTGACACAGGGAAATGGATTTTAAGGCATCATTTTCAGCAGTGTCAAAGAGAGGCTTTTCAATTGGCGTCACTTAACATCTGCAGGGTGAACCATAGGCCTGCCAGGAGGAGGAAAGAGCACACAAAATTCATAGAAAGACCCAATCAGGACTGTCAGATGGGCCGGCATTGTCCCTCACCCGGCACTGTCAGGAAGGGCACAGTGCAAAATGAATGAAGCTAAGAATTCACGTCGGAAAGCCTGCCTGGGACCCCCTGGATGATAACTGGAAATCTTGGATTGGGTGAAGCTTCACTCTAGTGCTTAAAATGGTGGAGCCTTTGTCCCATTTCTTTCCCACCTCTTGAAGCTGTCACACAATTAAATGGTTCTGGTCTCCTGAGGATGTTGCGGTCCCCTCCATCAATATGAGCATGTGACATAAACACGGGTGCGCCCACACTCGTCAGTGATGATGTGATCACTAATATGCCAAGGATATGTGCAGATGGTTGGGGAAAGACAAGCTATTCAACTTTGCAGGCTCCATCTCCCCACAGTGGCAATTCTGCCCAAGCCAAGAAATAAAAATGATATTGAGATTCCCAGCCTCCTTAGGGGGAGGGAAGCCACTTGAGAGACAAAGAACTCAGTTTCCCCACCCATCACGCCTGCAGCATTAATTTACTCGTGTGGTGGAGGTAATAGAACTAGGGGAAATCCGAGAGGAAAAAGTCAGGATAGCCTCCCCAAACACAACTGAGTTTTCACTAAGAACGTCTCCAATACTGTTAGCCATATTCTTCCATAAAGATGAAGTAAAAATAAACATCAAAGTGATACTAAAGCATAAACAGTGCATGTCAAAACTTTTGGCATAAAATGTGCTAAGAGTATTCCACTCATTTGGGAAGAACTACTGATGATGAAAAGAAAAGGGTATTCTTAATAAAATATACACCAATGCCAGACCATGCGAGCGGTACAAGGAAGCTGTTGGATTTCTCAGCCCACTCTTGAAGAAGTAACTAAAAGTAAACAGAAATTTCAAAAATAAATTAAAATTCAGAGCACAAAATTATGAAGTCATGACTCCCACGTAAGTCTCTAGCCATAATTATACATGTAAATACTGGAGGTAAAATGCAAAGTCTTGATATTACTTCTAGGCCACTGACACTCAATTATTTATGTTGCTTATTTATGGGAAGCTTCTAATGGAAGTTGATTCTTGAGTATTTTTAAATAAGAAGAAAAAGGAATACATTTTCATTTGGCTAAAAAGCTTTAAGGGAATTTTTCTTTTTGCTGATGGGAAGACAATGGATAGATGGTCTCCTGAGTTTTTTTCAGTTTGTGGTTCTATAATAAATAAATAATAGTGCAAAGAAGCAAGATTACTCATAGCCAAACTGTAGGTAATAATGGTGTACTCATCTACCATCTTAGAAAAAGTAAGCATGCCATAAAGTTTTTTCCCTAAAAACAGTTAAGTATGAGTCTTTCAAAAAATGGTGCACATGGGGTGTTATGGTTTGGAGTTATAATGACTCCCCCAAATCTCACATGTTGGTGATGCAGCAGTGTTCAAAGGTGAGATAATTGAATCATGAGAGCTCTCACCTCATCTGTAGATAAACCCATTGATATATTAATAATTTTAATGAATTCACCAGGTGGTAACCATAACCTGGTAGGGCATGGCTGGAGGGGCTGGTCACTAGGATTGTGGCTTTTTGGACTAGATCCATCCCTGGTCCCCTCCTCCTTTCCTCTTCCTCTCTGTCTCCTTCTCTCCCTCTCACCTTCTTCCTTTCATTCTTCTTCTCTCTTTATCCCTCTCTCTCTTCTCCTTCTCTCTTCCTCCTCCATCTCCTCCTCCTCCTCCTCCTCCTCCTCCTCCTCCTTCTTCTTCTTCTTCTTCTTCTTCTTCTTCTTCTTCTTCTCCTCCTCCTCCTCCTCCTCCTCCTCCTGCTCCTCCTCTTCCTTCTTCTTCTCTTTCTTTCTCTCTCTCCCTCCCTCCCTCCCTCCCTCTCTCTTTCTCTCCTCTCTGGCTGCTATGAGTTGAGCAGCTCTCCTCCAACATGCCCTGCAGCCATGACAGTTCTGCCTTGGAGCCAGCCAACCACGAACTGAACCTCTGAAACCAGGAGACAAAATAAACTTTCCCTCCTCTATGTTGTTCTTATCATGTATGTTGGTCACAACAGTGCAAGGCTGACGAACACATGGGTGACTGCTAGAAATTGCAAAGAAGGTCCAACAATGTCCACATTGGAAAACTGATAAAACAGTGAGAACCTGATAAGTCCCACTTGGGACATAAGAATGACTTTAATAAATCACTGTGAGTGTGGTCTAGGAAGACCAGGAGGCCAGGGCAGTGTCACATTTTGCCTAGAGAAGAACTCAAACATTTTTTAAAGCCACAGTAAGTATAAAATAAAAGTATAATGCTTCCTCTGACCTCTGACTTAAGAAAGGTGGGTTCATAGAGAGCCAATGAAGAGGCTTAGAAGAGCATTAGTCCCAAGGTAAAGCAGGGCTCATTGTCAACTGGGCACTGTGCTGGGGGCTGCCTGGACAGCTACCCTGAGACATCCAGTACCTGCCTAATAGAAGTCACAGGAGGGCGAGCCACCCGCTCAAAGGACGCCCCAGCCTTCTGCAAATAACACGTGCACATCCATCGACAAACCCGGCCTGAACGGGCTAATGACAGTGAGCCCACACGTGACCTCATTCCCTCTGGCATGACCTCCTTTTCCCAGTGTATACCACTTCCCATTGATAACATGTCTTCCCACAGCTTTATCTATTTTCTCTTATTCCCCCAGGAAAAGTAAAAGGTATAAGTTTTCAGAGGTAATTCTACATTAAGGGTTGAGTTGTGTCTCCCTCAAATTTCAGTCACTGGTGTCCTAAACTCAAAAACCTCCGACTGTGATTTTACTTGGAAGCAGAGCCACTGAGAATGATGTTCATTAAGGTGAGGTCCTAGGCAGCAGGGTGGGCCCCTAATCCAGTACAACTGTGCTGTAGAAAAAACAAGGGATTACAGCTGAGCATGGTGCCGCACCCCTGTAATACAAGTACTTGGGAGGCTGAGACCAGAGGACTGCAGGCATAAGGCCAGCCTCAACCCACCAGAAGCCAAGAGGAGCACAGAACTGATTCGCCAGGGCCTTCAGAGGAGACTGAGCCTGTGGACACCCTGATCTCAGACTTGCAGCCTCCAAGAGTGAGGCAGTGCATTTCTGCTGTCCAATCCACCTTGTCTGCGATCCCTTGTTACAGAAGCCTGAGAAGACTAACTCAGCCTATAATGTCAACATTAGCTTTATACCAATGTATCAACAACTTCCTTGGGACCGAAGAGCCCAGAAAACAAGTACAGAAGGCCCAGGAGAAACCCTGAAGTAGACATATATCAAGGTGCCTCCCACTTGAGATCCAGTGACATTTTATAAGGAGCTTGGAGATGTGTGTGTCCCACCGCAGACACCACACCGTAGCCCAAGATGTGCAGTGGGGCTTCTCAGGGTGGTGCATGTTTCATCATGGTGTTTTTTCTCATATCCCTCAATTCTGAAAAGTATGTCCATCTCCTTGGAGGATTCTAAGGACCAGGCTGATACAGTCTCTCCTATTATGTTAAACATTTGAACAGAATATTAAATATTAAAATAGAACATTATGTTTAATTTCAACTGAGTGTATGAAAATACTTTAATGTTGAAATTTTAAAGGAGCCCTTTGTAGTAAGTCAGAGACAGCTTCTCCTTCCACTGAGGCGTAGAGTCAGATTCTGGTCCCCTTGCACATGAGCCAGCCTTTGTAGCTGGTTTGATCAAGAGATTGTGATCAAAGTGACACTCGGGGACATGGAAGGATGAGTCCTGTAAGGATCAGTGTGGCCTCCACTTAATATTAAAATGATCTCTCTGTGTAACAAGCATGATCGCCGTGCCCTGACCAAAGCTAGGCAGCTCCATGGAGAGTCACACGAGGAGTGAAATACGCCAGCCCCAGATGCTCTCCCCTACCCAACAGGGCTCTGCACAAGGCTCTGCACAAGCATGTCAGATCCAGCAGACAGAACCAGCCAGAGCAGCCAATAGCCAGAAGCAAGACCTCACACATTTGTGTCCAGGCCAGACATCCCTGCCATCTTCATGTGTAGGGGTTTTGGTCACTGGTAAAGCATCTCTCTTGTACCTTGCCTGAATTATTTCTGCACAAATTCATTAACATAATTAAAAAGAGTTTGTTTGATGAGTGTGGTGGTGCGTGCCTGTAATCCCAGTACTTGGGAGGTAAGATAAGAAGTTCTGAGGCCAGCCTCAGCAACTTAGAAAGATCCTCTTTTAAATTATTTTATACACACACACACACACACACACACATATTTAAAGAGGGCTGGGGTATATCTTGAAGGCAGAATGCTCCTGGGTTCAATCTCCATCACCAAAAAAAAAATTTTTTAAAAGAGGTTTAACATCACTAACTTTCAGAGTGGTTTATTATTGAGCAGCTGATAACTGGAGCTTCCCTTTCTGTGAGATATTTTTTCCTTCCACTCCTGAATAGAGTTAGGTGCATTTATCCAGAAGCTACAGTGTAATTGAAATTCCATTAGAGATGCTTTTTAACAAGCAAGAGGGACTAATACATCTTCCCGCTATGAAGGCTACGTGATCTTTGCCAAACCACAGAGCACGCCGTGGTGTTACTCAGTGAAATCTGCATCTTGTGTTCTTACCTACTAACAGCTGCCCAAGCTGAATGGAGATTCTGAAAAAGGAGAGAATCCTCCTGCAGGTTTAAGTGTGACCAGGACTCCAAAGTCATGGGCAGAAACGTCATGGGTGCACCTCTGGGGCCAGTCACGGACTGCACAGCTCTGATTTCAAGTGTGCCAGAGCCAATGTGGCTGAAGATCCTGTAGGCGTGTGGCAACAAGTCCCAGCTGGAGGCCACCCGTCTCTACCAGAGGTCACCTACTCCAGCCAGGGGTCATCTGCTATTATGGTTTAGAAATTGAAGGTTCCCTGAAAGAGCCCATGCATCACTGATTATTATATCAGTCAACAGAATTAAATCATGAGGGCCATAATCTAATCAGTGGATACATTCACTGTGACGGATTTACTGTGGTCACCTAGGCATGTGGGAATGGCTGAAGGAGGTGGGTCACTGGGGGTGTGGGCTTGGGGACTGTGCTTGTGTCCTTGAATTCTACCACTGAGCCACAGCCCAAACCTATTTAGTTTTTTTTTTTTTTTTGAAACAGGGTCTCGCTAAGGCACCACATGCTGGCCTTGAACCTGTGGTCCTCCCATCTCAGCCTCCCAAGTATTTGCAAACAGGTTTTTATGGGCACAGATGGAGGGCGTATATGGGTGAGGGTTCATCCGTGGACCTGTGTTTTCCGGGGAGAGTCATGTAGCTTTGGGACATGAGGCTGCACTTTGAAGTGAAGACAGAGAGGGACCCCGTGCACCGTAACATGCTCAGCCCTTCCTCTGTATCTGTCACGATAATATTCCAATCATTAGATCTGAGCTAAACACAGATTTAATTTACCAAATAATATTTTAATGACAGCAGCAGCGGCACCCAGCAGCGCTCCAATTTATGCATAACTTCAAGATAAATTACTTCTTTTGACTTGCGGAGAAAGATGTCTAATTAGGAAGATATTCAAATATAAAGAACTGTCACTGCAAAGCATGTAATCTCATCAGTATAAAGTCATTCATGATCATGCAGAAATATTACCATTTAATAAGCTGCTTCTCTAAGATGTGGTCCAGGTAGTGCCAGAAAATGGACCATGAGATTGAAGGCCAGAGAGCGGCTCAGCCATCCGTCACTAGCTGATGTCTCCAGCCAAAGCCTTCATCCACCCTTAGATAGAGCCACATGATGCATATTTGGGCCATAAAAGATTCCTTCATTTGTTGTTGCGTATCACTGTATACTTGTTTTCTGGCCAGGTGTCCCTCCAGATGAGGATGTGCAGGAGGGTGAGTAAGATGAATTTAAAATCCTCATACAGTGCTGGTGTTTAACACGGTGTCTCTTACAGCTTGCCTCCTTTTGCTGAAAGATACACTCACACTTAAGAACTCTGTCAATCAGATGCAACCGTGGAACCTAGCAGAGGAGAGTGAAAAAGTCAAACCTCTGCAAGCTTGCCCCAGATGAGGGCAAAATGAGATGGAACAGGGCTTGAACTAGAAGTTCAAGGTCATGGCCCTCACCTGTGTCCGCGCCAGGACATACACCAGGTTTTGTGATAAAGAAATGCCTTTGAAGTCATCTTGGCGTGTGGGTTAAGGAGGCGAGGAACCACGTCTCGATGGGTCCTGCAGGGTGAATAGGAGTTTTCTAAATGGACTGATTCCAGGAAGCATTTCAGGAGGAAGTTGGCATGGGCAAAGCACAAATCCCCGACACAGAATCTCATACTGAGCTAGTATAGTCAGTCTCAAAAGGTGACATGTATGCTTTCTTTTATAGACTAGTCAGCTTTTGCATCCCTGTGACCAAAACACCTGAGAAGCACAACTCAGAGGAAGACGGGGGTTTATTTGGCTCATGGTCTTAGAAGTTCACTTGTGGCCCGCTGGCTCCAAGGAATAAACATGAGAGCAGCGGGCGTGGAGGAGAGCTGCTCACCCCATGGCAGTGGAAAGCAGAGAGACAAAGAAAGCAGGTGTCCAGGGACAGATACAGCCCTCGAGGCCACACGCCCAGGGACCTGCCTCCTCCAGCTATGTGCCCCTCTGAACCCCGCTGCGCTGGGGACCAGGCTTTCAACGCATGAGTCTTTGGGGGACACGAGACCCACACCACAGCAGGCTGATAGGATAAAGGAGGGTGGGAGCGGTATATCTGGGTGACAATGATCATTCGGGTTTGAATTTCTCTCATGTAGCAGAGAGTCTTGACAAGAGAACTCTATCAGAAGACAAAACGGTCTACAGATTTGCAAGAAGCACAATCTGGGACGAGCAGGTCAGGTCACTGGATCAGGGATCAAGAAGTCGATGGATGGGCTTCCATGAGTAAGAGGAAACCGACAGCAGAGAAATGTCCATCTTGCACTTGGGTTTGAAAATAATAACAACAGCAGCAGTATGAAGTTTCTGATTTATGAGTTCATCTATTTACTCCAGAAATATTAGAGGGTGTCTCTGATGTGTAAGCATTATCCTCAGACTGGGGATGTAGGAGTGAATAAAACCAAGAGACTAAACAAATCATCTATGGCACGGAAAGGGTGCTATGGTTGGGATGAGTGGCCCCCAAAGGTCCATGTGCTAAAGGGTTGGTCCCCAAAGTAGCACCGTTGAGCAGTGCTGTAGACCTTAGAGAGGTGGGGTCTGGTGGGAGGCCTTTAGGTCTTTGGAGGTGTGTCCTTGGAAGGGACTTTGGGACTCTTCCTTCCCTGTCCATCTCCTCTCTCTCATTGCTTCCAAGACTGCTGACCCTAACATACTGGTGCCATGGTGTGTCTTCCTCACCAGAGACCCACACCAACAGGGCTGCCCCATCTTGGACTTGAACCCCCAGAACGTTTTTTGTAGATTTATGCACCTAATTTCTTAACAATTATAAACAGGATTTTCTGTTTGAATTTAGAGAATTTAGGTTCCCTGGTGTTGGTAAAGTTTGAAAAATTACTCTGGAAACTAAAAGCCAAACAACCCTAGTAGTTTCCAATTCCCCTTCCTTTCCGTAATTTGCAGTACGCCTTAGTATTCAGCAAAGGATAAAGGAATTCATCAGAGCTAAACCCAACCACTGCTTCATAAGTAGCCTGTGTCTTGTATATTGTGGTAACAAAAGCTGACTAATTTAGGTATAAGTGGGGAAAATTAAAACAGTGTGGTCACAGCTAGAGGTTAAGAAGTAGTTTGAACAGGGTTGGACTCGCGGAGATGTTGATATTTGAGCAAAAACTTAAAGGTGAGGGTAGCAAAGCTATCTGGGGAAAAGGTCCAAGACTCTAGAAACAGGGAGGAGGGATACGGTTAGTTTTTAGCAATGAAGGGAGCGTGGAGGGGAGGCTGAGGGAGCACAGGGGATGGGCTCGGATTGCAGGAGCTTTGGGTTTTTACCTGGAAAATAGAGAATCTTCAGAGAGTTTCTAATATACGAGTGACAGTATTTGGAATGAGATTTAGAAGAATTCTTGCGGCTCAAAAAAGTAACCCAAGCCAGACATGGTGGTACACACCTGTAATCCCAGTGTTTTGGGAGGTTTATACAGGAGGATCGTAGGTTCAAAGCCAGCCTCAGCAATTGAGTGAGACCCTGAGCGACTTAGCAGGACCCTGTGGAGGGTGCAGCTTGCAGGTAGAATGCCTCTGAGTTCTATCCTCAGTAGCAAAAATAAATAAAGAGAGGAAGGAAGGAAGGAAGGAAGGAAGGAAGGAAGGAAGGAAGGAAAGGAGGGAGGAAGGAAGGAGCCTCAGTGGAAAGAGGGTCATGTGCCTTGTGTAATGTAGCCTGGACTCAGCACAACCTCGATAAATATCCAGCCTCATGAGGGAAATTGGAAAAGTTTACAGGAAAGAATTCACACAGGAATTTAGAGGAGAACGCTCTCAGCCACATGGTGTCATATAAGTAAAACTCTACAGCTCAATTTCAGCACCAGGTAAGAATATACCTCCTGGAAGTTAAGTGACATAGACAAAAAAATTAAAAGTCCTTTTTTTTCCTTTTATATAACTGTAATCTTTGAGTTCCGACTACAACATTTAAGGTTGGTCAGCAAGGTCACTCTGTTTTTGTGTTCGTCAGCATCTTCACAGCCACAATCTAAAGACCTGACCATGTAACTCAGAGGAAGATTTATTTGCTCTCAGTTTTCCTTGAAGACTTTGGGGCTCAGTCCATGTGCGGCCAGGACCGTGGACCTCAGGGCATGGAGGTGGGAGATGAAGAGAGGGAGAGCATGTGGGCTGTTGTCCTCACATCATGGAGGCCGGAAGCAAGGGAGGGCGTGTGTGGGGAGGAGGAAACACAGATAACCCCTCAGGCCGCACCCCCAGAGGCCCACCTGGCCACACTCTACCCGCCTAGGACACCACGCAGATGAATTCATTAGAATGGATTTATCCATGGCTGAGATTATAACCCACATGATTCAATGGTATCAACTCCAAATACGAATTTACGAGTTCTTCAGGGGCCATTCTATATGTAACTATAACAATCTTAGAACTCGTGTGAGGGCTTCAACTCAAATGTCTTGTCAAGGATGGTTGATAATAACAAAAATTTCAACTGGAGTGGAAGGGCCTGTGTCATGTGACCAAGCACAGTAGATAGGGCTGGGTGCCCTCTCACGCACAGCCGACTACCACACCTCAGCTGCTGTGGCTCCTGCAGAATGTGCTTCCCGAACCTTCCAGAAAGGTCACCAGACCCTCCACATGAGCACTATCCCCTCTACCCTGCACAGCCTGCTCTCACCCGCAAGTAGGTATGTGTGTCCGTACCATGCGGGACAATAAAAAGCAAAATCTCAGCATACACTCCCATATTAAAAGAAGTAAGATCCAAAGAGTCCATTTTATTTCCGCACAATTGCAAAGACAAAACAAAAGCCAGGATGTGAGATCCAGATTGTTGCCGTGTCTACTGAGATAAACAGAACGGTTTAATCAGGAGAGTGTGCGAGCTATACTGCCTACAAACTGGCATCGATCGCGCATAAATGAATTTTGGCTTTTTGCATTTCATACCCGGGAATTATCTGGATGGCACACTGACAAACTGGAATGTAAACTAACAATATAAATGATAACACAAATTAGAAACATCCCAAAGCTGCCAGAAATAGGGCGAAGGCAGTGTTCTGGCTCCACAGTGGGAAAGGCTCATTGGTAACAATGAATTCGGAGCAAAGCAAGGCATGGGGTGGAATCCACACTCACCTATCCTAAACTAATACGAAGTGTTTTCCATTTTCGGAGAGACTGAAAAGTAACTTCTCCCTGTCCAGGACATCTCTGCGTAAGAGCATCCTCAGATTAATGCAAACACTATAAACCAAGCTATAAATTATTTCTACTCACTGCTTCTTAAAGGTTTGCTAAAATTCACCTATAAATCCATCTAGATTCGAGACCTAATTCAAATATTATAATTCTTACCTTTTCTTTCCTCGCCCTCCTCCTCCTCCTTCCCAGGGGCGTTCTACCTCCAAACTACACCCCCAGGCCTTTTAAGTTTTCACTTGAAACAGTGTCTTTCTAAATTGAGGAGAGTCTTGGTGGAGGCTGGCCTCAAACCTGTGATTCTCCTGCCTCGACCTCACAAGTACTGGAATTACAGCTGTGCACCACCACACCCAGCCCTATCTCTTCTTATGTTAATTTTGGCTCTTCATATTATTTGTGAAAACCAACCATTTCATCTACAGTTTCAAATATATTAGAATAAAGTTGCTAATTATCATATATTTAAAATCTTTTTATGTTGTTTTCACTTGAGTTTCTTCTGTTTTGTATGAATAATAATGGAATGTTATGTATCATCCCTCCTTTCAAAGACATTTAAGATTTTATTTTAATTTCATTACGTTTTTATTCTTATTTTGTGGACTTATGCATTTAATTTGCTTAAAATTATAAACATAAATTTTTGTTTACATTTAAAGAATCTAAGTTATCTGGTGTTGATAAAGTTTGAAAATTCACTCTGAAGCCAGGTGTGGTGGTGCAGGCTTTTAATCCCAGTATTTAAGAGGCTGAGATAGGAGGATCCAGGTTCTCAGACAGCCTTAGCAGCTTAGTGAGGCCCTCTGCAACTTAGTGAGACCCGTTTCAATATAAAAGAATAAACAATAGGGTTGGGTTGTAGCTCAGAGGTAGAATGCCCCTGGGTTTAATTTCCAGTACCACAAAAAAAAGAGAAAGAAAGAAAAAAAGAAAGAAAGAAAGAAAGAAAGAAAGAAAGAGAGAGAGAGAGAGAGAGAGAGAAAGAAAGAAAGAAAGAAAGAAAGAAAGAAAGAAAGAAAGAAAGAAAATTCACTCTGAAAATTAAAAGCAGAAAATCCAAGAAGCTGCCCCTAAAGGTTTGCGATTGTAGGTGGTGCTCAGTAAGGGGCCGGGGAGCTCACTCACATTTCCTTCATTCTACAGATGTCTCCGGTAAGGTATCTATGGAATGAACCATCCCTAAAGGAAAGTGGAAGTCTGCACTCCAAAAAGAAAACAGAAGAAAAACTAAGAGTAATAAGAACGGTGCAATTAAAGAATCAACAGTAACCAACAGCGGCGCCCTTCCTTACATGTGCAGAGCCATGCCTGGTGAATTTCATATGAGATTTAGTTCTCAAGTGACCTCACTGGGAAAGATAAATGAAAGGTAATTTGTTTGTTTGTTTGTTTGGTTGGTTGATTTTATGGTACTGGGGAATTGAGTCCAGGGTTTTTTTGACCTCTGAGATACACCCTCAGCTTTTATTTTATTTTATTTTATTGGAAACAGGGTCTCACTAAGCTGCAGAGGAATAAGTTGCTGATTCTGACCTTAACCTGCAATCCTTCTGTCTTAGCTTCCCAAGTACTGGGATTACAGGCTGTGCCACCACACCCAGCTGGTCCTCTTAGGATGATAAGGGCTGGTTGGGTGATGTGTGCGTGCATGTCTCCACAAGTCTTTTATCCCATTAAGATGTTTGACTACAATGCACCAATTAAAATTAAAGAAAAAGAATGTCCATTTTACAGAAGAAAACCCACAGAGGATGAGCTCTAGCCAGCGATTGCCTGTCATGCCAAACAAGTGCCTGGGGCACACTATGGAGTCTTAATTTTTAACTTTAGTGGGAGAATTTTCCTGTTTTAGTGGAATTCTGGAATGTTTTTCACAGTTGCCAAAGGAGACAGGGCACTGTAATTAGTTATATTTTTTGCTTGTGATATCACAATTAAGAAGAATTTATTAGTCCATTGTGATAATATATCAAGACAAGGTTCAGAGTCATGGAAACACACATGCACACAGCACTGTCACGCGTTACACCTGGTCCCACCCCTCTCCTTCCCTATCCCCACACACAACATTAAAACTGGTGCTGATAACTTCATGTGTGAATACAGGACTATCTGAACTGTTTCCTTCATCGAATCTTCCCTTTCACCTCCCATCTCTCTCCCCAAATCCCCTTACAGTATTCTTCTGATTCTCCCTTACTAATTTGAAGTCCTCTTGGTTTCCTAAGTTTTCTCTAGCTTCTACCTGTGAGTAAAAAACATATGGCCCATCCCTATCTTCCCAAATGAAGCAAAATCAAGGTGTTGGAGTATATGCTACCGGCCTATCCCTGGTTATAGCATCACAATTAACAACCATCCCAGGTATCTGTCAGTAGACGAATGGGTTAAGAAAACATGGTATACACATACAACAGAATTTTACACCCACTGCTACAAAAAAAAAGAGCAAAATTATGGAGTTTGCAGGAAACTGGATGTAACTCGAGACGACTGTGCTCAGGGTGATGCCCTTCGTCAAAGTCCTTCGCTCTGGGGAACGTAGACTTCCCCCTCCTTTGCCCTCGACTGACTTTGCAGGCACCTCTCTGTCCTCTGGCAGACGCGCATGGCCAGCTCACCCATCATCTGCCACTCGGGACCTGGCCTTCCACACCGGGGCTGGCGCTCCGTCGGCTGGATCCACCCCTGGCAGCTCTGCCAGCCACTGCAGCCCTTCCTTTAGGATAACGTCCATGATCTTGCTGGTCAGATTACATTCTTCCCTTTTGCTTATTAAGCCCTCTTTGGATATGTCTTAGATTTCTTTTCCTTCTTGTCCTCCCTGAACCAACCACCGGGCTCATGTATTTACGATCAGATGATATAATTTACTGCTCACCACCTGACAGCTTTTCAATCCCCACTCCTCCAGATATTGAAACATGTGCATTCTAGCCCTAATTTCTGTTAGGTCAAAGCCACGTCAGTTTTGCTCCTTGTGTGAAGTGACTTGGAAATTGCATGAGCACGACACCTAAATTTAATCATACTCGCTGTGGCATATGGATATCTGGAATAAGATAAACATTAGGATGTCCACTTCCTTTTACAAGAAAGAAAACCTGGAGTAGCAACAGCAGTAAAAAAGTATACAACAGCATCTAAATTATTAAAATATACAAATAATTTATTTTCCTCATGCACAAAATGAAAATATGTTCTCTTTAATCTCTTATGGATTGTTGTGTTTGAAGTTATGTGCACTTTAGAAACAAAGGAGGAATACAATATTGTACACCAAAGATAGCTACTGATAGAGTCCCCACACAATGGACGTGAATTCTGAATTCCTCATCTCTTCTCCTCCTCCTCTTCTTCTCCTTCTCCTTCTCCTTCTCCTTCTCCTTCTCCTCCTCCTCCTCCTCCTCCTCCTCCTCCTCCTTCTTCTTCTTCTTCTTTTCTCTCTCTCTCTCTCTCTCTCTCTCTCTCTCTCTCTCTCTCTCTCTGCAGTACTGGGGTTGAACCCAAGGTCATTCTGCTTCCAAGCTACATTCCCATCCTTATTTTATTTTTTATTTGTAAACAGGGCCTCACTAAGTTACTGAGGCTGGCTATGAACCTGCAGTCCTCCTGCCTTGGCCTCCCAAGTGCTGAGATTGCAGGCGTGCACCACCACATCAAGGCTGACCTCTGCACTTCTGCAAGGGAAAGACAGGAGCTCCTGGCATCCTTCCTGGACAGGCTGTTTGTTTAGGGTTGTATGTGTAGATATATACATAGATAGGTATGCATGTATGTGTATATGGATGCATATGTATATGTCTGTGTTTATGCATGTAAATACATACATAGGTCTCCTATGAGTGTGTGTATATATGTAAGGACTCATATGCAGCAAACTAACACTACAGTGCTTGCCAGAGTTTGCACACATAGGCAGGTTATACTTCTCCCTAGTAAGGAGATTTCCATTCTGCAATGGTTCCTTTTATAAGTCAACCTGACCCAGCTAAGAGATCACCAGATAGTTTGCTGAACACTATTGTGGGGTGTGTCCCTAATGCTATTTCTGGAAAAGATTAGCATTTGAATCGGTGAACTCAATAAAGATCTCCCCTCGCCAATGCGAGTGGGAAACATCCCACCCACTCAGGACCAGAACAGAAAAACAAGGCAGAGGAAGGGCAAAGTCTCTCTCTAGGGTCTGGGATGCCCATTCCTCGAGCCCTTGGGCATCAGTGTTTCTGGATCTCGGGGCCTTCGGATTCCAGGATTTAGGGAAGTGCTCCCTACCTCTCCCCACCTGGCTTTCCTGGGTCTCCAGCTTAGCTATGACAGACTGTGAAGTTTATTGGCTTGTAAAACTTTGTAAACCAAATTCCACAATAAATCTCTTCTTACATATCTCTACATGTATCCTCTTGGCTGTAATTCACTGAAGAGGCCTGACTAATACACCTTCAAGAATTTATAAAAAGACACACATATGTGTGAACACAAACACACAGCTTAAATAACACCTTTCTAACCACCAAGGGAAGAGGGGCATGTTTTAAAATACCGGGTAGTTGGCTACCTCTAAAATTCAAGTTTTGATGAAACCAGAAGACATCCTTGGAAAATTTCTAGGCGTCCCTCAATGATAAGAAGACACTCCACAAACACAAGCAGATGCAAGGATGGTGAAGGAAGAGATGAGAACAGCTAGTGTCTAGAAGGAAACACAGCAAGAAGGGGCCTCTCAAAAACAGAAAACAGGCCCAATTCAAATCAAAATCTGCACTGGAAATAGGAAAGAGCAGGCTGGATCCTGCGAAAAATAAATTGGCAAAAATATTTGCTGTGGAGCCATATTTTAAATGTCTTTCCATTTTTGCTAGATTTGTTTTTTTTCCGATCTGTTCTTCAAATCCACCACGCTCCCTTTGGTGCTATCTGGAGATTGAGCTTGGTGGAACAGGGCTCTCCTGTTGTCCTTGTGGCTTAAACATAGGAGCAACCAGGGAGAAGAGCCTGAAGTTGGAGGGGGGCCTGGGGTATTGATTTCCTCCCAGCTGGAGCACCCTGCAGCCTGTATTCTTCCACCAAAGGCCACGCCTATTCTCAACTGGTCCTTCCTTTTGATAGTAGGGTTGAACCCAGGGGTGTTGTACCTCCAAGCTATACTCCCAGCCCTTTTTTATTTTATTTTATGTTATTTTATTTTATTTTTGTTTAAAGCAGAGTCTCGCTAAGTTGCAAAGGTTCTCACTAAGTTGTTGAGGCTGCCCTCGAACCTGAACCTGTGATCCTCCAGGCTCAGCCTCTCGTGCACTGGAATTCCAGGAGTGCCCCAGTACACCAAGTGGTCTCTCCTTTAGAATTCAGTTCTCACGTCAGCCCTTCCATCCCTCTGATCTTCATGCACAGGGAGCTGCACATCTCTCAGGCTTCTGCTAACACTGAAAACATGACCACACCTGCTGGTCCCCTTCGCCTGGTAGCCACCTTTGTAAGGAGCCTCCTCCTTAAACTCTCCTGTACTTAATTTGCATATGTTATCTGTTTTCTATTGCATCCTGAAGGATACATAGTACATTCAGCCCCAGGACTCCTCCTCCAGGACAAGCTCTGGTATCTCCTTGTATCTTCATGTTTTTTCCTAAACTATGGTTCTAGGCAATATTTTGACTTCTAAAGGGTTCAATTGCTTTAAAAAAATAAGTTTGAAAATCACTGATGAAAATAAACTTGAGAAGTGTTCATGAGAATACCAAAAAGAAAAAAAAAAGACACAGAGATGGAAATAGAGAGAAAAAAATAAATCTCACGCTTGGAGAAGCAGAGATTTAAATAATCAATAATACATGTTTCCAGAGAAGAACCCAGAACGAATCATTCTGTTCTCATTATGGAGTGAAACTCACATTGACTTCGGAACTTTCCTCCAATTACCAATGCCAGGAAAACCGATTGCTCATGGATCCTGCCTCGAAGCAAATTGCTCTTATGATAGAAGCAGCAGATGGCCACCTTCGTTCATACATGGTGGGAAGTATTTAGCATCATGTGCCCGTCCTGAAGGATGTACGAAAATTCAGAGTGCATGAAAACTCGAGTCAGACTCTCATCAACTGGTGGGAGAGTCAAACCAGTGGGCTAAAAAAGGGGTCCCCACCCAAAGAAGGCTTTACAACCCATGTTTCTCTATGAAATTGAGCGAGAAGCAAGGCTGAGATGTGTAGAATTTTAAAAATGCAAACTTGTTCCTTTCTCATAGGGAGCTTTTTAAATTAACTTCCTTGTGAGCTAATGAATTGTTTTGACAGTGATGGGGGCCATCAGGGGCTGACTTTTGTTTAAAATCTTTAAACTCTATACTTGAAATAAATGCATCTAGTTCTATGTGAGAAAGACATATTTTGTAATCTGATAAATGTAGGACTGAGGATATTTAAGAAAAATCAAAAGATAGCCCAGAAAAGAAGAGATAAGATGTATTAAAATATATATCTATATTCATATATCACTGACATAGAAGTTTAAAATAACACGCTAAAGATAAGTATTCCAGAAGATATGCAAGTTCTCTATAGAGAAATTCATAATACTTAGACAAGATACTTAGTAAAAGGCCTAAATGAATGGAAAGATGTAATATTTCTCAATCAGGACTACTTCCTGTGATTGTTTAGAAAGGTGAACCCCACGGTTTGTGTGTTAAAGACTTCCTGCCCAGCCCATCTTGCTCTTGTGAGGTGGTGTGATCTTTAAGAGATGGGGTCTAGTGGGAAGTCTTTAGGTTATTAGGGGATGCTCCCAAAGAGGATAGTGGGACCTCAGCCCTTTAACGGCTCTATTTTTGCTTCCCTGCCATGAGGTAACTGGTTTTGGTCTACTCCATACTCCCTTCATGATAGGCTGATTCATTCAAAGCAATGGGGCTGCTGGGCGTGGTGGTGCACACCTGTAATCTTAGTACCTTGGAGACAGATGCAAGAGGGTTGTAGGTTCAAGTCCAGCTTCAGCAACTTAATGAGAAACTGTTTCCAAACAAATAAATATAGACAAACAGACATCGGGGAGTGTGCCTTGTAGGGAAAATGCCCCTGGATTCAATATACAATATGAAAAAAAAATAGCAATGGGACTAACCAATCATGCACTGACACCTCTTAAACTGTAAATCAAAATAAATCTATAAGTTGATTATCAGAGTCATTTGTTATAGTAATGGAGGTTTGACTATCACTCTCCCTAAAATGATATATAGATATACTAAAATTTCAGTAAAAATCTCAACAAGGGATTTTGCGGGGAATCTGTCAAACATGGATCCTAAGATTTGCATAGAAGAGCAAAGGGACAAGAACAGTTAAGACACTTTCAGAGAAAGAACTGTAAAGACCTGTGTTTTGGTAACACTACCACACATATAAGAATGACACTTTATTTTCTGCTCCAAATGCCAATCTGCGGGTTGAGAGATGTAACTGATTTTTAAAACTTGGGATAGTCATTAGATTTAGTGTTTAGTAAATTTTGATGGAATTTTTTCTATCAATTATTGAACTTCACACACTGAATATCAAAACTAATTTGAGTCTTCTTTTCACTCTTAATCAGAATTTTTGTGTTTCAATAAAACACTTACACCTATAGAAATTTCATTTGGTTCATATAAAAACCAGAGTAAGACACCAATGTTTGGATATCAACACTACTTACTGTTAGAGCATAAAATTATTCAGAGATCAAAGACAAGGTCCAGGAGTGATATAATCTTAATTAAAAGAAGTTGGACATTTGAAAGAAAATCTGGCAACTCAGAACTTATAAGGCAGAAACATTTCCAAGCTGGATAAGTAGAGGCAGCTCCCCAGCACTACATATTCAATTCACTTTCAATTAGCATGGTTCGGCATTTTATTCTTATGATTTGTGTGCTCGCTAATGCTTTTGAAATTAACTGTGCCACAGACATGCGTCTCACACACTTCATGGCTGTAATACTTTCTCTAATGCTGTATCTTTATAACAGTAATTGCCTTCATTTTGAATCTAGCGACCCTTCATCTATTACTTTTCTTTTATTAGAGCTACCTCAGCATCTTAGACTTTTTTTAAATGACTTCTTTTTCTATTAGGAGACCACAGAGACTACAGGGCAAAGGAAGTCCATTAGGAACGGGGAAGCATTTTAGTGGAGGTTGAGATTTCTAAGGTAGTCACCAGATAACTCTTGCCAAGAATAGACCGAAGAATAGACAAGAAGATCCTCCATCTCCTGTAAACATTTCCTGTGAACGTTTCCTGTGAATTTGACATTGCTTAAAAAGAAGGGCCAGGCCAGGCATGGTCACCACACCTGCAATCCCAGAACTCGAGAGGCTGAGGCGGGAGGATGACAGGTACAAGACTAGCCTCAGCTATGTAGAGAGCCCTCAGTAACACAAGGAGACCCTGTTTCAAAAAAAAATCCGGGGGTGTTGCTTGGAGGTAGAATGTCCATAAGTTTAATCCCCAGTAACACACAGACACACACACACACACACACACACACACACACACACACACACACACACTGAAAAATTGCAGAGCTCACCAAACTACAGTGAATTAAATTGCCAACACATGTCACTGGCCATTGTCCTCTCACCCGGTTGAGGTGTAACCTCGATTCATTCTTCATTCTTCATTCATTATTGTTGAAATAATAATGGTTGGCTCAACAAATCAACAGCTCACCTTGTTCAAACCACCTGGGCCAGCCAGCTCTCGTGCAGACAGTAAGCATCATCTGGGGGCAAAAAAAAGTACCAGGGGCCCCTTGGTTGAGGAGCCACTTACACGTGTCTGCCCAGGAAACACACTGTGACTCCACAGACAGGCCGGGGCATGAGCAGGCGGTCCTCCATCTCCTGATGTCCCACGTCCTCAACACAGACTGAGGACAGCTGCGAAGCTGGAGAGAGGATTCAACAGCGAGTCCACTCTTGCCGTCCTTGCCTCTGGAAGTCTCTATGGTTGGATTTGCCTCTGTTATCTTCTGTTTCCTGGATCTCATCTGTGTTGTTTGGCTGCCTTGAGAGCATGTCCTAACCCACACGGCCAAACTCTGCCCACCCAACACTGAGGCTGAACCCACTGTCACCAGAAAATGCACGCAGGACCTACCTTTCCCCACTTCAACCCAAGTTGAAGTAGCAGGACACAGCAGAAGGAGATAAGCCCAGCTTTTGCTCCCTAAGCCTCAGTAGTTACTGGCCCCGGGACCACAGCCCTTGTAAAATGGTCGTGTTCCTCCTTTATAACTAAATCCTCACCTTGCAGGGCTGTTGGGGGATAATATCTAAAAAGGACCAGGTAGGCATCAGCGTCCATTCCTCTTCCTAAGTAAAATTTTCATACAGAATCCAATTCTTGATTTATTAAAATCATTTGCAGGGAAATGAACAGCACTGGACAATATTATGGTAAGTGAGGTTATCCAGTCACAAAAGGTGAATGGTCAGATGTTCTCCCTCCTATGTGGAAGCTAGACAGAAACTGGGACACAGGGGGACTCCAGACGAAGGAGGACAAACCTTAGTGAAGTCAAGGGAAAGACCTAGTTGAAGGAGATGAGAGGGGGGAGAGGGAAACTCCTCAATGGATATAATGTACACACACACGCTTATCAAAGCCAATCACTGTGCTGAGCATGGGGAAAGTGGAGAGGAGAGGAAGGAAGGGGGTTGGGAACTGGGGAGGACTTGGGAGTGCTGTGTGCATGTAGCCTCTACTGCCCTGAGCTGCACCAAGAGGATGATTGCAATGCACCAATAAAAACGTGAGAAAAATGAAGTAACTTATAAAGATTTCTTCCCATTGTCGTATATAGCTAGCCCTCTGTATTCATGGGTTCTATACCCATGGATTCAGAAAACTATGGATTGAAAATATTTGGGGCAAAATTGTTTCTCTACTGAATACATATAGATTTTATTTCCTTATTATTCCTTTATCCTTTATTTATTATTATCCTTTATTTATTATTCCTTTATTTCCTTATCTACATGAGACAAAATAACAACTATTAACATTTTCATTTTTACATTATATGAGATATAAGAAGTCATCTAGAAGTGATTTAAAGTTATAGAGGAGAACATAGGTAAGTTTTATACAAATATGCCACTTTTATATAATGGATTAGAGCATGCCTGGACTGTGACATCTAGTGATTGTTCAAAGGTATTCCAGGGTGCTCTACTGAGTGAGACATTGTTGACCACAGAGGAGCAAAGCAGGGTGACTCTTAACTGGGCTGGAGTTCCATATCTGATCCCTCAGACACCGAGAGACAACTGCATCGCCATTTCAGTACTTTATGGTTTGCTGTGGTATGAATAAGTGTCCCCCAAAGGCCCACATATTGAGGGCATAGTTGTCATCCTGTGGTGCTACTAGTGGAAAGAAGTTAGGTAATTATGTGTCCCTTGAAGGGGACACTGGGACCCTGACGTCTCCTCTTCCTCTCTCCTTGCTCCCCAGCAGCCAGGAGGTGAAGAGCTGTAGCCACCACACCCTCCCCACAATGAAGTGCACTTCCCCATAGGCCTGAAGACAACAGGGCCTAGAACTGGAACCTGTGAGACCAAGAGCCAGAATGACCTCTCCTCCTTAAGAGTTAATTATCAGCTGGGCATGTGGACCCACACCTATAATCCCCATATTTGGAAGGCTGAGAGAGGAGGATTGCAGGTTCAGGACCAGCCTCAGCAACTTAGGAAAACTCTCAGCAACCTAGCAAGATCCTGTTTCAAAACAAAAAGGAAAAATGGCAAGGGGTATACCTCAGAGATAGAATGCCTCTGGGATAAATCCCCAGCACACACACACACACACACACACACACACACACACACACGCGCGCGCGCGTACACGCACATGCACACACACTAATTATTTAAGGTATTTTGTCATTGCATTGGAAATCTGACTGGCACATGGCTAGTTTCATTTTCCAAACTCATATCAATTCCTTATCTAGAATTTAAACTTCCTGAAGGCAAGACCATACCTCATGTGTCTTTGCTTTCAGTTCACTGCATAGCCAGACGCCATGCACAATGTATCCACTTACCTGGAAGTTGCTGGGCACACCCCATCACCACTGTGTGATGACTATGTGCTTGACGGGCCCCACAGCGTAAGGAACTGCATCCCAGGCACGCTGCAGACCCTTCATCCCAGGGTTGAAGATCAAAGGTCACCTGCTGATACACCCAAGAAACATGTAACTGAGCCTCCAACAGCAGCAGCTGAGAAAACTCTTCTCAACTGGAAACCCCTTTAACTTGGCCGGTGCTCATGACAACGGGTAATACTCGGGGATTATAAAATAGTCAAGGGATTTATATGAGTCTCAGGGCAACTGGCCTGACAGCATAGTAACCAGTAGCCATGATTACAGTAAAAGTCAAGCCTGTAAAGACAAATACACAGAAAGAGTGCGGGGCCCTGTGCAGAGCTCTACTGGGCTCCACATCTCCCAAGAGGACCCCGACTCCTCAGAACTCTTCCAACACTTCACCACCTTCTTCATCTCTGCTTTTTGTGGAAAGAGGGTGACGTTCTCCAGCCGAGGCTATGGGAATGTTTTATTCTCTCTGACCAGGTTCTCAACAGTGAGTTAGAAGCAAGAATCAGGACAGGCCGACTTGCATTGTTTCCGGGCGAGTTCACGATGGCGCGTTTAATTCAATTCAGTTTCTGGCACGTAGGTACTCAGTAGGTGTCTTTGTCCACCTTGCTTTTAATCTTCCTATCCATGCTTTTCATCTCTGGCCAAAAATAAGTGCTAGTACATTTCCAGTTAAAAATATGCCCGAAGGATCAAAATAAAAGAGTTTACATTGCAAAATAATGCTACTTAAGCAAATATAAATCTCTGTAATAAAAACGAGCATTCTTGTCAACGGCCATTTTTAATTTCACTTGGTCTTGAGTGCTTTCCTTATGCTATCCTTCTTTGGCCTGCTGCAGTCTCAGTTTTCAGGTTAGACTCTTCTTCCCTGGCAACATTTAACACTGCTAGTAATTTATAGGGAAACACATTAGTCTATTTTCATAGACAAGATGAGAGTTTCAGATACTTTAACTGGTTTCCTAGCAAAATTCTGCACTGTCTTAGGAACCTACACAAATAGGCACTCAGCCTATTTCCTCTTCTTACACATTTAATCAATGAGAGCTTCCTCTTTAATGTGACCAAGAAAAATACATTCTCTTAAGAAGAGGTCCTGATGCTTACTCTATGAAATCCCTAAGGAGTCGATTTATAATGAATTTTCTGAATAAATAATGACTACGGGTACATTTACATTAAATACATTAACCTTTAACTCACCTATATTTTAAATAGCATATTAAAGTTATATTTGTGCTCAATTCATGGCTGAGAAAGAAAGCCCCACAGGCTCTCTATCGCTCATAGAAAGGTTAAAGAGGTTCATAAATTTCCTCCCATAGAATATGGCCAAACATATGACTTTGTAGTAAGATTAGGACTGAATTTCTGATAGGAGCAGCAGGAAACAGTTCTTTCAGTACAAAAATTCAGACACCTTTGAAAAGAAGTTAATATATGCAGCCTAAGATTTTAAGCTTCCTTCCACTGAAAAATGATCAGCATCGCAATGAAATAGAGAGAAATTTTTAAACTACTTATCCAGGCGGAGGTTCATTTATCATTCATTCCCCATCCCCTGGTGTTTGCATGTTCATTTAAATACCGCAGTTGAGAAACACAGAAATAACAGAATCCAAGCTGAATGGGAAGACGAGCTAAGCTATTTTTCTTCATCAGTTGTCAGTGGGTTTCCAGCAAAGTTGAGACCACAATGAGAACTGGTCATTTATACATAAGCATAAATACATAGGGCTGGTTTCTCAGAACCTACAACGAATGATCTAATACCGTTTCAGTTGCAATTCTCATTTAATTAATCCAAAGCACCTGGCCACCACAACTTAGAGGAAGATTTGTCAACAGTTCTGAAGTTCTCGAGAACCGTCTATGTCAGGCCTGGTTACATCTGCTCAGGACAGGGAGGAGGGGAGCAGAGAGACAGAGACACGCACAGAGAGAGGGAGAGAGCACAAAAGCTCTGCTCTCACATCACAGAGGCCAGAATCACTAGAACAAGAAAGGGAGCCTAAGGTCAGAGCACAGTCCCAAGGCCACACACCCCTGCCTAGTTTACCACCCAGTAAATCCATGAGAATGGGCTTATCCACTGGTGAGATTAGCGCCCTCATGGTTAACCAGCTCAACCATGAACATCAATACATGAATTCTTTCAGGGGACATTCTATATCTGAACCATAACATCCCCTGCACCACTCCAGGATTGCTCCAAAGATTAAGCTTTAAAGCTCCAAAGCTCTGTGAACAGTCTAGCCAGTGTCTAGGACAGTGAGGGAGCGATGATGGCCTTGGTGTCTCATGTCTGGACTTACCGGGGACGGGAGGCATCCCTGTGCCTAAGAATCACCCGAATACCTGAAAGAATCCAGGCCAAACTATGGGAACTTCTTCTATTGGGAAAAGATACATTAAAAAAAAACACTTTCCTCTATTTAGCAGCTTTTAATTTTAAAACTTAGGAAAGAAATATTTGACCTGAATGTATTACACTTAGTGCGATGTGCTATAGAAAGTCTTACTCTGAGCTTCAAAGAGGCTAAATTATGCCTGCATAAACTAACAAAAGAGGTCGTTTAGTTAAATTTAAAGGTCTGCCGAGGCTGGAAACACACCCACCGTTTACCCACTGCGTGCTTTCTGGTGCCTCAGTTTCTCCTTGGGGTAGGGTGATATCAGAGTTGCCTCTCTGCAGCGTCCTGATAACCACCGAGCCAACGGTTGAGCAGACACAGTGGGTTTCACGGCTGTGCTTGTGATGATGGGAGCTAAACCCGGGTAAAGCGATTTCTTCACTGTGATTTCCTTCTATTCGTCTCCCTAATATAAAACTGCTTCATTACAAGAGCTCTTCCTTGCCCATCTGAACTGCAGAACTCTGACACACATTTTAGATAAGAGTGAAAGCTGTGAAGTGTAGACGGGGTAGGAGATAGAGATCAGTCATACCTTTTACCTATTATTAGTCATTTCAAATAAACTGAATGTATCTTGGTTTAGGGGTTATGCCTTTAAAATGTTATTTTATTTTAAAAAAATTTAGCAAATTTAAATTTTTAGACTAATTTTCAGTGCCCAGCAATATTGAGCAGAAGGTACAGAGATTTTTCACCTATTGTCTCTTTTCTTACGTGTACAGCTTCCCCTGTCCTCAATATCCTCCATCAGCGTGGTACACCTGCTGCGATCAATGAAGCTACACTGATATATCATTATACAACAAAGTCCATGGTTTGCATAAGGCTCCACTCTTGGTATACATTCTCTGGATTCAGACAAATATATGATGATGTATATTCACCATCATGGTATCACACAGAATAGGTTCACTATGCCAAAATGTTTCTGTGCTCTGCCCACTCATCTCCCCATGCAACCCTCGATCTTTTGTACAATCTCCATAGTTTCAACTTTTTAGAAAGTCACATAATTGGAATTGTACAGAGTGCCTTTTCCAGACTGGCTTCTTTCATTTAGTAATGTACATTTAAGTTTCCTCCTTGCCGTTTCATGATATGGCAGTTCATTTCTTTTTAGCACTGAATAATGTGCCATTGTCTGGGTATACCAGTTTATTTATCCATTTACCTAGTGAAGGATGAGGCTGTCTTTTTACCCCACTGCTGAGGGATGGTGGTTTTAAAAACCCATAAAAAATCCAGAGGGAGTCTTAGTGTTTCTGAAGGCAGCTATGAATTGTCTTACTCCTACAGAAGGCTGCAGCGGGGAAAAATAAACCCAATAAAGGTGCTTCTGATATTTTCACAATGTAAACACACTTGACTTTGAATCTTCCACACCTTCACAACTGCAGGCTCCTTTGTTAGTTCTGCCTATTCACATGAGGTAGGAAGATGGGCAGGGGCGCCCGGAGGCGCTGGAGCTCCCTGTAGGACTTCCCACCCCCAGCATGAACATGGGAATCCTGTTGCTAAATACACCCTCAACGATTTCCATCCCTCGAGGACTTTCCACTTTCTGACATCACCCTAGGCTTTGCCATAAACAAACTCCTAAACTTAAAAATTTCCACGAAGTCTTCTACATTCTGGGTCCATCCAAGAACCACCCCAAAATAGACTAACTTACCCAAATGTGGTTAACTTATGCCTAAAACTTCCAAGACCTGGAACTCCCTCTTTTGAGAGTCTAGGGGAATACTGACACTTAGAGGAATACCTGGATGCACTTGTGCAGAGAGGGACTGAAACCAACCTAAAGTGATCCCTCCCTACCTAGAATGCTTCCAGCATATCATTAGAGTTGTGCTTCTGCACCTCCTGTGGCCTTGTTTTGGTGGTTATGGGTAGGCAGACGCTCAATGGCTGAGATAGGTGGCCCCTCTGCCACCCAGGCCTGTCAACCAGGAGACCGTAGAGCATCAGACACTAAAGTCAGATGCATGCTGGTCCCAGGACTTCCTCTGGGGGGGGAGGCTTCAGCCACTTGGTTGGCACCTGCTCTTGTTTTCCTTAAAGCATGAACTATTATTTTCAATAAAACCTTTTGCTTATACAATTCACTGTTCTGGTGTCTTGTCTGAACCACTTCTATCAAGCACACAATAATTGGGTACCAGGACTCAAAGCCTGGGACCCCCAATCATAGAAGTAACACCAAAGACTCTGGAACCAGGGTCCCAGCACCACCCAGCAGCCCCGAGTCAGAAGGTCAGCACTGAAACCCAGTAGTTATTTTGAAACAAGTGTTTCTGGTGTTTCTAAGCCGTACCAACCAGGATTGGTAGGTCACTTCTCTGATCACCTGCTCGTTTAAAAACCATTTTGTTTCAGATAATAAATAATGCTTCTATCATTTAACGTGCTCAACCTGGATATTCTTATTGCCTTTATTGAGGTACAATTTACAGAAAAGAAAATCCAAACATTTGAACTGCACAGCTCAGTAAATGCTGTCAAACACACAGAGCCATGTAGACACCATCAGGATCAAAACACAGGACGCTCCAGTGGCTCCAAAGGGTCCCTTGTGCCACTCTGCGGTCCGTCTCTCCCTACCACTCATACCCCCAGCAACCACGGTCTACTCTCCATCGCTAAAATTTCACAAAAAAATGTTATCACTGCCATTCGTGTCTGGCTTCTTTGACTGAGCCTGTTGCCTTTAAGATTATCCATGTTACATGTTTCAACTCTAAGAACGTTTTTTGTTTGCATTCAGAGGGGCATTCTACCTCTGAGCTACACCCCCCAGCCCTATTTTTTATTCTTTATTTAGAAACAGGGTCTCACTGAGTTGGAAAGGGCCTCACTAAGCAGTAGCTGAGGCTGGCCTTGAACTTGATCCCCCTGTCTCAGCCTCCCAAATGCTGGGATTACAAGCATGTGCCACCATGCCTGGCAAGAACCTTTTTTCAGAAAACTATTTGGTAAAACAACCACAGTAAAATACTCCCAAGATGATAAAGAACTGTATTCTACTCCTCTCAAGAGATATCCTTCAATAGCAGGTGAATCCTTTTAGGATAGTAAAGAGATTTAAAGCTCCATGAAGTCAGGTTAATGAAACTTTCAGATACACTGTCAAATTATTTATATATTTATATATTATAATAGATATACAAATTATGTATATTTATATCTTTATATAAGGCTGAGCTAGAACTTTTGATCCTTGTCTCAGCTTCCCAACTATAAAATTTATAGACATGTGGATTTCATCTTTATAAATAGCTTGCTAGATAAGGAATATTAAAAATGATTCTGGGGCCGGGCGGGTGTAGTGGCTCACACTTGTAATCCTAGCAATTGGGAGGCTGAGACAAGAAGAGTTGGGTTCGAGGACAGCCTCAGCTACTTAGTGAGGCCCTCTGCAACTCAGTGAGACTCTGTTTCAAAATAAAGAATAAAAAATAGGGCTGGGGGTATAGCTCAGAGATAGAATGCCCCTGGCTTCTGTCCTTAGTACTGAAAAAAAAAATTCTGGGGGATAATATCAGCAAAACTGGCAAAGTAAGAAACTAAAAAATCACCAGGCATGGTGGCGTGAGCTTGTAATCCCCGCGCTTGGGAGGCGGAGACAGGAGGATCATGCAACTTCAAAGCCAGCCGCGCTGGCTTAAAAGACCCTGTTTCCAAATAAAAAATATAAAAAATAGGTGTCTGGGAGTGTAGCCAGGAGGTAGAAGGGTTTCCAGGAACCCCAGTACCACACACACACACACACAAAAAAAAAAAAAAAAACCCTAAAAATTTACTCCTCTATAACAAAAGGAAAAAAATGAAGAGAAATTGTCAGAACTAACTTGTTCAGAACCCTGGAAATTAAGAAAAGTCTTGAAACAATGTCAGGAGCCTTTTCAAAAGATAAACAGCTACGTCTCAGTTAAAGCAGCGAGCTTCATGGTGTTTTTGACTTCTCTAGTCCCATCTTCCGTTCCTCAACTGCACAATAACCTTGCGCATTGACACTTCACATTCCTGCTGTGGTCTGGGAGCCACTTGAGGGCAGAGAATGAAGAAGAATCTCTTTCAGTCTCACTGCTCAAAACTGTCCAAAGCAGCCCTCTGGTCAGTGGCAAGGAGACCGTACTGCCAAGGCTGTTTGTACTGGCTGTGACCTGGAGCTGACTGCTAAATGAACTGAGCAGAAAATTCACCTACATGACAATAAGGATGTCTTTAAATTAGTTCAAAAGTTATTAAACAAACAAGAAACAAAATTTATAACAAGTAACCAAGAATGATGGAGAAATTTGGCTTTCAGAGGTGTCATGTTATATTACTGAGAATGCCCAGTTTTCAACAAAACATTTTAAGACATATACAGATACAAGCAAGCCTGGCCCATAAAGAGAGAAAGAAAGGAATAAATACAAATGCTCTCTGAGGAAGGCCAGATGGTGGGCCTAAGTGACAAAGATTTTAATCAGCTATGTTAAAGATAACCAAAGAACTAAAGAAAATTTGTGTGAAGAACTAAAGAAAAATATGAAAATTACCTCTCAACAAATAGAGAATATTAGTAAAGACATAGCAATGAAAGCTAAAACTAGAAAACATGGGGTTGAAAATTACTGTAATTCAAACTAAAAGTTTCTCTATAGAGGTTAGACAGCAGATGTGAACAGGCAAAAGAGTCACCAGTGAACGTTATGCCAGGCCAATTGAGAATATCCAGTCTCAGCACCACAGTGAAAATAAGTAGAGAAAAAGCATACACATCCTAAAATATATATGGGACACAATAAAGTGTACCACAATTCATATAACTGGAATATTGAAAGAAGAGAAGAGAGAAAAAGAAAAGGAAAGAAAAATATTTGAAGAAATTATAGTCAAAAACTTCTAAATTTTCATGAAAGACATGAATTTCCATATTCAAATTCAATTAACCCTAAGTAGGTTAAATTTGAAAAGATCCATTCCTAGACACATCTTAATCAGGTATCAAAACAAAAAAAAACAACAAAATCTTGATAACAAAGGAGACGTGATACTTTATATACTAGATTTCACCAAAACATGAACAGCTAGGCTTTCATAAGAAACCATGTGATATATGAATATATCACTATCAATCTCACTTTCGTGTAAGGGGAGAAAGGAATGGGGGAGAGGAAAAATGTATAGAGGAAAACAAACCAGCAACACCCTGTGTATATAAATGTATTACTATGAATCTTAGTATGATATGCAGTTATCAAGCTCCAATAACAGATTAATTTAAAAGAATACAAGACAGAAAATAGTATAATGACAAATTCAAAATTTGGAAAAAAAAAGTCAGTAAAAAATTTCTATACCCAGCAAAACTATCCTTTTGTTAAAATGAAAGAGAAATGAGGATATCCCCAGATAAAATCTGAATTTGTTATGAGACCTATCCTGAAAAAAATTATAAAAGAAGTCAGATGTGGTGGTGGTGCATAATAATCTTACATGTGTGTCATTTTTTACATTGTTTTCTGGAACATACTTATAATTGTCTAACACGTGTGCTCATTTTGTATTGGTTTCAATGAAATTATTTTCCCCTACTTTGGTCATATTTTCTTCCTTCTTTGCCTGCCTAGTAATCTTTGAGTAGATGTCAGATACGGTGGATATTATCTAGATGGTACTGAAAACTTTTGTGTTCCTATGAGTATTCTTGGACTTTGTCCTGGGATGCTGCTAAATTACTGGGAAACCAACTGATTCTTTTGGCTCTTGCTTTTAAGATGTGTAAGGAGGGACTCGGCAACATGGCAACTGTAGGATGTAGCACATCTCAGTTACTATAATACTCCAAAATCAACCATCATGAAGGCAGCTCCTTGACAAGAGAAAAAAAGCAGTGAAACGTCGAACTAAGTCACAAGGAAATTTAACTGAGGCAGAAAAAAATCCAGAAGGCATAACAGTAGATAGCAAAGTGCCCTGTGTGCACCTCACCTCAGGAACACTGCCATGGTGCCCTACAACACAATCTTGGGCTGTCTATTCTAAACCCAGACTGCTAACCCTGTGGCCCCTAGAGATCCCTGGCAAAGTGGCCAGTGACTTGATGTGAAGTAAATGGCTCTAGACCTTTAGCATTGTAAGCATCCAGAACCTGCAGTGCCATGGATGTGTAGCCCACCTCACCCTCCAGAGACCCAGAGCACACTCCACTGTAAGTCAACTCAGCGGAAGTGGGTCTCAGTGAAAGACAATCCAGCGTGGCTTCAGGAAGACTTTCAGGGTCTTGAGGTCAGGTTGGAGGCTGCTGCTGAACACAGCTGAGATGCAGAGGACACTATGGAGTGTCCAGGGTACAGCACCTGCACAGGGTTTTCAGAGATTGCCCCATGACTACAGTGGATACCCACCACCAGTGTAGACAGAGAGAAAGGCACAGGGCCTGTGGAAAGCACAGAGCCCCACCCTTACATAAGGTCCACTCCTAGTGACACCTGATACCTTCATAGACAGAAATAGGCATAGAAACAGACGCTGTGGAGGGCACGGAGCCCCAAGTGTGTAGCAGGAGAGACACAGCGGCACTCAGTGCCTGCACAGAGATAGAGAGATAGAGACAGAGAGATAGAGAGAGAGAGAAGACCAGTTTAGGGTCCTACTCATTGCAGAAGACCCAAAAGTGAGGCTGCAAACTGACATCACTACTATACAGGTCACTGAGTAAATAAGAATGCTTAAAACATGCTCGATCAAGAATCTGTCATAGGGAGTAGACATTAAATGTTTGAATGTAACCATGCAGACCCAGGAGGACTGCAGAGGCCAAGTCTGCTTTGTACTTGTATATTTGCCTGGATGTTATTGTTTGGTTAGTTGTTTTGTTATTTTCTGTGTTTGTTTGTTTGCTCTCGTCCCCATTTCTTTTACAAGAATCCTCCCATTTTCCTATTTACTCTATTCCTTCCAAAATGTTTTTTGTCTTATATCAAATCCATTTCATATCACTATACCTAAATACTCTACACTGACTACTAGAATCCTCCTATATATTCACTATCTCTCATCTCTACCATATTCTACTTGATCATATTCTCTACTTTACCTTATTCCTGCACCCATCACTCAGGCTCCTCCACCTCACACAACCTTTACCATTGAATACAACACAATTTGTCCTTGTATATATCAGAACATACCTCTAAATTCCTACTGTTGAGATTGGACCAGAGAGGTGAACCACCAGAAAGGACTGCAAGACACTAAAGATAAACTAACCACAGCTAAAAAAAGAAAATGTCCAAGAGCCCACATATTGAGGTTTAAAAATACATAGGTCAAAAACTGTTCTGTTTACACCTCTGAGATGACTCCCTAATAAAGAAGGTGACAGAAAGAACACTTGACCTTGATACCTGAAACACATCAATGTTACCATTGCAGGGGGCAGAAGGAACACCAGAGTAACCAGAACGCAATATAAACAATCTACACGTAGAACAACAATGGGATGATAGTAGGTACAGTTTTCAAGGTTAGAAACAAAGGGTGATGAATATACAATAAAGAAAGAAAATAACCATATAGTAGAGCTATTCAATTGTAAGGCATATCTTATGGTAAATATCTACTGCATAATAAGTTACAATTAAGAAAGAAAACAGACATAAGAAACCTACATATGGAGAGAAAGCTATCATAAGCAACAAAGATATAAACTTAAGTTGGGCAGAGTGGCACACACTTGTAATATCAGTACTTGAGAGGCTGAGATAAAAGAATTGCAGGTTTGCAGTCAACCTCAACTACTCAGTGAGGCCCTCTGCAACTTAGTGAGATCCTGTTTCAAAATAAAGAATTAAGAAAATAGGGTTGGGGGTGTAGCTTGGAGTTAGAAAGCTCTTAAGTACAATCCCCAGTTCAGAGAGACTCTCTCTCTCTCTCTCTCTCTCTCTCTCTCTCTCTCTCTCTCTCTCTCACACACACACACACACACACACACACACACACACAATGTAAACTTAAGAAACCAGAAAAAATTAGCATGAAGAATAGTAAGAAAACAATGAGCTCCCATAACCTCACAATGACAGAACCAGCCAACACAGAATTGCAGAGATTGCAGAAGGACAATTCAGACCTTTAATAGTAGAAATAATACAGGACATTTGGCAAATAATTCAAAGGGAGCCTGAAAGAAATGAAAACAGAGAATTGACACTCTGAACAGGAATCAAAAAGAATCCTTAAAGGAAGTTAAGGATGCAATCACTGAAGTGAAGGCATCAATACAAACTATAAACAGTAGACTGGACCACATGAAAAACAGAATCTTACTCTTAGAAGATGACCACTCCAAAAATTAATGCATAGTATATAATTTAGAAAAAACAATTCAATCGCATGAATTGGACATTGAAAATATATGGGCCATTTAAAAAGTACTAACTAAAAATAATTGGCCTAGAAGTGGGAATAGAAGCTGAAATGAAAGGAATCAACAATCTTTTCAAAGACATAATATCAGAAAATTTTCCAAACGTAGAAAAAGAGGTCAACAGACAGGTACAGAAAACTTATAGAACCTTCTGTAGACAAGATTAGAGAAAAGGTTCATTATGCCATATAGTCGAATTGACTAATGTGGAGGCCAAGGAGAGACTCTTAGAGAGGACAAAAGGACAAGACAAAGTGAGATTTAGGGGCAAACCAATTAGAATCACTCCAGGCTTCCCAAACCAAATCATGAAAGCCAGGAGAGCCCAGAGCAACATATTCCAAACTACAAAATAAAACAACTTGCAGCCAAAAATTTCCTATCCAGCAAAAGTATCTCTCAAATTTGATGGAGAAATAAATCTTCATCAAGAAACAGAATCTGAAAGAATTTATGTTTTCCAAACCAGCACTAGAGAAAATACTCAAAGAGATTAACTGCAAAGAAGAAATAAGTAATACACACCAGAACCAGAGACACAAGAATTTTCATCAAGCAACCAACTAAGCAAAGAAGAACAAATACTAGCTCAAACAGAAGTTAATATGTTAAGAATTAAAAATTACCTCTCAATAATCAAACTGAGCATTGTGTGGTAGTGCATGATTAAAATTCCAGCATTTGGGAGGCTGAGACAGGAGGATCGTGGTTCATAGACATCCTCAGCTACTTAGTGAGGCCCTCTGCAATTCAGTGAGACCCTGTTTCAAAATAAAGAATAAAAATAGGGCTGAGGTTAGAATATCCCTGAGTTCCATCCCCAGTACCTAAAAAAAAAAAAAGAAAAAACCAAAATCACACTGAACATAAATTGCCTCAACTCCCCAGTAAAAAAGATAAAGGGTGGTAAAATGGATTAAACATCAGAATCCATCTATCTGCTGCCTGCAAGAAACATAACTTATAAGTAAAGATAGTAACAAACGAAAGGTAAAGGGGTGGAGCAAGGTAATCTATGCCAACAGAACTAAAAATCAAGCAGAAGTGGCAACTATGATCTTAGAAAAGTTATACTTCAAGCCCAAGCTTATGAGACAATATAAAGCAGGTCATATTTTACTGTTAAAAGGAACAATCCAGCAAGAGAAAAAAAGATAATCAACATTTATACCTCAAACATAGGTGCAGCTAATGTCATTAAACAAACTCTTTGTGACATTAAGTCACACCTAAGTCTCAATACAATAATCCTGGGAGACTTCAACACCCCTCTCACACCATTAGACTGGTCTTCTAGACAAAAGGTCAGTAAAGATACCTCAGGCGTAAAAAACACCATCAACCAAATGGACCTATTAGACACATACAGAATATTCCACCCAACTACAGCAGGGTTGACATTTTTCTCAGCTACTCATGGAACCTTCTCCAAAATAGATCGCATCCTAGGCCACAAAGTGAGCACTAGCAAATTTAAAAAATGTAACATATTTGACTGTGTCTTTTCAGATCATAATGGAATAAAAGTAGAAACCAACTATAAGAAGACCCATAGAAACCACATAAATATGTGGAGACTGAACACAACACTGCTGAATGAAAAATGGGTCATAAAAGAAGTAAGAGATGAAATAAAAAAATTTCTAGAAGCAAAAAAAAAAAAAATAGAGATACAACATCTCAAAACCTCTGGGAAACTTTGAAGGCAGTATTAAGAGTAAAATTTGTAGTCCTAAGTGCTCACATAAGGACAGAAAATCAACAAATAAATTACCTAATGACACACTTCAAAACCCTTGAAAAGCAGGAATAGTCTAGCCCCAAAGCCAGTAGAAGACAGGAAATTATTAGATTCAGAGCAGAAATGAATGAAGTAGAGACTGAAAAACAATACAGAAAATCAACAAAGCCAAAAGCTGATTTCTTGAAAAAAATTAACAAGATAAATCACTAGCCAACTTAAAAAATAGAGAATCAACCCAAAGTACAAAGAGAAGTAAAAGGAGATATTACCACTGATAGTGTAGAAATCCAGAGGATTATCAGAAACTATTTTGAAAAACTATATTCCAATAAAATGGAAAATCTGGAAGAAATTGACAACTTTCTAGATAAATAAAGCCTTCCTAAACGGAATCAAGAAGATATAGAAATTTAAACCAACCAAGAGCAAAGAGATTAAAGCAGCAATAAAGAGCCTACCATTAAAGAAAAGCCCAATACCAGATGGTTTCCCAAGTGAATTTTATAAAGCCTTTATAGCGATCTAATCCTGATACTCCTCAATCTATTTTATGAAATAGAAAGAAATGGGACCCTCCCAAATACATTCTATGAAGCCATCATCACATTAATACCAAAACCAAATAAAGACAGTGCAAGAAAGGAAAACTACAGGCCTATATCTTTGATGAACTTGGATGCAAAACTGGTAAACAAAATGCTAGCAACATGCATTCAAAACCACATCAAGAAAATCATACACAATGACCAAGCGGGGTTCATCCCAGGAATGCAACGGTGGTTTATCATACAAAAATCAATTCATGTAATTCATCACATAAATAGACCCATAGGCAAAAATCATATGATCATTTAAATAGATGCTTAAAAGCATATGACAAAATCCAACATTCATTTATGCTAAAAGCAATGCAGAGAATAGGAATATAAGAAACATACCTCAACATCATAAAGGCAATCTACAATAGGCCCACAGCCAGCATCATATTAAATGGGAAAAACTGTGAGAATTTCCCCTAAAACAGGAACAAGACAAGGAAGCCCATTATCACCACTTCCTTTCAATATAGTACTTGAGACTCTACCCAGAGGAATAAGGCAAGGAAAGGAAATCAAAGGAGTATAAATAGGAAAAGAATAATTCTAACTTCTTCACGATTTGCAGATGACATGATAGTATAGTTAGAAGACCCAAAAGACTCAACCAAGGAGGTAAAAGACCTCTATAAAGAAAATCATAAAACACTGAAGATATTGAAGTAGTCCTTAGACTATAGAAAGATCTTCCATATTCTTGGATAGGTAGAATAGATATCATCAAAATGGCCATTCTTCCAAAAGTGATCTAAAGATTCAACACAATATGCATTAAATTAGCAAGGCTACTCTCCACAGATCTTGAAAAATCAGTCCTTAAATCCATTTGGAACAACAAAAAAACCCAGAATAACCAAAGTAGTTCTCAGCAACAAGAACCATGTAGGAGGCATCACAGCACCTCACTTCAAAGTATACTACAAAGCACAGTAATAAAAACAGCATGGTATTGGCACAAAAACAGACACATACACAAATGGAGCAGAATATAAAACGCAAAAACAAATCCACACACTTACAGACAAATGCTTTTTGAAAAAGAATCCAAAAACATACATTAGAAAAAAAGATAGCCTCTTCAACAAATGGTGTTGGCAATAATAGTTAACCACATGCATAAAAAAGGAAATAAACCCTACTTTCTCACTGCATAAGAGTCAGTTCAAGATGAATCAAAGAATTGGAAATTTGGAAATCAGATGAGGGACCTTGCAGCTCCTTGAAAAGAGCATAGGTCCAACACTTCAAGACTAAGCACAGATAACAACTTTCTCAACAAGACCCCAAAGGCATAAGAAATTGAAAGGAGAATCAATACACAGGATTGCATTAAACTGAAAAGCTTCCAACCGATTGTGAGAAAATTTTTGCTTCTACTCCAATAGAAGGATGGCTGCCCTCTGTTGGTGGCTGGCTTTGAAGAGCTTAATCCCTCTACACCATGGGCACCCATGACGGGGACTGGAGTGGCCTGTCCCTGCATTGCAGAGGCAGCACAAAAGTCACCACACAGCACAAGCAAAGATGTTACACATAGTCAACACATGCGCTGCCCTCCCATTCTATACCAGCAGTTGGCTTCTGAATCCACAAACTGAGGCTGCTTTAAAAAAGTAATCCAGCCAGGATGGGTAAGTGATGGTTGCTGGGGATTGGAGAATATGGATGAATAAGACAGCTCAGATGTTTAGGCATGTAGAAGCCGGATGAAGGTAGGGAGGGGTTTCATTATACCAAGTTCTGGGCATGGAATCAGGACTTCTTCCTTTCTAGGCAAGAGCTCCAGCCCCTTTTATAAATTTTATTTTGAGGCAGGGTCTCACTAAGTTGCTGAGGTTAGCTTCAAATTTGCTATCCTCCTGCTGCAGCCTCCCATGTCACCGGGCTTCAGGCAGGAACCAATGCTCCTGGCTAAATAATGTTCTTTTAAAGGGAAACTTTTCAGAAGTTTTTTGAGCAGAAGAGAAAGCTCAAATGAATTCAATGCCTCTCCAGTCTTTCCCTGATGCCTTTGGGATGCCAGTTGCTTATACTAATGAGGAGATGTCTTCCACAAATAAATTTGTTTCTTTTTCTCCTATGTCGATTAATATTTAGTACAGGTCATTATCTCCAAGTTCAATCACTTAAAAATGAAGTTTTAAATAATTGGTTCATACAAAAGAAGGAAGCTGCCATGTTGTCTTTTTTATTACCCATCAAAATCAGGAAAATCTCCACTAGTTCTGACACAGGCTTGTCAATACATTAATTCATATGCTGAGAAGAACAGGCATACAGATCAATAAACACAAATTTGCTTGAGGTATCTTTCAGAGGGGAAAAAAAAATCATCCTCTGTCTCTCATGTGACCCACCTTTCAGTACCATGCCCCAGCAACTCTTGCATCCAAATAAGCATCATCGTTTAATCCTCGTGGAATTCTGCAGTCTCCAAAGCACATATAAATCTAACATGTCCTGAACTCTGGTAAGATATGTGCTGTTTGTGTGAGCCAAATGTAAGCGTGTGCATACGCATGAACAGATCTCAGGGTCTGGAAAAATGCATTCACACTTGCAAAATGTATTTGTTCATGGTATGCCCTTAAGGAAAGGCACCAAAAGAAAACAAACAAGGAAAGCTTGGGAAAGCACTCCTAGACAGCTCTCAGAAGCACAATGTATAGCATGTACAGGGGTTCCTGTTGACCCGCACATCACCATGCGGCGGTTGCATTTTTAAACAGGTCTGCAACCCCATTTCCTAAAAACCTCATATTCTCTTTGCCTTTACTGTTACCCTGCTCCCTCCTCTGCAGGTAGAGCCCTGTCCAAGGCCACCTGGAGATCCAAGTGCCACTTACCACGAGGGAGAGGGGCCTCTTCCAGGAGACAACACCAATGAGTCCTGACAGCAGTACCTAGAAAGACAGAGGATGCATGAAGGTGAGATGTTTTGAAACCTTTAACGAGCAACCAAACCAACCTCAAATGTTTCCACCTGGCAAAGGGCATGGGGACCCCTGTACAACTCAGGAAAGGGGTGACAATGCCCTGTATCTTCTCTCCAGATGTTCACAGGCTGCAGCCCCACTGAGAGCCATTTCACCAGGTACTATACACAGGGTAGACTCATGCACCACACCAGAGAGCCCAAGAGCAGTGGGCTTCCTGAGAGACCCTTGACCAGGCTGCCTAGTCTCTGGTCCTCTAAAAGGATTTGGGCGTACCCTTGAAGATCACAGAGAGAGCCAGGTGCAATGGTACAAACTTATGTTCCCATTATCTGGGAAGCTGCAGGTTTGAGGCCATCTTTGCAACTTAGCAAGAACATTTCAAAATTTACAGTCTAGCCAGGCTTGGCAAATGCTTATCATCCCTGCGCTTGGGAGGCAGAGACCTGAGGATCGCACTGGTTTGAAGCCAGCCTTGCTGGTTTAAGAAACCCTGTTTCCAAATAAAAATATAAAATAGGTCTGGGAGTATAGCCGGGCGTGGTGGCACATGTTTGTAATCCCCGCACTTGGGAGACAGAGACAGGAGGATTGAAGCCAGCCGTGCACGCTGGCTTAGGAGACCCTGTTTCCAAATGAAAATGTAAAAATAGGTCTGGGAGTGTAGCCCAGAGGTAGAAGGGCTTCCAGGAACCCCAGTACCAACAACAACAAAAAAATAGGTCTGGGAGTGTAACCCGGAGAAGGGTTCCATCCCCAGTACCACCAAAACAAACAAACAATCAAAAAACCCTAAAAACTATTTTAAAAAAAAAGGGCTAGAGGTATATCTCAGAGGTAGAATATCCTGGGGTTCAATTCATAGTACAACAGGAGTGGGGAGCACAGGTCATTGCAATCACCAGCCATCGCCCCCACCTGCCATGGCTGACCCCATCTCCCAGACTTCCTTCAGCCCCTTTTACTCTCAGCATAGCTTCCTGCCTCACCAATATGCAATGTCCTTTTATGAGGCTCTGGAATTTTCTACACCCTAAGTGTAGGCAGCACACTCCTTTCCCAGGTTAAGGTCTGCCTGTTCTAGGTTCCCACCAACAATCCTCCCTGTTAATTACTGCTGTTCTTAGTACATAAATATGCTGTCTTCTTTCTCCTAGAGGATGCATGACTCAGCCCTCTGTCCAGCTCCGGGCCTATCTTCCTCCCAAGTCCACTGTCCCCGAGGCAGATACTGGCTTTCGCCCCCCTGCCCATGGTCTCCCAGAGCTTAGCCCCGACTGCTGCATGTCACATGATCACCAGCTCTGCTTCCAGTGCTGCTCCTCCTCCTCCTCTCAGCATGTCCAGAGAGACATCTGCACTCTCCTTGTCCTGACCCTCCACAGCAGCACCCCTACTCCTGGTCATGCAAGCCCAATTTCTGAGATCAACCCCTCTCCCCCACACTCTACAAACAACCAGACCCAGAGAAAGGAGGAGGCTGGGGCTCACTCTCCAACAGGGCACTGATGAGCTCTGAGGCTCCAAGATGAGTGAAATGTTAGGACCTGAGGTCTCCGTGGAAGGTGAATGGCTTACGCTGGCTGCTGGGGGTAGAGGCCAGGCAGGTGGGGACATGCCAGAAAGTCCTGGGACCCATTTTTCCTGGGATTATAAAAGGACTGACTGGACCTGAAGGGATCATGTCACTGAGAGATCAACAAGTCTCCCTTGGTTGCAAGACTGCATGCCACCTCTCAATTGTCACTGAGGTGGGCAGGACTGGGTCTTAAACCAACAGGCTGTTATCATTGAATGCAAAATGTTCTCCAATCACAGTAAATTATTTATAATCCATTCCCCTCTTTCAAGGCTCTCCTTAGGATGCTTCTCAGCCTCCCTTTCCCTGTATTCCAGCTCCAACAATTGGTAAATCCTTGACTGCTGCCCCTAGTTTCTCTGCAACCAAGTCTCACTAATTATTCTTCCAAATGCCTCTAGAACCCCTCTTTTGATTTATGTACCCAAGGCTTGAGAATTACAGACTGGTTTTCCAAGGCCAGATTCATCACTCTAGACTCCACGACCCCCACATTACTTTATAATCAGATCACATGGCCACTTTTCAGAAGGATGTCTTGTCTTACTAGAGCTCACCATCATCTCATTTTCAACATTTCAGACTCTATCCTTATTCCTCCAACTCTAAATCTTCCTCTTTCGGCCAATACAAAATGCCTGCCAAGAATGGCATCGTTTCCCTGGCTCACTGTCCAATGAGCTAGTCAGTTGCAAGGCTGGATCAATTCTTCCAGATGACTCTCCACCTATGTGTTCTTCTCTTTCCCCTCTGACAGTACTCTCATTTTACTTTACCAGACAGCAGCACTAATCATCCACTTTTCCCCACATTTATAATGGAATTTTCTATTTTTCTTATAATAAATCTCTCCCCCCACCTTTTCTCTCCAAGCACATGTACCAGGGAAGGTCATGTGAACATATGGGGATAACAGCTGTCTACAAGTAAAGAAGACCCTCACCCAAAACCAACCATGCTGGTACCTTGATCTTAGACTTTGTCACCTCCAGAACTGTGAGGGAAAAAGTCTATTGTTTATGCCACCCCAACTATGGTATTGTGTTATGGTAGCTAAAGATGAATGATATGCTGTCGGTCAGCTTTCCTATGTAAAAAGTACTATAACAAAATACCTGAGATAGTTAACCTGTAAAGAGAAAGGGTTTTTTTGGGCTCACACTTTGGGGGGTCCCTGCCCATGGTTGGTTGGCCCCAGTGTTCGGCGGCAGCACAACATGATGCCATGTGGTAAAGTAAAGCGACTCGACTCAAGGCTAAGTGGCAAAATGGAGGAGGAGCCGGTGATCCCACAATCCCCTTTGAGGGCACACCCCAGTGACCTAACTTCCTCCCACTAGGCCCCACCTCACAACTGTTCCACCTCCTGCCAATAGCACCAATTTGGAGACCAAGCCTTTAATACACAAACTTTGGGGAGATATTTAAGATCCCAACACACAGTGCGGTGGCTCGTTCCTATCATCCCTGAAGTTGGGAGGTTGAGACCAGTCCAGCTGCCACAGCTTAGCAAGACCCCTAGCAACTTAGACCTTGTTTCAAAATAAAAAGGGGGGACAGTATAGCTTAGAGGTTGAACTCCCCTGGGCTCAATCCTTAGTACCAAAAAAGATCCAAACTACAGGATATACTGATATATTCAGTTAGATATTGGATTGTTTTTCTACAATATCTAATCTCTTCCCATACGTCCCCTGAAGAAATAGATTTCTCTTGCCATTCAATACAGAAACTCTGGTTTCAAATTGAAGGATAGAAGACCACAAGAGAATGGCTTGGAGGAGAGCTTTCAATCTCCAGGTACTAGGATGTGTCTCCTCTCAAGACAACTGCTCTGGTCCACTCGAGGTCCAGGAGAAGGAAGCACATTATTCAGAGACATGGGAGGAAAGAGGTTCATAGCCTCTGCTCTGAAGTGACTGGGTCTTAGTTTGAACTGTTTTGCTCAGTTCCAGCCATGAGTGAGGATTACAGTGCACGTTCTGACATCTCAGTAATTCAGCAGGTTCATTTTGTACCACTCCTGTGAGCCAAAAGGTCAGGAATCTAGTTAGCCATGAAATTACCCTGTCGTCAGACCTTTGTTCCACTTAATTTACCAGTTTCATTATTCAAAGTCCACAGTTTACAAAGAATACAGGGAAATCAAAGAGGGTCAAAGAAAGGTACCGTATAACAAAGTCGCTGGGGAAGAGAAGTCAGAAAGAATGAGAAAGGCCTGGCCTCGCTCAGAGAAGGAAGGCATTATTTTACAAACACTCCTTGCTCTTATAAGGATGCCAGCTCCCTCTTTTTTCCACTTCCCCAACCAGCCGAGCAGAGGCAGGAGATAAAAATAGAAAGGAGATAAGACTTCCAGCTGTTGAAGGTGACTGAAGGGAAAACAGGTTTCTAGAAGTAACGGCACCACAGAGCCCAGGACCTTTCCTCTTTCGGAAGCATCATGCCTTGCTTGACCTTGGAAGGCAGCTGAAGGGGACTTCAGAGAGCCCCAAGAGCAGCATCAGAAGGGCTCCGGGGAGCCCTAAAACACACTTCTAGCAGCACAGTTTGCAACAGCCGAGTTATGGAGCCAGCCTAGGTCCATCAGCAGATGAGTGGATTATGAAATTCGGATACAGACACACAACAGAATTGTACTCAGCCATAAGGAATAACAAAATTATGTCATCTGCAAGAAAACGGATGGAACAAGAGAATGTTATGGCAAATGAGATTAGCTGGTTTCAGAAAGTCAAATGCTTTTCTGTGTATGTGGAAGCTAGAGAGACGCTAGAAAACAAAAGGACACCAGATAAAGGAGGGCGTTAGCAGAACAGTGACAGGGGACTGGGGAGAGAGACGGGAAGGGGGAGGGAGGCGTAATGAAGAAAGGGGTTCAAATAATGCTGTGCTCACATATAAAGTCACAATCCCAATTTCAATATTATGAATAGGGAGGAGGAGGAGAGGAGGAGGAGAGGAGGAGCAGGAGGAGAAGGGGAGGAGGAGGAAGAGGAAAGGAGGAGGAGAGGAAGAGGAGGAGGAGAGGAGGAGGACTGGGATCTGGAGGCGGACACACCAAGTACTGTGTGCATGTATGTTTCTAGCACTCTGAACCTCATTGTGATGTATAATTCAATGCACAAAAAAAAAAAATCGCTGACCACAGACCCCCAGAAGTCCTACCTGCTATGTTACAACTTCCAGGATGTGTTCTAATCATAAGTCTAGTTACATTACAAACAACATAATGTAACCCCATCCTGTCCTTAAGCCCCCTTCCATAGACAAAGTCCAGGGAACAAGTGCTGCAGATTTTTGGCAGAAAGGCCTATGGTGTGGTCTTGTGACTCTCCCAAGGTTGCCACGCTCCCTTGGGTGGGGTCAGTCTTGTACTTATCTCCAGAGCCCGTGACCCCAGCTTGAATGCAAATGCAAATGTTTTCTTATTGCTACGATCTGTTTTGGAATCATTTTCCAACCCATGCCCATGCCAGGACAGTTAGTACCGCTGCCCGGACATGGAGGCCTGGAACAAATGAGCACTTTCAATATTGTCCTGTGACACTGAACAGTCCTTTCTCTGTCTGCAACCCTGAGAGCACAAGATCCTCCACTGTGTCCAAAGGCAAGGGGTGAGGCATCATGTGGGAGATGAAACATGTCCTGCTACAACGCAGGCTGGAAAGCCAATTAATGGCTCTCCCAAGACGCCTGGCAGATGTGCTCAGTAGCCGCAGTGATGCCAATGTATCACTGAGAAACCTGTGGCCGCTGCATGTCTGGGGAAAGAAATGTTGCTGCAAAAATGGTATGAATGATACTGTGAGCAGCCCAGATTGAAAGACATCTCCTGAACCCCAACTCCCACAGCCTTCTGGTTTGCAGAGGTATAGTGCACACCAGTCTTCCTCCAGCCTCAGGAAGAGGCTAGTCTGCATAATTTCTTTTTGTGTCCTGTTCCGTCCAAGTGCTGCTGGGGCCACAGGATAAGGCTGGTTCTGGTGGTCAGTCCTTTAGCCTTCGCCATGCTCACCCTGGGTTCAGCCTCTTCCCCTTGGGCCTGTCCCCCACTTACTTCTTTTCTCCCAACCTTTTGCTTTCAGCTTCTGGTCCCAGCTTTCTCCACACCATTTCCTCTTGGGGGTACATCTATACATCTAACTCCAAGGAAAGCTAACATTCTCCTCCAAGGAACGCTAACTTTCTCCTCAACTGACCTCTCCGACGATGAGGTAAGCTCTGAGTACACTTTTCCTTTCTTTGTTGTAAGTGGACAACAAAGGGAGCTCCGTGAAAGAAAAATAAATCCATCAATGTTAAAATGTTTAAGAATGTTGTAAGCTGGGCGTGGTGGCACGTGCCTATAATCCCAGTACTTGTGAGGCTGAGACAGGAGGATTGCACGTTCAAGGCTTGCCTCAGCAACTTAGTGAGACCCTCAGCTATTTAGCAAGACCTTATCTCAAAATAAAAAATAAAATAGAGTTGGGGGCATGGCTTGGAGGTAGAATGCCCCTGAGTTCAATGCCTCATACCACATACACACACAAAGTGAATATTTTAAATCATTCATGAGTCAAAAGAAAGTCAAAGGTGAATATATCACAGTATGTTGTGCTTTAACGCATGCTGCTTGGATATAAATTAATTCATTTCTGCTTATTAATTTGTCCTGGTCCTGTTCCGTAAGGTGTCTTACAATGCTGTTTATTCTGAAATTAGTTACTAGACTTACCACTTTTTATTATATAAATTAAGAGAGTAGCATATAACACATATTAACTATTAACACATAATAACTATAAGGCATTTTAAAATTTCAAAGTAATTGGTGGCCCTTATAATCCTAGGCATTTAATTTTATACTTAAAAACAACAACAATAAGCCGGGCGTGGTGGCACATGCTTATATCCCAGAATTCAGGAGGCTGAGACAGGAGGGTTGCGGTTCGTGGACAGCCTCAGCTACTTAGTGAGGCCCTTTGCAACTTAGTGAGACCCTGTTTCAAAATAAAGAATGAAAAATAGGGCAGGGGGTGTAGCTCGGAGGTTTAATGCTCCTAGGTTCCATCTCCAGACCCACAAAACGTAGGAAGGAAGGAAGGAAGGAAGGAAGGAAGGAAGGAAGGAAGGAAGGAAGGAAGGAACTAAAAAAAAAATAGGCCTGTGGGTGTAGCTCAGAGGTAGACTGCCTCTGGGTTCAATCCCCAGTACTACCAAAAAAATTTTTAAAAACCCAACAGCAATAACAAAAACCTCATTCTGAAAAAGGGTTCATTGGCTTCACTAGATGACCACGCCAAAAGTTACAAACCCTGGATTTGGAAGTTCCTTTAGGGCAGTTCTCTTAGCCATAAACTCGCATATTTTGTTAATCTATAAAGGTCTTAATTTGCCCTCATGCTTGAAAAATCATTTTCCTATTATGAACACAATTCTAGGTTGACAGTGCGTTCAGTTGACAATTTAACATCTTTATTCCACTGTCTTGTGGCGTCCATTGTTGCAATCAGGAAGTCCTCCGGTCTTCAGTGTTCTGAACTTTTTACATGATATGTGTACATGTATATTTCTTTTTACTTATATTTTTTGGAGGTAAATTTGCTTCTGAATTGTGAGTTTCCATTTCTCTGTAGTTCTGTAGGCTGTTTTATAGTCAGTCTCTCTTCATTTATGGTCTGTCTTCCATTTTCTCTGTCAGGGACTATTGGAGCCATGTGTTGATTTTTCCCATTCCACGTTCTCAGTCTCTGAGCTCTTCTTTGAGCTAGTCCAGAGATATATCAACCGGTATTTCATTCTGGATCCCTCCTTCGTATATGTCTTCCAGTTCACTAGTTGTTTGTACATTGTGCCTAATCAGCTGTTGAAAGATATATTTGCATTTGTTTCAAAATTCTTAGTGACTATATTTTACATATCTAGATGTTCTATTTTTCCAAATGTAACTATCTGTTTCAGAGAGTTTTTTATTGCCTGCTCATTTTATGACTCTGTTGATAATTACGTTAAATATGCGACGCACAGATGTTTTATGTGCCAAGGCATGTGGTCCAAATTGGTAATTAAATCTACCCTTTGTGTCTACTGATTCTATTGCTTTCTTCATCTGAGACCTGCATGCTTGCAAGTATTTTGTTGTGCACACATTGCTTGACTTTGATCTTTGAGGTTCTGTGGACCCAAGTTGGTGAGATCTCCTTTAGAGATGTGTAGTTCTGGTGGAAACCAGGAAGCGCACAAGACTGGAAACACCATGATCTCTGAGGGCCTCAGCTCAAGGTGCAACATGGAAATCACAGGCCAAGTGCCACCCTGTTGCAGCCCCGAGACTCAGAGGCAGTAGTGTGGTGGGCATTCGTGCTCATAGTAAATCCCTCTCCAGCCGTGTGTGGTCTGACCTTACATCTGTCATTCTGACTCCACCCACCGGCCACTCTGACCATGGTTCCAGTGCTTTGCTTTGCTTGTCTGGAGTGGATGGTGAACCTTGAAGATCGCCATCCTTCAGGGAGTACTCATTTTCAGGGAACAGTTGTTCAAAAGAAGAAACATCCCTCAAAGTACCTAGACAGTTTAAATGACAGAATCTGAAGAAAGTCCCCTGTTCCTGCTGTTTCAAAATAAAAAATAAGGCTGAGGTTGTAGCTTGGAGGTAGAATGCCCCTGGGTTCTATCCCCAGTTCCTCAAAAATAAACAAATAAATAAAGACCACATAAGTACACTAATGGGATAATAGATAGAGGCCACTGTATGTGTGTGAATGTGCACATCTGCGTGCTCGTGCGTTTGTGTGTGTTTGTGTGTTACTGGAGATTGAACCCAAGGGAATTCTACCTCTGAGCTATTTTATTTTAAATAGGGTCTCACTAAGCTTTGCAGGCTGGCCTCAAACATGCGATCCTCCTGTCCCAGCCTCCCAAATACTGGAATTACAGGCATGTGCCTGGAAGCCACTTCTTTAAAAACAACTGAAAACTATTACAACTTATCAAAAAATGAGTTTTATTTTAGTGATTTATTAAAAAATAAATTATATTTATAAATTCAAATCTATTTATGTAATATATTTTATTTATTTAATCTCTTAGCCTAAGCAACTGTATTTCTCAAATCATGTCAATTATAAAAGTAAAGAGAAGAGAGAGAGAGAGAGAGAGAGAGAGAGAGAGAGAGAGAGAGAGGGAGGGAGAGATATGGAGATTCTTTTCCTACATTTTCCCCTTGGGTTTCCCATCCAGTGTTCCCATTCAATAGCTTTCCCTCATACTAGCAAGAAAACACAAGTAAGAAGAGAATTTCATTCAATAAATAAATAAATAAATAAATAAATAAATAAATAAATAAATAAAATTATCCAAGAATTAACTTCATTATAAAAATATCAGATATCCAAACAGATAACTACAAAACTCTACTGAAGATTTAAAAGGTATATTTGGTAAATAGACATAAATATCATGTCCCAAAATGTCACAACATAACAAAAATATCAATTTCTCAAGTTATAAATAAATGTAGCTAAATCTCAATCAAAATTTCAACTGGCTTTCCTAAAGGCTGATAAAGTTAATCAAAAACTTTTCTAAAAGAAAAATAAACATGTGATAGTACTGAAGAAAACGTCATGAATGAAGAAGAGGTGGAGGGTGTATAAATTTTCTTCCCATCAAAATTCTACGTTAAAAAATGTCAGAAATAAAACATTTTATAATAGCACGGTACCTTAAAGTGGCTCAAGCATAGAAAGAGATAAAGAGAACTGAGCTGCAGCACAGAAAGAGATGGGAGCATATATTAGTGGTTTTAATATTTTATTTTTCTTAAATCATGGTAAAATATATACACACAAAATTTACCATTCTGTTTGTGTGTGGGGATACTGGGGGGTGGAGCCCAGGGGCTTTCTATCTCTGGGCCACACTCCCAGTCCTATTTTATACTTTACTTGGAAACAGGGTCTCACTAAGTAGCTGAGGCTGGCCTCGAACCTGTGCGATCCTCCTGTCTCAGCCTCCCAAGCGAGGGGATTGCAAGGGTGCGCCCTTCTAACTGTTTTAAGTGTAAGGTTAGTTGCATTAACTCCATTAACGATGTTATACAAACATCCCCAGCACTTAATCTCCAGAATTTTTCTTCATCTTTTAAAACTGAAATTCTGTACCTAACATATAGTAACCCTCCATTCCCGACATCCTGCCGACCCATTAGCCATCATTCTACATTGTTTCTGAGAATCTGACAGGTCTAGGTACTTCATATAGGTGGAATACACACTGCAGCAGGGCCAGAATTTCCTTCCGTTTTTAGGCTGAATGATGTTCCATTATATATGTACATATCACATTTTGTTTAATCGTCTGTAGATAGGTGCTTGGGCTATTATAAATCGTGCTGCAAAGAACATGGTGTGCAATCCCCAAGTCCCTGCTTCCAATTCTGTGGAAGTGCTGGATCATATGTTAAATCTCTTTTTAATTTTTGTTAGGAACTTTCTTACTATTTCCCATAGTGGCTGTACCATTTTACATTCCCACCAGCAGTGAGCAAGGACTCAAATTTCCCCACACTGCCTCCAACACTTGTTTTCCAGGCTTTGTTGGTTCGTGTGTTTGTGTATGTTTTTCATAACAGTCACCCTAATAGATGTGAAGCAAAACCTCATTATGGTTTTGATTGGCATTTCCCTAATGATTAGTGACACTGAGCATCTTCTCTTGTACCTATTGGCCATTTGCATGTCTTCTTGGAAGAAATGTCAATCAAAGCCCTTTGTCTTTCTTTGGGGTTCTCTCCCACAGCCTTAGTAAGGCATCACTTACAAAAAAAAAAAATATATATATATAATATATATATATATATGTGTGTGTATGTGTATATGTATGTATATATGTATATATATGAAGTGCACAGCATGAGGTCTTCATACACACACGTGTATGTGTGTGAAATCGTTCCACAATCAAGTGAACATATCATCACCTTCTCTAAGTATCATTTTCTCTTTGTGTGTAATCATTCAGCACATTTCAAATCAACAAAGCATTCTTATTAGCTATAGACACCATGTGGACTTGGGGTCTCCACAACATATTCATCATATAAGCAAATATTTGCACCTTTTGACCAACATCTCCCCCTTTCCCCACTGCTCAGCCCCTGGTACCCACCCTTCCTATCTCTGTCCTCATGAATGTGAGCACTCAGTACTGTCTGTCTGTGTCTGGATTACTTACCTTAGCATACTATCCTCTGGGTTCACCCATGTCGTCAAAAATCCTTTGCCCAATTTTGAATCGGTCTGTTTACTTTTTCGTTGAGTTTGAGGAGTTCTACATTTACGTATTGGATATTAACACAATGTGATTTTCAAGTATCTACCTCATTCTGGAGATCTCCTTTTTACTCTGTTAAGAGTGTCCTCTGAGCCAGGCGCGGTGGTGCAATGCCAGCAATCCCAGTACTTGGGAGGCTGAGACAGGCAGATTGCAGGTGCAAGACCAGCCTCGGCAACTTAGGAGGATCTTCACAACTTAATGAGGCCCTGTTTCAAATAAAAAAACAAATAGGGCTGGGAATGTATCTCAGAGGTAGAATGCACCTGAGTTCAATCCCTAGAACTACACAAAAAAGTCGTATGATCCACAAGTTTTGTAAACCGATGCAGTCCAAACTGCCTATTTTTTTCTTTTATTGTACACACTTTTGGTGTCATATCCAAGAAATTATTGCCAAATCCAATATGAAGCTCTTCCACTATGTTTTCTTCAGGAGTTTTGAGTTTTTGAGTTTTTTTTCAGCTGAAATTACATTTAGGTCTCTGTTCCATTTTTAGTTAACATGTGTACATGGCATTAGGTAAAGATTCCACTTCATTCTTTTCATATGGATGTATTAAGTTCACTTTTGTATTTAATTTATAAAGCTACAAGTAAAGCACCAGAGGAAAGAGAGCCCTTCCATAAATGGTCCTGAGACTAAGTATAAATAGACTAATAAGCTAAAATTGGTTTACTCCCACAAATTATAATACCCTTCAAAAGGAATAAGACATTAGATATAAAAGTATAACCACCCAGTTAACTGACTAAAATTACTAAAGGCAATCTTCCCCTCCAAAACAAACTACCGAGAAAAACACTTTCCAAGGAGTTAATAAAATGCAAAGCAAAGAAGATACCCCTTCTTGTCTATCAAACGCCAGAGGTGAGAGTGATGGGCCTCTCGCCTGTGCACATGGAGGTTTGTTAGGAGGAAAACTCTGTCAGTGGGGAAAACAGGATGAGAATAATCAGATGACTCCCAAGCCCAGATGACATGGACGAGAACTAGAAAAATATAAATTAATAGAGTTGATTCAAAAAGTAACACCAAAGCACAAATACCTTATAAACATAAAGAACTCAATTAAGTGGTTGAGCAGCTATGAGCAAAGTCTCCAAAAACTTCAATATACAAAAACCTCCAACTGTTTAAATGTCTTCTGAGCACAGAGGACAAAGAGGGAAATTCCGAATTCTCTTTAAGAAGGGCAGCCTAGTGAGGACAAACTGATAAAATAGCACATAACAGAAAAAGGGCAATTATTATTTTTGGTTTTTCAGAATACAAGGGATTGAACCCAAGGACATCCTTTCTCAGAACAACCCTTTTTCTCTTTTAAATTTTTTTGGTTTTTAAATATGATCTTACTAGGTTGCTGAGAATCTTGCTGTGTTTCTGAGGCTGTCCTCAAATCTTCATTCCTACTATCTTAGCCTCTCAATACTTAAATTACAAGGGTTACGTTAGGGATTATATCACACCCAGTTCTAATTGCTCTTAAACAGAGATATGTAATACTTAAATAAAACATTTGAAGGTGCAATTCAGCAGTACATCAAAAAGAATAAAGAATAACATAGGGAAAGGGAGGTTCATGTCGGGAATAAAGAGATGGTTTAGGAAGAGGAAGCACATTAGTAAAATTAATTATGAATAACAAAGAATGAAAAATATGATCATTTGGTAGATGTCTAAGAAGGAGCTTGTTGAATCTCAACCTCCATCTCATATGACAGAAAGGATCAGACAGTCAGGCACTGTGGCACATGCCTGCACTTGGCTATTATGAATAATGCTGCTTTAAGAACGGGTATGAGGCTGAGACGAGGAGGACCACAGCTTTGAGACCTGCCTCTGCCATTTAGCGAGACTTCCAGAAACTGAGGAAGATCCTACTTTGAAATAAAAAGTAAAAAGGGCTGGTAGTGTGGCTCAGACATAGAGTGTTCCTGGGCTCAGTCCTCAGAGTGTGTGTGTGTGTGTGTGTGTGTGTGTGTGAGAGAGAGAGAGAGAGAGAGAGAGAGAGAGAGAGAGAGAGAGACAGAGAGAGAGACAGAGAGAGAGACAGAGAGAGAGAGAGAGAAAGAGGACCAGGGTGAGAGGGAGAGAGCGGAGAGGGAGGGAGGGAAAGAGAGAGACCCATGCCTTTGCATACATTTTAAGTTACTCTGTAATCTCAAGCACACTTTACCAAGTTCTGAGATGGCTCAAGAGCTCCCCCACTTGATGTCCACTCCCGCTGTAATCCCTGCCCCTGTGTGGGCAGGCCTCTGAGTGTAACGACGTTCAGTCTCCCTAGGTTACACTGCCTGCCAAGGATGGACTTCAGAGATGTAGGGTCAAGCATTGCCTAACGATGGAGACACCTTCAGAGAAAAGTGCCATTAGAGGACATCATCCTTGCTCAAATATCATAGAGTGTTATTACACAAACCTGGATGGAATGGGTAAACTGCTCCATGTGGCTTCTTGGTGCAGTCAACAAACACTGTACCGGGAGATGTATGAGTGGGCACCATCACATGGAAACTGCTTTATAGTCAATGTAGGCGTGTAGTCTAAAGCAATGATAAAAAGTACAGAAGAGCAAATCCATAAACCAGCAACAGCAACTTACATCGTCTTCTGACCTGTATGTAATCGTACATGCTACCCAGGTATACGCCTGACAGCACAGTAGGTGTGTTTATACCAGCATCGCCACAAACACAGGATAAATGGGCTGTGCCGTGTTAGGACAGTCACCGCCCCAGGAGGTGACACGTCTCCAGCCCCATGAACACCTCATGGTGGTGCCGCCATCACGTGTTTGCTATGTTGTTGGCCAAAACATTACATGGTACATGACTGACGTAGATGCCAAATTGGTTTGCCGTTGACTTAGTTGAATGGCAGATTCTCCTGGGTGGGCCTCGCCTCACCGAGAGCCCTTTGGGTCAAGGCTATTTCTGGAGTCAAAGATGAGAATCAGCCAGAGAGGGATTGTACTGCTGGCCTTGCAGAAGGAAGCTGACATGCTGAGACCCTCTAGAGCTGAGAACGACCCCAGCTAGCAGCTTGCAAGAAAGTGGGGCCCCGAGTCATGTAACCCCCAAAGCAAATTCTGCCCACCACCTGAGGCAGTTTGGAAGTGAATCTTTCCTTTGATGAGCATTGAGTCTGTCTTCAATTTCAGCCTCTAGACGCTGAACAGGAGACCCACAAAAATGCACCAAACCCCTGGCCTATGAAACTGAAGGATGACAAATCTGTGTCTTTCTAAGCTGCTACACTGGTGGCCATTTATTGTACAGCAACAGAAAACTGATACAACTACCTAGTAACAAGGAGTGCGAGAAAGCAAGAAAAGTTGGATATACTGAGAAGAGGGTGGAATTATCACTCTGTGAAAATGATATCAGTATCTAATTAGAGAATGCTAGAGAAGTGGCTGAAAATTAACCATATAGGAATTTGGTACATCACTTGGTTACAAAATCATTACATTGGAAAATTGTACCGGTAGTTACACCTGACGAGCACCGACTCAATGCCATGGTTCTCCTAAGTGTTTATACTCTAACTCCTTTTATCCTGACCTGACCACCCTGAAAGGTGTGTGATTCTTGAATGTGTATGTGTACAGACGAGCAAATGGAAGTCTAAGGAGGTGCGACGTGTGCCCACGTCCCATGGTGGACGGTGTTCAGACACAAGCTCTTAAATTGCAGAAAAAGAGCTTTCCTGCACATAGGCAAGCAAAGACTGGAGAGAAAAGAGAATGAAATAAAGATCTCACAACAGCAAAGGAACAGACAGAATGTCTTGTCATAAACAGGCCTAACAAGAGATAATCAAGGGCACTCTCACGAATGTCTTAAACAACTACAGAGGGGCGTAATCGGCTTCCACAGTAGCTGGGGAAAAACATTCAGTTTTAAAATACAAGGCCTAAATAATGCATATGTTCCACGCAATTCTAATTAAAATATTAAAAAGGACAAAGAAAATCTGTTCAATAAAAAAGTTCATCACTCAGGAGAGAGTTAAACTTGCTCTCTACCTCAGTCTTTATCCTAAAATTAGTTCCCAAGGAATTAAAGAGAAACACATAAACTAAAACACGAGTGTTCTAGAAGAAAATGGGAGAAATTAAAACAACAACAACAACCTTGAAGTCAGCCTTGAAGCACAAAACGGCAGCACAAGCCACACAAAAAGATTAATGAATTAAATTTTTAAAGTTTGTATTTTCTAAAAATTAAGTAAGTTGTGTGCAGTAAGAGCCTGCACTTCTGAAAGTGAATGGGAGGCACACCAGTCCCCACCCCATGTTGGGCGTGGCCATTGCTGATTGGCCATGTTGCTTGGAGTAGCAGGTGCCGTCACCTATGGCCTGTGGACTCATCACACGTGCCCTCCCACCTCCTCTGAGCCTGGGCCCCAGCATGGATGCACCGCAGAGCAGAAACCCAAACCCAACCCAGAGCCTGTAGCCCACAGGGAACCCACCCAGGCTGACCAGCAATCGCTGACCTCTGGCGTGACCTTTTAATGTAATAATACTGTGGAAAAGCCAATGAGCATATTTGCAATTTATAAAGAACAAGAACTAGGACCATTTTTAAATGAAGAAAATATTAATAATACATACAATATTCAAAAGATGGATTTTCTTAATTTACAAGGAGTTCATATACATTAATAAGAAAAAGGAATAACTTTGTAAGAACAAATTAACTAAATAGACGCTATGAATGGGATGTTCACATTTTTAGTAGGGAGTCAACTTATAATAGGATGCTTTTACCTGCTCACGTGTTTAAAAACAAGCCTAAAAAGTCAGAGAAATATTTTCATCCATTGGACTGACAATGTTTTTGTGAAGTTTGGGGAAAACCTAGTTGCCAAGTGGGTGAGAGAAAAAAAGTCCTCTTAAACATTATTGATATTGGCAAAATTCGATGTAGACTTTCTTTAATTTTATATTCCTCTAATTTATAATATCTCTGAAAATAAAACATATACTCACATATTTCACTACTAGGAATTGAGCCTATGGACATATCAGAAATATACCAAGCCTTTACAGAGAGGATGTACTGTAACAAGTTGAACTGGTGTGTAGCATAATTAAGGGCCCATTTAATAAAATTTGATATTTACCTGTTATGTGTTTATATATTATGTAAGGTAGACCTGTTTAGGCTAATATGAAATGATCTCTAAGATAAATAACTGACAAGCAAGACACAGCCTAGTGTGCAGAGAAAGACCTTCGTTTGTATAAACAAAAAGAGATTGAAGGCTGGTACTAGGTAGTGTTTCTCTCTGGAAGGGTGCACAAGAATCTCAGCAGTGAGAAACTGAGAGAAAGGTGGATGTGCTGGGGGGGGCACTGGAGACTGAACCTAGGGCATCTACCTCTGAGCTACACCCCCAGTCCTATTTTACTACTTGGTTTGGAACGGGGTGTCACTAAATCGTGGAGGGCCTCACAAGCTGCTGAGGCTGGCCGCGAACCTGTGGTCTTCCTGTCTCCGCCTAGCAAGTGCTGGGATGACAAGCGTGCGCCACCACGCCGGGCTGGGGTTTGCTTTTAAACATGCCATTTTCGATAATGTGAATCTCTCCTCCACACATGGCTTAGGTAATGCACATTTCAAAATCTGCATGTCACTGGAAACTAGATCTTCACTTGTAAGAATTGCTAGTAGAAGCCAAAGGTGTCTTTATAATTATGAAAACCGGACACAATGTAGGTGCTCAGCAAGAGGGAGCTGCCTCGAATTATCGGATCCCTTTCAACTGCTGAGATTGAACCAAGTTATGAAGACCATGAATGCTGTGTGGACGGGTTCACACTCGATAAAAGAAAAGGAAGAAAAGAAAAGTCACAAAATGGGGGCCAGGTAGCTACAAAATGGTTTGCTAACTTCCTTCTGTTGAGTAAGTAGGTTCATACAGACACCAGCACAGATGCGTAAAGAGCCCGGTACTTGCATCTCAGCGGCTCTCTGGCTAGGGCGACTTGGGCTTCCTCCCTGTTCTAATTCCCATGGTTTATAGATGACAGAAATCCCTTTATTGAAACCAAAGCCATCCTTTATTCTGAGGGGGGAGACAGGCAGATGGGTGGAAATAACTCCCTACAATGTTCCTGCCACCAGCAGGGGGCTGGCCCGGGCTGGAAGCTGCCCAGCGCCCCGCGCTGCACAGAACTGACCTCCAGGGGCTCTGGATCATGGTGGCCACTGGTCTGAGTGTGGAAACTACATGAGCATGTGGAGGGCTCTGAGGTGGCAGGCTCACCAGCAAGGTGCGCGGGTGTCTGCTCTCTGATGGAGAAGAGTGAGAACTGAAGAGATAAATACAAGTCCCAAGGAAGGACTGGAACCAGAAGCCCGATACATCCAAGAGCTTCTGCCCTCCCCCCCTCAACTACTAATGCCAAAGATGTATACCTATGCATCTTTGTATATGCGTGTGGCGGGGTGTGGTGGTGCACACCTGTAATCCCAGTACTTGGGAGGCTGAGACAGGAAGATTACAGGGTCGAGGCCAGTCTAGTCAATTTAGTAAGACCCTCGACAACTCAGCAAAACCCTGTTCCAAAAATAAAAAGGGGCCAGGGGTATATCTCAGAGGTAGAATGCCCTTAGATTCAATCCTGGTACCAGAAAGAAGGAAAGATGGGAGGGAGTGAGAGAGAGAGAGAGAGAGAGAGAGAGAGAGAGAGAGAGAGAGAGAGAGAGAGAGAGAGAGAGAGAGAGGAGGGAAGGAAAGAAAGAGAAAAAAGAAAAGAGGACGTGCAGTTATATCAGCCTGTTTGGAGAGAATGTCACATGAACCACTTGCAGATTGTTTTTATTCACTTCATTTAGAAGTCTCCTCTTCACACAACAATAAAAAACAATGTATTTGTTGATATGGAACATTAATTCCATTAAAATCGCATTATGTGTAATGAAAAGCTATCAGAGTATAATTATGCAGGCAAATTCACAGACCCACATCAACTTTTAAATCCACTGGAATTACAATAGGAACTGAACCTGTCTGGTAGAAAAATTGCCGTTTCATTTCCAAATGATTATGAATAAAGACCCACTGTACTAACGTTATCAACCCAGCGCTGTTTATGCAAACGCCCGAATCCGTGCCTGTTCCTCAAAGGAGCAGCGTTTTCTCAGGGCCACTGGAGCCAGAAACGGGGCTCCCAGGATTAGCCCCCCAAATGCACTCTTCTTGGAATTGTGCCCCGGAGCCCAGCACCAGCTGACTAAACCCCAAAGGTGCCCAAGTTCATGCACCTGGCACGTGGCTGGCGCCACCCGGCAGCTCTGCTCCACACCTGGCTGGCCCCTCTCCTGGATCTCCTGGCCTCTGCTCTCCCATCAGGGACTCAGTCCAGAGCACGTCAGTCCCCCACAAGGGCAGAGGATTTCTTCCCGGGGGAGGGCAACGGGCTGTGTTTTGGGTCCCCCTGACCTATGGCCACACTGGTTGAAATGACACACTCTGGAACACGGGGTCTCCACCTAGGACCCCTGCCTGCATTCATCACCACTGTGGACCCATTTCCTACACAGCAAAACCACCTTGTTAAAATGCACAGTGAACTTTGCCATCACCCCCCAGGTCTCGGCATTCTCCCCTCCAGGGATGGGTCTTCTTTGTCATTGGGGCAAATTACCCAATCCTCAGGCTCAGGCTCCTGCCCACCAGCCCTGCCTCCTCCGGGTCACTTCACTCTCCTCCCCTGCACAGCTGGTCACCCAGAATGCAGCAACAGCTAAAAGGCGGCCAGTGTCCTGGGTCCAAGCGCCCCCGCTCCTGTTGACCTGGGCTGCACAGCAAGCTGTCTTTTCCATCTGTGTGGTCCCTGCACTGGCAAGGGGCCTCATGGTGCAGAAAGCATAGACATGAAGTTCTCAGCACGTGCAGGCTCTGCTGCTGCCCCCTCCCAGCTCGGGCAGCTTTGCACTACCCTCCTGTCCAGTGCAGTGGGCACGGTGATGGAGCAGAGCCCCTAGGGCAATACCCTGACTTCCTCCCTCTGTCTTTTCTAACAAAAACAATGCAAGTTCAATATATAAAAAGTTAGGAACACCAGATAAGCTAAAGGAAGACAATGAGACCGTCTATGCTCACACTTTTCTGCTCTGGTTTGAGAGTATCCGTGAAGAATTCACCTGCTGGAAGCTTGGTCCCCAACATGGTGATGTTAAGGGTGGTGGGAACTTTTAGAGGTGGTTAGGGGGTGGTTAGGCCCCTGCCCTCTTCTCAATTCCTGCCTTGAACTCCAATGTCAGTGTCTACTCCGTGCCCTTGAACCTCCAGAATGGTGAGCTAAGTAAACCTTATTTCTTTATGGTCTTATACAACAGAAAACAAATTAAATTTACCATCTGCTAACATGCACCTGAGTTTTCACAAATTAACTTTTATAAAAATGAGCAAATAAGGCGACCTAACTGAGGAGATGGGGGGGGGGTTCTAATGCCCCTGATGTACTTTAAGAAACATATCAGTGTCAATCACTAAGCCAAACATGAGAAGGAGGGAGGGGGAGGGAGGGGATGGGAACTGGTTATGGGCTAACCGGATGATGTGTACATGTATGTCTCCACCATCTTGTGTCCCATTAGATGTATAAATACAATACACCTATAAAAACGTTTTAAAGTAGTAATCTGTAAATACAGGAGGTGGCCACCACCACTGACAGTGTTCACATGAAAAGCCACGGCATCACAGGAGGGAATTCTGAAATCACACAAACAATAAAAAAGAAAAAAAACCAGAGTCATGATGTGGCTAGTGGCCCTTTCCCATCACACTGGACACATCAAGGTGTCGACATCACACCCTCTAGGTATTCACTGACATCATTTCCATAGCTAACTGTGATCTCACAGTATGACAACACCATCATTTATTTGAAGAGTCACCTAGTACTAATCTGTGAACGTTTGGTATTATATAAACATGTGAGCAAAACAGTTTTTGAAAAAGCTGATAGAAACATGAATTTAATTTTTCTGATCTGAATAGCTTTTAAATATAATTTGAGAAGTCAGACTGTTCCTGGAGACACTACTGCTTGCTTACAACCTTTTTGGCTGCTTCTACCATTGACTTTGAACTTTCTACACTTGATGCTCTGGCAATGAAAGTTGAGGGCGCTCACTTTCTCAGCGACGCCCCACACAGCAGAAATGACCAACTCCACACACTGTCTCTCCTCCCCCCACTTTCTAAATTCCAACAGGGGAACCGCCCAGCTCTGCTCTCCCAGCATTCAGTGTTGAGCCAAGACTGTAAAGACTGTCCATAACTGAGCCACATGGAGCATTATAATGACTTTTAAAAAATCACACCATAATGTTTCATTAGTTAATTGCCTTGTTTTTCATTTAAGCCTTTCATATATCTACCAAAAATCCATTCTGCATTCACCTGCAAGCCTGAGTCTCCCTTGGTTGGTGATGTTTGAGCAACTGAGGCCCGTGTGCTCGGGGTTCCTTGGGTGTGTCCTTCTTAGATCCCAGAACCTGCTCCTAATGTACATGATTGTCCCAGTGGCTCAGGGCGCCAGAGACCTTGGAGAGTTCCACCCACCCCGAACTCCCCTACATCTCTCTCCTGGGATGGATGGAGCCCATAGTTTTGGATTTTTGTCTTTTATTTTTTCCAATATGTTCCCTAATTTTTGATCATCCATTTGTCAGAGAAAAGGTTTTTATAGAAGGTTGAATTTTGAGACCCAGTAGGGTGTAGTGGCACACACTAGTAATCCCAGCACTTGGGAGGCTGAGAAAAGAGGATGGAAGGTTTAAGACCAGCCTCAGCAACTTAGTGAGGCTCGCAGCAACTGAGCAAGACTGTTTCCAAATAAAAATAAAATAAAATAAAATAAAATAAAATAGGGCTGGCAGTGAAAAGGTCCCTGGGTTCCATCCCCAGCACCCCTAAAAATATTTTTGAGATCCTGTATCTCAGATATAGAAAAAAATTTGAAGGGCTGGGATGCTTGGTGCCTGATGGGAATACCCGGAACTCTACAACGGTTTTCCGTTCACTAAGTGAAGTGCTGGGTGCTCCAGGTGGGTATGAACCTGGAGCCTCCTGTCTTTCAGTCTGGGAATGCATTTATATCATCATCTTGCCATGCCCCCATCTCGGCTTTCCCTTTGGCCTCTGTGGTCCTATTTCTAGTCACTGGCTCACACTCTCAATTCCCTTTCTTCTCCGTTTCCAAATATCTGGTCTCTTTTGTTCAATTTTCTGAGATATATCCTCAACTTCATCTTTCAACTCATTCTATGGCTTTCAACTTTTCAGTTTGAAAAATTTCAAATACCTATAAAAGTAGGAAAACAAAGTGTCTAACCATCTCTTTAACCCACCACCTTGGTTAATAATTTTGTTAGATTGCCTCATCCCTTTCTTGTTGACTTTTTAAGCTAAATTACAAGCATTATGACAGTCTGCCTTTAGATTCTCAGTATGCATATTAAAATAAGCATAATCACAAAACCACCAAAACATTTCAACATTCTAAATACTAATGAAATATCTTAATATAATCTGCGAGTTCTAATCTGGCATCTTTCATATTTAAGTCTTTAAACCACCCCAAAATGGTTATCGTGTATATGGCCAGTTCCTCCAGCACCATTTATAGCTGGATCCCTCTATTTTGCCCAAATCCATGTCACCTGCTCCACCATTTATCCAAGTTTCATATATGTACTTCAGGGCTCCAAATTGCACTTTGCTGATAAAGTTGTCTGTCTGTGCACATTCACTTAATTTCTATAGCTTTACAATGAGTCTCACTACAAAGTAGCAAATATTCCTTCTAACTTGTTTCTTGAACTGGTGATTGAACCTAGGGGAATTCTACCTCTGATCTATAACCCCACAGCCTTATTATTATTATTATTATTATTATTATTATTATTATTATTTTAAACAGTCTCATGTACTGGTCTTGAACCTGCAATCCTCCTGTCTCAGCCTCCCAAGTACTAGGACTTCAGATATGTGCTACTGTGCCTGGCTACTTCCAGTTTCTTCTTCATTTTTTTATAGCACCGGGAATTGAACCCATGGTTCTACCTCCAACCTATACCCCAGCCCTATATTTTTAAAGTATTTGTTATTTATTTATTTTTATTTATTTATTTACTTTTGTGGGTCTGTGGATGGAACCCAAGAGCACTCAACCTCTGAGCTACACCCCCTGCCCTATTTTTTATTCTTTATTTTGAAACAGGGTCTCACTAAGTTGTGAAGGGCCTCACTAAGTAGCTGAGGCTGGCCACGAACCTGCGGTCCTCCTGTCTCAGCCTCCCAAATACCGGGATTACAAGCGTGCGCCACCACATCTGGATTTTCAACTTCTTTAGAAGTCTCCCTGGCCTATAACTCTTTCGTATAATTTTGCATTTATTTTGTTAAATCTCAATCTCCCCTCAAAAAGTTCTATAGGGATTTTTTAAATATAATAACATCTTATTTTAAAAAATAGCATCTTTGCAGTATTGTATCTGCCTTGCTTTGTGAATGTGGTATATTTTTCCATTTATTTATGATGATTTAGTGTCTTTTGATAAAGTTTTACTCATGTGTGTGTGTGTGTGTGTGTGTGTGTGTGTGTGTGTATGTATGTGTGTGTGTACTTTTTACTGGGTACTAAACACGTGGACATTCTACTTCTGAGCTATACCCCCAGCCCATTTCAGTTTTCATTTTGAAACAGGGTCTTGCTAAATTGCTGAAGCTGATCTCAAACCTGTGATCCTCCTGCCTTAGCCTCCCCAGTACTGAGAAAACAGAAACACACTGTCGTGCCCAGCTAAGTTTTATATTTTTGACATCCATGATTTACACATTTTCTCATTAGATGCATTTCTAGGTTCCTTATTTTTGTGCAATAACAAATAATATTCTTTAAACACTCAGATTTTCAGTCTGTGACTGAAGTATAAAAATATGGCTGACTTTTAGTGTACCAACCTTTTTAACCACGGTGCCAAACACATTGTCTAAATGATGTATAGATGTCTCCTTCCTGATTTGAAAGGAAATACTTCAGGTTTCCCTCAGTAATAATGAAACTGTTCTGTTAAGATCCTTTTTTTTTCCCCCATCGCTTAGGTTCTACTAAATTTTTTCTATAGATTTTGTCTTATTTGGTGCATTGTAATAAAAAAAATCATACTGGGGTATAGAGACAGGAACACAACTCCTTCCAAGTTCCATCATCCGTTTTACCCATAGTCATTGACCTTGGGATTGGTAATTGTAGATACGCAGCATTATTTCAACTGTTACACTCAATATCTTCACCCCTCCTCCCTTCCCGAAACCCCCTCAATCATTACATTGGAGTCTCTGCTTTCCTGCGTGACTTGCCTTTATTTCTGAATTTCTCTCTAGCTTCCATGTGTAAAAAAAACACATACATCTATTCACTTTGGGAGACTGGCTAATCTCACTTAATAATCTTGAGTTCCACCCATTTTCCCAAATACGACATGATTTTGTTCCTTTTTTTATGGCCAAGTAAAACCCCAGTGTGTGTATGCTCCGTGGTTTTGTGATCCATTCCTCGGTCGATGGACAACTAGGCTGGGCCCGTAATTTGGCTGTTGTAAAATGGCGCCACTTTGGCTATGGTGTGTGCGTTGACAAATGTGTAGGGATTCGGTAACTTTCTGATCTCTTTTGTATCTGCGGCTCTATCTCTTTTTCATTTATAATAGAGGTAATTTATACCTTCTTTTTTAAAATTCTTATTCATTCTCAATATGCTTGTCTATCTTGTTAGAGCTTTTATTTTTTATTTATTTATTTTTTGCGGGTCTGGGGATGGAAACTCCAAGCTACACCCCTTGTCCTATTTTTTATGAAACAGGATTTCTCTAAGTTGCAGAGGGCCTCACTAAGTAGCTGAGGCTGGCGCGAACCGCGATCTTCCAGTCTCAGCCTCCCGAATGCTGGGATGACAAACGCCACCACGCCCGGCTTTGTTAGATCTTTTAAAGGCAGACCTTTTAGTTCAGTTGCCTATTTCTTGATTGGGTTGTTTGTTTTGCTAGTGTAGAGTCTTTTGAGCTCTTTGTATATTCTGGATATTAGCCCCCTATCAGAATGGTGGCTGGTAAAGATCTTTTCCCATTCTGTAGGCTTCCTCTTTAGGTTATTGATAGTTTCCTTTGATGAGAAGAAACTTTTTAGTTTGATGTTATCCCACTTGTTTATTCTTGCTTTAATTTCCTGAGCTTTGGGGGTTTTGTTGAGAAAGTTACTGCCTGTGCCAATATGTTGTAGTGTTGAACCTATGCTCTCCTCTACTAACTTCACAGTCTCAGGTCTAATTTCTAAGTCTTTGATCCATCTTGAGTTGATTCCTGTGTTTGGTGAGATATAGGGGTTTAGATTCATCTTTTTACAAATGGTTAGCCAGTTCTCCCAGCACCACTTGTTGAAAAGGCTGTCTTTTATCCAGCGTATGAGTTTGGCCCCTTTGTCAAAGATTAATTGACTGAAGATGTGTGGGTTTGTTTCTGTATCTTCTATTCTAATCCACTGGTCAGTATATCTGTTATTGTGCCAGTACCATGCTGTTTTTACTACTACTGCTTTATAGTATAGTTTGAAGTCTGGGATTGTAATGCCTCCTGCATGTTTCTTATTGCTGAGAATTGCTTTGGCTATTCTGGGTCTTTTCTTTCTCCATATAAATTTCATTTTTGATTTTTCTAGGTCTCTGAAGAATGTCGCTGGTATTTTAATGGGAATTACATTGAATCTATAGATCAGTTTTGGCAGAATGGCCATTTTGATGATATTTATTCTGCCTATCCATGAACTCAGGATATCTTTCCATCTTCCAAGGTCTTCTTCAATTTCTTTCTTTAATGTTTTATAGTTTTTGTTGTAAAGGTCTTTTACATCTTGGGTTAGGTTTATTCCTAGGTATTTTATTGGTTTTGAGGTTATAGTGAATGGAATTGTTTTCTTTGTTTCTTTCATTGTGGATTCATTGTTGGCATAAAGAAAAGCCACTGATTTCTTTAGGTTGATTTTGTATCCTGCAACTTTGCTGAATTTGTCAACACTTCACAAAAGAAGAGATACAAAGGGCCAATAGATACATGAAAAGATGTTCTACATCACTGGCCATCAGGGAGATGCAAATCAAAACTACTCTGAGATTCCATCTAACCCCAGTCAGAGTGGCAAGCATAAAGAAATAACAACAAATGCTGGCGAGGATGTGGGGAAAGAGGAACTCTTTTACACTGTTGGTGTGAATGCAAACTAGTTCAGCCACTATGGAGATCTGTATGGAGATTCCTAAGAAAGGTGGGAATAGATCCACCATATGATCCAGCTCTACCACTCCTGGGTATCTTTCCAAAGGGGTTGAATTCAGAGAACTACAGCAACATATGCATACCTATGTTCATAGCAGCACAATTTGTAATAGCCAAAATATGGAACCAACCCAGATCTCCATCAACAGATGAATGGATAGCAAAACTGTGGGAAATACACACAATGGAATTCTATTCAGCCATAAAGAAGAACAAAATTATATCATTTGCTAGAAGATGGAAAGCCCTGGAGAACATTATGTTAAGTGAGATCAGCCAAGCACAGAAGGAGAAGGTACAGATGTTTCCTCTAATATGCCCAAACCAGGAAACACAGAGGATACCAGTGGGACTCCAGATAATGGAGGGGAAATATCAGCAAAGTTTGAATGGAAAGATAGGAGAGGAGGAAGGCTGAACTTGATTAATGAGGGTCTACATCTGAACATGTGTAAAATTATGAATATGACATGGTTAACCCGGATAACCATTGGTGGGAGGGGGGAAGGAAAAAAGGGAGTGGGGGGAGAGGGCACCAAATATAGTTTAAATGTATACCATTTATGTTCAATAAAAATTTTGTTTAAAAATAAATAAATAAATAATTTATGAAAAAAATAAAATGTAAAAATAAAAAAAACAAATAAAGGCAGACCTTTGAATTACATTCTGGTCTTGCTGACACTCTGTTCAGCAGCTGTATTTGCTGTGTTACTAATTTCTGTTTTATTTTCCCCATTACTGCAACGTATTCATTCTTTCCAAGTTAATTGAGCACTTAGTTCTTTCGTTTTCAGATTTCTTCTTTTTAAGTACTTAAGGCTATTAATTTCCATGATGATTTCTTTGACTAATGAGTCATTAAAATGTGTTTCTTAGGCTTCCAAATATATTAGAGCCATCCGTCTTCTTGTTATTGATTTTTAACTTAATTGAACTGTGGCCAAGGAGTGGGATCTCTTTAAAATTTATTCTTTAAATTTTTTTGGTACTTGCTTTATGAAACACTACATGATGAATTTGTTTTAAAAAAATACCCCATGTTTGGTGGAGAACATGTCTAAGCTACAGAATTCTGTATAAATCAACTATCAACTCTGCTAATTGGGTTCTTCATATTTTTACATTACTTTAATTTTCAATCTCATAGATATATCCATATTATATATGTATATAATTGATATGTATTGATATCTCTCCCTTTGATGCCAAATTGATATATTTATATCTCTAATTGTATCATTTTATTTATATAGTTTATATTTAATTAGAAGTAAACAAGAAATAAAATTGTGTCTGTCTAGTGTATACACCGATCCTTTTCCTAATAAGGATTTTTTATTTGGAATCTGTTAGAATAGCTCTGCCAATAATCTTTTGGTTCACATCTGCATAATCTTTTGGATAACATCTACTTGATTTATCTTCTGTACCTTTTTACTTTCAACCTTATCACCTCTTTAAGTTTAATACATGCCTCGAGAAAGAGTGTGTGACTACTTTGTTTTGTTCCTTGCTCTCACAATTTATGTCTTTTTTTTTGTGGTACTGGGGTTCCTGGAAGCCCTTCTACCTCCAGGCTACACTCCCAGACCTATTTTATATTTTTATTTGGAAACAGGGTCTCCTAAGCCAGCGCGCGCGGCTGGCTTCGAACCTGCGTGATCCTCCTGTCTCCGCCTCCCAAGCGCGGGGATTACAAGCGTGCGCCACCACGCCTGGCACAATTTATGTCTTTTAACAGCTGGGTTTATTCCACTTATTGAGCTCATTGAAATATCCAGATTTATTTTTTTTCATGTTATCTTGTTTTTCTTATTTCATTATCTTCTTGCACTTTACATTTATTTATTTAATTATTTAATTATTTTTTATTTTTTATTTATTTTTTCGTACTGGGGATTGAACTCAGGGGCATTCTAGCTCCAAGCCCCACCCCCAGCCCTATTTTTTATTCTTTAATTTGAAACACAGCCCCACTTAGTTGCAAAGTGCCTCACTAAGTAGCTGAGGTTGGCCACAAACCTGCAATCCTCCTGTCTTGGCCTCCTAAGTACTGGGATTACAAGTGTGCACCACCACATCTGGCTCTCCTTAATTTTATTGAAAGTTTTTTGCCGGGCGTGGTGGCGCACGCTTGCAATCCCCGCGCTTGGGAGGCAGAGACAGGAGGATCGCTCAGGTTCGAAGCCAGCCACGCGCGCCGGCTTAGGAGACCCTGTTTCCAAATTAAAATGTAAAAATAGGTCTGGGAGTGTAGCCCGGAGGTAGAAGGGCTTCCAGGAACCCCAGTACCACCAAAAAAAGAAAAAAAGAAAAAAAAGAAAGTTCTTCTATTCCATTTTTTCCTTCTCCCAATTTAGACTGTATACAGTTACAGTGTACTTCTCTGGTGATTTCACATAGAATGTCATTCACATGTACTTTCAAAAGGCCTAAAATAAGACAACAAATGAACCAGCCTCCCCCATTGCTAGAGGGTGTTTCCTTCATTCTTCCACAGCATTGGGAATGCCAATTCCCTGAACACCTCATCTAGAGAGTTTATGACATTTTTGAGATGTCTAGATACAGTTCTGTTTTCTCTATTCTCCCAAACATTCACAGCTTATGCTATTTGATTTTCTTTTTTTTCTTTTTCTTAAATACTGGCAATGGAATCCAGGGGCATTCTACCTCCAAGCTATGCCCCAGCCCTATTTTTTATTCTTTATTTTGAATCAGGGTCTCACTGAGTTGCACAGGGCCTGAGTAGCTGAGGCTGTCTGCAAACTGGGATCCTCCTGCCTCAGCCTCCTGAATGCTGGGATTATAAGCATGTGCCACCACGCCTGGCTCTATAATTTTTTCTTTTTAATTATTCATTCATTTGGTGAAGAGTGAATGGGTTCTTTATAAGGGCAATTCTCATTCCCTGGTTCTGTTGTGCTTTTTCTTGTTTGTTTTGTTGTTGATTTGTCTGGTATTTATATATCGTTCATTTATGTTCATAGCCCTAGGTACAATTCAGTCTCTCTAAATGGTGCAGCAGATTATTTTTCAAATAATAACACCACTCTAACTCCACTGTTTCTCTGGATTTGTGATACAAAATCCTTCCACAAATTCTACAATTCCCCAAATCCACTGTGATCTGAATTCACCAACCCCTACCCGCAGTACTCCATTCCTAAGGCGTCTCCTCCCCCCTTCCTACCAATTTCATGTTATGGCTTTCACACTCTGCCTCGTCTTCCTAAGACACTGACAGCCCAAGGAAATGTGGGGTGGTGGACGGAGAATATGTGGTTGGCATCAGAGTAGATCTCAGGGGACAATTAAACTATTCACTTTCACAATGCCTCCCTCATTACAAAGAAGCCAAGTCTCCAAGGTACGGAGTAATCTGTTCAGAGACACAAATTCAGGAAACTGTAAAGTCAACATGCAGAAGCTTAATCAATTTCGTGAAAGGATCAATGCTGGTAAACTGAGCTGTACCAAAGAAGCTATTCCATACTGAAACACGACGGTCAGAACTCTGCAGGCCTACACACAATGATCTGAGCAAGAGAAAAAGAAACGTTCACGTGGCTACAATATGGAAGCAGGTATATGTGATCTTGCAAATATGATTCATGGTTATTTTCCACATAAATCTTCTCAAATCAAAATTTGATTTTCCCTAATAGCTCTGGTCTACAAAGAATAGCTTTTAACAAGAAAGAAGACACGGGCATTCACTGCTCCTTTCATTTCATTTTCTGCAGAACTCTGCAATTCTATTTTTAATATTTGATTATACCATCCATGGAACTATATTCCACAAAAGCAATTATGTTTTGCTCATCAAAAAAAAAATCAGAATGGGGTAATGTGTGGCATATGAACGACTGTAAGAATAGAAGCAATTTAGAACATTTGAGAATAATGATTGGAATAATTTATTCAGAATTTACGGTAAACATGCTTGAAAGAAACACTCTCGTGGATGTACTCAAAGATTAAGTTATGTACTATACAATCTAAAAACGCATCGGAAGCCCAGTATTTAATCAGCACTACTGAAAACCTAAGATTTTATCCAGCGTGCCCTAATCACCAGCTCTCTTTTCCACATACAGGATTGACATAACGTACTTTCTTTGTCTTTGAGGGCTTGTCTAAATGTCTATAAAGTGGTGACACAGAAGCATCCAACAGGTGGCGACCCCTTCCTGTGATGCACGGAGACCAGCCTCTTCCGTCAACACATCACAGGCTGAGAGCAGATGCATCCTCCGGATCTCTCCTGTCACAGCTCCCAGGCACGGTTCTGAGAATCTGTTTGGTGTGGCACATCTATAAAAATCAGGTTCAACAGGTAGGGGGCGCACCTGTGCTTGAGTCACACTTCTGAAATGAAGCTCCTGGTTGCACAGGTCTTCACTTCCAGGTAGGATAAAGAAGATAGCAGCATGGTGGTGTCCCCAGTAAGACTTAGAAAAACATGGACATGAACTTAAGAGCTATGAAACCCAGTGGGACTGCAGGAGAAGCCATCCTCCCACCCCAGGAAGGGAGCTAAACTCTGCAGCTTTCTTCATCCCACAGATGGTGGCCGATTCTATGTCCACGCAGGTGCCGGAGATCTCTGGCTTTGCAACACTAGAAACTTTGCCACTCTTCTGGGAACCCCAGGAGAGATGGGCCAAGCACCGAGTGGCTTTTCCCTTGGACTTTTCCAAAAGTAAGAGACGATGAAATCTTTTTAAAAGGATTGCTAAAAAGCAACACAAAGAAAACAATTATAATTGGGAGACACAAGAGATGTTGAAGGTGGAAAGAATACAAAAGATTTTCCTTTGAGAACTCTTAAAGACCATGGCATACAAGCACAAAACCGCAAACCCTCTCTGATTTGGCATAGCCTGATTTAATATGGTCGCCATCAGAAAATTAAGCTAGCCAACAGACTTCAATATGATCATAATTGCTATGTCCAGGGAAACAGAACAGATGAGCAAAATAAAGAAAAGAAGAAGAAATCCACCAGATAAATATAACTTGCAAAAATAATCAGAAAAAATGTAAAACTAAAATATACAATATCCAAAATAAATAAAAGATGGGTTTAATACAGAGTTAAGATACAGCAGAATATAAAACTAGTAAACTAGAAAAGAAGTCAGTGAAAAATAAGTTTCCAAACTAAAACAGAGGAGGGGTTACCCTAAAGAGTATTAAAAAGATGTAGGGCACAATGAGAATGTCTAATGTATATGATTCAAGTCCCAGAGAGAAAAAGGATAAGGCACTGGCATGTTTTTCACTACTGTGATAGTGAGTTTGTGTTACTAACACAAAATACTCGAGCTAACTAAGTTATGAAAAGAAAAAGGCTATCCAGCTCACAATTCTAAAGTTTCCAGTCTATGACTGAGTGGCCCCCTGTTTCAGCCTCTGGTGACACTGCACATCCTGGCAGGAACATGTGGGAGAGAAAACTGCTCACCCATCAGCCAGGAAGCAACAAGAAAGAGGCAAAGACGATGTCCCCAAGTCCCTCTAAGTGCATGCCCCAGTGACCTATGGGCCTCCTATAATGGCCCTTTCTGTAAAGATACTACCACCTTTCGGGTCTCTACCCTGAGGAATAAGCCTTAAACATATGGAACTCTTGGGAACACTGAACACCTAAACAGATCAGTTGTTAAAATACCTAAGGCTACCTAACGTTATAAAGAAAATAAGTTTACTTTTGCTCACAGTTCTGGAGGTCAAAAAACAAAAGCCCACAACTGGTGATGGTCTCCTTGCTGTCAGATTCCCAAGGCAGTGTAGAGCATCCCGGGAAGAGAGAAAGGGAACACGTACATGTCCGAGTTTCTGTCTCTCTACATATGAAGCCACCAGCATCCTATCAAGGGCTTCACCTTGATGATGGTATCAGATCCTGCTCACCTCCCAAAGGCCCCATCTCTCCACACTGTATTCAGATGACATTTCCAGCCTCTTAATACCTCACAACAGGAATCAAATTTCAACACATGAGAAAACCTTGGGGGACCCACTCAAAGTACACTCAGACTAGAGACGTAAAGTAGAAGCAATGATGGCTTAGGATTTTCTTAAGCAAACAAAATATCAAATGACAAATTACTCAAGAAACTCTGCAAAGCCAAGATGGCTGATGACATAAAATAAAAACTAATGGGAAAATCTTAAAAGCAGCAAAGTAACAGAACTGGACACACACGCATGTGCACGTACACACACACACACACACACACACACACACACACACCTACTTCCAAAGAAGAATGAGTCTCTTTCTAACAAACATTGGAAACCACCCTTTAAACACCTGTAATCCCAGCACTTGGGAGGCTGAGACAGGAGAATCATTGGTTCAAAGCCAGTTTCAACAACTTAGCAAGACCCTCGGCAACGTGGTGAGACTCTGTTTCAAAGTAAAATAGAGTTAGTTGGGGGGTAGCTTAGAGGTAGAACACCCCTGGGTTCAATCCCCAGTACCACACAAAGAAAGGAATAGCAAAACAAAGAACTACCAACCCACAATTCCACCACCAAGAAAAAATCCTGCAAGAAAGGGAGGTGAAATAAAGACCATTTTTAAGCAAAGTAGGATTCTGTGTCAGCAAGTCAACATTAAAGCAAAGGAAAACAGCCCCAAGGAAAACACAGATGAACAGGAAGGAATAAAGACTGATAAAAAGAATGAAGGAACATGAACTGTGCAGAAAGTCTGGAAGCTATGAAAAGACAGACAGGTGTGGTACTGATTTGGCGGAACCAAGGAAGAAGACTCCTACTGCAGAAACGTGGTGCTAGTGCCTGCTGTAAGCACAGCTACTTGGAAGGCTGAATAGGACGACCACAATTTCCAGCCCAGCCTGGGTAATCTAGTAAGACTCTGTCTCAGAAGAAAAGTTTTAGAAGGTTGGGAGTGTAGGTCAGTGAATACTGGTTTTAATCTCCAGTAAAACAAAACAAAACAAAACATAAAGCATAGTAAAGAAGGAAAGAAAGGGAAGGAAAGAGGGAAAAGGAGAAGAGGAAGAGAGAGAAGAGGAAAGGCAGTCGTGTACATCCCCAAGTAGAAGCTTCAGGCCCAGGGCTGGTGGGCACCTCTGAAACTGGGGCTGAACTGGCGCAGAAATTTGAGGGACTTGGGGGCTGGTCAAGGAAAGACGGTATGACCCAAACATCAGTAACCACATATGCGTTCTCGGGTGGTGCTTGGGAAGGGAATCCCTCAGCGTGAGATGACCCGTCTTAAGCCCATGCATCTACCTTCCAGAAGGGGAAAGGGGATGGGGACTCTCTGGGAGAGGGGAGTCAAAGCTGGGGCTTATATCTTCAGGTGAGATTACTTTAGGCACACTGGAAGTCTCCTGGTCAGAGAGCTCTGATGGGCAGCAAAGGCTCTCATCCTGCTATGAAGAAATAGATAATCCAGGGGCATAAACACAGAGCCCATCCACTATGGCTCTGATATGGTTTGAGTATATGCCCCAAAGTTTCAAGTGTTGGAGACTTGGCAGTGGTGCTGAGGTGGTGAAGACGATATAAAGTGGGAGGTCGTGACCTTGGAAAGGATGGTGGGACCCCAGGCTCTCTCTAGCGTTCAGCCTTGAGATATGATTCGCTCATTCTATCCTCCTCTCCCTCCTCCCTTCTGTCTTTCTCACGTGTTCCCACCATTGCTGTGCTATCTACCACAAGGTGATACAGCCAAGAGCACCCTCACTATTATACTATTGCTATGCTTTTCAAAATTTCACCCTCCCAAACTGTGAGCTTAATAAACCTCTTTTCTTTATAAGTATCTAGCCTCAGACATGTCCTTATAGTACTGGAAAACTAATTAGCACTACATCTTTGGCTCATTCATATAACAAGAAGTGGGCCAAAATAAGGAAAAAGCCTTGAAAAATCTGTTTGAAAATAGATTCACTCTCCCTTAACCCTAGCATAATTCTGAAAGGTTATTCCTTACAAAGGTTAAAACAGAAGGTCTGCGGTATATAGGTCGGCCGCCATGCTGTAGCAGTAAGAGCCAAGAGATGGCTTTTTGAGGTTAACTCCACCATGACTTATAGCAGTGTGGTGTCTTTTTAGATGAAGCTGAGGCAGGATGCGCTCCAGCAAAAATAAGAGGAGAGTCAGAACGAGAAAGACCCACGATCCAGGAAATGAGCCAACGGATTCCAGAGGGGACAGCAAGGGCGATGGTAAGATGACAGTTGTACCGCAGGCCCTGGAGAGCCACCAAGAAAAAAAGAATGATGTGTCTACGAAGAAAATGTAAATAGCTTACCTGCTAGAACTGACCTTGTACAAAGTTTTCCTGAGAGACTACTGCAAGGGGAAGTATGACTTAAGACAGCGAAAACCCAAGGCAAGTACTAACTTCAAGGAAACAAAAGGAAATTAGGCAAGAAGCACACTGCCCTGCACAGCTCCCCCGTGAGCAGCCTTTGTAGAGCCATGGTAATGCGAGCTTAAAAGTTGATGTAACTAAACTTGTACTGCCTCCACTCTGGAGAAGGAGGAAGAGGAAGCACTAGAGAGAATGGGGTATAAAGTGAAGTCAGGTCCTCATCTCTCCAATAAGCCTAAAATAATATCCTAGACTGATTCATCAGACACATGGAGATCTATATCCTATTTGGAAAAAAGAAAATATGAGTGCCAGGAACAAAGAGCTAGGAATCAAAAGTAGTCACTGTTGAGCAAATCAGGGCAGGGGACTACTGGATCTTCCTATTTACTATCTGACTCTTTAAACTATGTCCTTGATTTAACTAGATGACACAAAAATTAATTTTAAAAAGAAGACATGAGCCGGGTGTGGTGGCGCACGCTTGTCATCCCCGCGCTTGGGAGGCAGACACAGGAGGATCGCGCAGGTTCGAAGCCAGCCACGCGCGCTGGCTTAGGAGACCCTGTTTCCAAATAAAAATGTAAAAATAGGTCTGGGAGTGTAGCCCGGAGGTAGAAGGGCTTCCAGGAACCCCAGTACCACCAAAAAAATAAAAAAAAAGATATGAGTGTATTTTTGTAGCTGCATGAAACTTGAAATGTTCAAACCATGTAACAAACACCAGCATCCACAGTTCCTGTGGGAAAACAGCATTCAAGCATCCTGCGCTTGACTTTTTTAAACATAAAGAGAGTGAACATTCCTCTATTGTGCCCCAACTCCCAAACCTCCTCCATTTCCCAGGGCACCCCAGGGGAAAGCAAAACTGATGTTCCTGCTCTCTAAATGCCAGAAGGATTAAGATCAGCTCATTTCCTCAATTATTATTTCATGAGTAATGGACCCTAAGTACTGGAGAGCAGCCAACCACATGCCAGATGCTGATGACGGCTTGATGGAGCCTTGGGAAATAACTGAAAATGAGGGCTCACCAGCTACCCAGCACTGGGAAAGTTACCTCTCACCTGAGATAAGGACCTCACACACCCGTTATCTGCCTCCCTGGGGACTTTACCAACGCTAAGACACTTCAAGGGGGCTTCAGGGGCTGAGCTAAAGGCTTTGACTTATAAAAGGGGGAGAAACATTAAGTCCTTGGATGCAAAAAGAGGAAAGATCAGGGCAAACGCTGAGAGCGTGGGGAAGGAAAAGCTAGCAAGTTGCATGTTCAGTGAGGGAAGAATAAAAGGGGACTCCTAGTGGTGTAAGACCAAACAAATCTGGCATTCCATGATGCTGGAAGCTGCCTGGTTCTCTGCTGTGCAGGGTAAGCCTCCCACTTCCTATTGGACCCTCAACGGAATTATCAGGAAAGCTGTGTGTGTAGGGGGAGGTTATACTGGGGATTGAACCCAAGGCCAGTCTACCTCCAAGCTCCAGACCCAGCTGATTTTTATTTAAAATTTTGAAACAGGGTCTCGCTAAGTTGCTGAGGCTGACCTCCAACCTGTGACCCTCCTGTCTCAGCCTTTCAAGTACTGAGCATACTGGGTGGCACACACCCAGCAGAAAAACTTAACAATAAACCATACCTTCATGTGGATGCTTCAGACTGAAAAGAAGGTGAGGAGGATTCACAAAGATTCTGAGAGTGAGACGACTCAGGAGCTCGGGGGTTCAGACAAAGCATGTGGTCCATGAAATTGGAAGAGTGTGGGGGAGCTTTGGGCACAGGTGTTAGTGGAGCCAGAGCCAAGGGTTGCTGGATGAGGTCTGAGATGCAGAACCCAGTGAAGAACTCTGGAATGGCAACTGTGTCTGAAAATGTTTTCTGCAGAATAGTAGTTCATATATGGAAGGAGTTCAGAGTCAAACACACCTGAAAACAAGACAGTGTATTCTTATCCAGAAAGTCAGGGTGCCCATCAGAAAAAACACTGTGATGGCTTCCAGTCCTCAGCACAAGAGAGACCATGGCTCAACCTTGAGTAGGCAGGACTTCCCCAAGGTCACCTTGGAGTTTTAAAATCATACTCCATATTAACTTCCTGCATAAGCTGCCACTCACAGGCAATTGGAGGTGTCGGCAAAGGAAATTATAATGGGAATTCAGAGAACGACATGGAAGGGTTTTTTTGGTCCTCCCTGTTTCAAAATGGAAATAACTTTTTGTAACTATATAAATAATATATACCAATGTTGCTAAATTTAGGTAATATGAAAAATTACAAAGAAGTAAAATTCACCCACAGAGCTGACACAGACATAAAGCAGTGGAAATACTGAAGTGCATTTGTACACAGTGCATTTTCTACTCTCAAAGTTCATTTGATTTGCTTTTATGTGGACAGGCTCAGAGCATATAGTTTTCTATTCAAAAGCACAAGTTGGGTATGATGGAGCAAGTCTGTAATCTCCATACTTGGAAGACTGAGACAGGAGGATGGCAGGTTTGAGGCCAGCCTCAGCAACTTGGTGAGATGCTGTTTAAAAAATACACACACACACACACACACACACACACACACACACACACACACACAATGGGTGTCTAGGTTTTCTTCACAGGAGACCAGTAATACCTGTATTTTGGGGGTGGGGTGCTAGGGATGGAACACAGGGGCATTCTACCACCAAGCTATACTCCTAGCCCTATTTTTTTATTCTTTATTTTGAAATAGAGTTTCACTAAGTTACAAAGGGTCTCAACTAAGTAGCTGAGGCTGGCCTTGAGCCTGCAACCCTCCTGTTTCAGCCTCCCAAGTACTGGGATTACAAACATGTGCCACCACGCCGGGGCCTAATATCTGCATTTAATTTTTTTTTTTTTGGTACCTCCAAGTCCTAATGGCTACATTTCTTACTTTTTTAATTTCTTTTCAGAGTGGACAGGCACCTAGATAGAAGTCATCCTGGGCTTTGCACTGCGGTATTGGGAGCTCTGGGCTGCAGTAGGCATGGCGGCAGGCCTGTTGAAATGGCCGATGGGGCCTCGGGGCCAGTTCCAAGAGTGGCTGGGTTGGGATGCAGAACAGGTTTGGGTACAGGAATGATGGGAATGGACCTGGGGGAAGGCTTGCTGGCCGCTGCACTCCACTGAGCCTCAGACCCCACGGGCCAGGCCACCTAGGTGTGCTGAAAGGGATCTGCAGGCTTCGCCACTGGGAGGTGGACACAATAGACACGTATGCACATACGCACACACCTGCATGCATAGACACACAAACAAACCCATGTGCATACGCATGCATCGCGCACACACGCATGCGCATAGGCACATGCACACATGCGCACACGCATGCACGTACAGGGACTGAGGGTCCTGGGATGCTGGGCACACCTGGTCCGCAGGCTCGGCAGGCGAAGGCAAGGCTGAGAGCACCGATGTAACCACTACTCGGTTGGTCCCTCTGTACAAAACACAGAGCTACTGGAGGGGGGTTTACCTCTGCACTGGACGAAAGGCAAGGGGGTTGGAACTCAGCCTGCGAACTCCACAGACCGGCCTGGCCGGGATGGACTGAGAAGGGGCAAACTGAACTGACACTGCAATCCACAAACTCCCCAGGGCTGGACCCGAAGACTGAAGGAAAGCAGAGTCTCCATTTGAGCCAGCTCAACAGGGAGAAATCTCCGCCTGTATTTTTCTTTTTTTGCCTTTTTTTTGTAAACTGTTTTGTTTCCCCTCATTATTTGTTTTATTTTCATTTGTCTAATTCTATGAACGTTTTAAATTAACTGGATTCCTTTCCTTCTTTCTCATTTGTATTCCTGTCTCTTTTTCTTTCTCTCCTAATTTTTTCTTGTGTCTCCTTCTCTCCACTTTTTATTTTCCCTTGCTATCTGGGGGTTTTAGTTATGAAGTATAACTGATCCTTTTTGAAGTCTGCATAATTTTATTTTTCACTCATAATTTCATTTTATCTTTAAATGCACTTCTGTCACTCTCCCCTCACAGTGGTGCAGCAGCTGGGCCTGGCACTTCAGTTACGCTGCCCCCACCTCAGGACACATAGTAAAGCAGTGTCTGCTCACTCACCGAAAGCCTCTTAGACAATCGTGGAAGAATGATCTAGCCAAGGTCTGGATCACTCTGAACTTCACTATGATATGAAACTGCGATGTACCAGTAAAGGTAAATTTGAAAAGGAAAAGAAATCCATCCCCAAAGATGCACAAAATCAACACAGAATCACAACAAACACAAGAAAATAGGCCAACAAGGTGTTTCTAAAAGTTCATAGCTCCCAGAAAACAGCATTCATGGATATCAAAGCGGAGGGAATACCAGTGAAAGAATTTTTACAGCTTGGTGTTCACATAATCATTGAACTAAAAAAAAATACACACAACCAGCAGAATGACTTAAGGAAGACGATAGGGGATACGAGTGACAAATGACGACGAAGAGACAGATTCTGCAAAAGGATCAAGGAGAAGTCTTGGAAATGAAAAGGCACCATAGAGCAGAAGAAAAAATCAGGTGAAAGTCTCACCAAGAGACTAGAGGAAAAAATGAAGACAGAAATTCATGGCTTCATTACACGGTGGATAAAGTCATTTCCTGGTACACACTTATAATCCAAGTATTTGAGAGGCTGAGCCTGAAGGATCGAAGTTTGAGGCCAGCCTCATCAATCAGTGAGGCCTCAGCATCTTAGTGAAATCCTGTTTCAAAATAAAAAATAAAATAGGGTGGTGGTGTAGTTCAGGGGTTTAATGCCCCTGGGTTCAATCCACAATAAGTAAAAAGAATAAGAAATTACGAACAGAATATATAAGAACTCAGAAAAATATTAAAAGAACTAATTTCAGACTCATGGGTTTTGAGAAAGAAATAAAGATAAAGGTTAATAGCATAGATAAACTGTTAATCCAGACCACTCCCCCCAAAAAAAATCAACAATTTTACTACAGAGCTAAACTATATTTTTGACCAAGTGGACTTACTAGGCATCTATAAGGTACTTCATCCAAGAACAGACGAATACACTTTCTTTTCATCTGCTCAGAGAACTTTCTCCAAGAAAGATCATATATCTTAGGCCAGGAAGCAAGCCCGAGCAGATACTAAACGTTACCGTTTTGAATGATGAGTGTGTCATTGAAGAAACCAGGGGAAAAATGTTAAATTCTTAGAACCAAGAATAGAGACACAACATGCCAGAATTTATGGGATACAGTAAAGGCATTTCTAAAAGAAAAATTCACAGCTATGAGAGTCTACACAAAGGGTATCCGTGTGGAGGCGCCGCAGAAGCCCAGGAATGGAGCAGCCTTCCCGTCCAGCCATACCACCCCTGGGGGTCTTTCCAAAGCACCTCAAACCCTAATATAGTGATGCACACGTAACGATGTTTATAGCAGCACCATTCACAAAGGCCAAATCAGGGAACCAACCCAGGTATCCATCGACAGATTAATGGACCGAACTGGAAGTGCTGTCTTTGAGTAGAGGGCATTAGGCAACTCATTCCTACTATAACTGCTGACACTTTTGAATTTTTCCCACTACTTTATGTTTTTAGCTTATTATATTTCCTTACTTGGGCTTCTTCATTTTTCTGTCTTTTGCTATTTGGGGTAACCCTTCTTTTAGCTTGTTGTTTTTTTCCTAGTGATTTACAAATCGTATACCAATTTTCTAATGAATTTTTAAACATCTATTGAGATTATATATCTACTTAGTAAACATCAATGGCATATGTATCTATTGGCTCTCTGTAGCCTGTTCAGATCTTCCATTTCACTCTGCCTCCCAGATTTTATTGAAGAAACCGCATTAGCATCAACAATTCAAACCTAACTTTACATCTTGTTGTTTAATTGCTTACTTCTGCATTATTTATACCAATGCTTTCCGTTTCCTGATTTATCTTTATTGATAATCTTTTTCATTTGGGTATGCACTTCAAGTAATTTCTCCTTTCAGAAATGCTATGCAGACTCTGAATTCATTGTATTTCTGAAAATGACTTTCATTTGCCCATTACATGCATGAGCTTAGCGATCTTGCGTATAGAAGAGCCCAGAGAAATCACGCTTAACAACCTATTCCTTCTGAAATATGTAAATGTGACTACATTGTCTTCTAGCATTTGGTGTTGAGGATCAAAATATAGCATAATTCTGATTCGCTTTCCTTTCCAAGTAGTCTGTTATTCCTTCTTTAATGCTTACCTTTGGTGTTTTAATTATTTATCATTCAGAAAGTATTCTAGAACCCAAACCAAAGCATCGACTTACCTATCTGATGGCTTGCAGTACATGCTCCACAACCCTCGGCTTCTCTCCCATAATTTCCCCATCTTTGTGTCATTCCTCTCCGTTCTGAAAGCCACCCCCTGGCTGGACTTCTCACTCACTCATGCAGCCTGGGAATCCGGGTTCCTTCCCAGAGTACCATGCCGCTGCCTCCGTTACATTCCAGTCTCCCTTGCATCTCTTTTCTTTTGCAATGTGGCTTCCTCTCCAGGCCCACTGAGCTCAAGAGGCAGAGTTGTTTTTAAGTCTTATTTCGTTTCTCTGTTTATCTGTGTGCCAGGCACGCCCGTGGATTTTCAGAGTCGGTGTACGATTGGTATGGTTCGCGTGCAATTTGTCCTCTCTGGAACTTGTGTTGAAATCTGACTGTATTTCCCTGGGGTTGAGAGGTGGGTCCTCGTGGGTGGTGCTCAGATCGGGGGCTGAGCCCTCATGAGTGGGTAATTGCCTTTCTTGCTCGGGTGAGTTCTAACCCTCATGGGATTGGATTAGTGACGTCAAGAGAGAGTTGACATAAAGTGAATTTTCAGTGAACATTCTCCCTGCTGTAATCCAAAATGCCTGATGACCACAACTTAGAGAAAGGAACGTGCATTTGCTCACAGTTCTGGACGTTTCAGGGGTCCAAGTCACATCTTCAGCACTTAGGACATGGTGGTGAGAAAGAAAGAGAGCTGCAGAATTCTGCTCTCACATCACGGAGGCCGGAAGAAGAGAGAGGGACAAAGGGGTTCCATGGACATGTGCAGTCCCCAAGGCCAAGTCACCAGGGACCCACCTCCTCCACTTACACGCCACTGCCTACCTTACCACCATCAAGGTATTAATGATTTATATTCACTGATAAGATGAGAACCACCAGCTGATCTTGGTGGTAAACACCTGTAAACCCAATAATTTGGGAGGCTGAGACAAGAGGATTGAAGATTCACCAACTTATCAAGATCTCCTGCAACTTGATGAGAACATGTTTTATACTAAAAAAAATAAAAATAGGCCTGGGGTGTAGCTCAGTGGTAGAACACCACTGGGTTTAATCTCCAATACCACACACACAGAATAAAGATTAATAATTTCAATCATTTTACGCCCAAACATTTTGCATTAATACATGAGCTCTCCCAGGGTACATTCTATATCCAAACCATATCAAGAAGTCTGTCCCTCGTGGTTTTCGTCTTTTTCCTTGCATGCCTGCTTCTCGTCCTGTTCCCGCCATGAACACAAGGTTCCTCCCCACATATAGCCTCTCAATTTTGAACTTCTCAGACTCCAGAACCATGAACTAAGACAAGCCTCTTATCCTATAACTTTCCCAGGCTCAGGTATTCCATTATAGGAACAGAAGCCGACTGCAGCAGTGATCTATCCTAAACATGAAGAGAAGCTTCAAAATGCTCTGCGCGGTGAGCACTAGGTCATGAGTATATTGCCAGAAATCGGAGGCAGAGCCTTGCATACAGAGGCAGGGAAGAATTGTTCAATCGGAATTAAACGGGAAGACTTTGACATATTGTCTGCTAAAAATAATCCAGCATAATCTTCCTAGCAAAAACCCTTAATTTGCCAGGCAAGGTGGTACATGCCTCTAAGCTCTCCTTGGTGTTCTGTGTGCAAGGTGTTCTGAAGCTCTGGTTAATGTTTAGGATGTATCACAGCTGTAGTCTGTTTCTGTGGCTATCATGGCATACCTGACTGGGTACTTTAAAGGAAAGAAAACCTCGAGGCATGCAAGTTTCCAGCAGAGATGGCAGGGTAGAACTTACTGTCTTCTGAGTTCTTGGTTGCATTTTGGCTTTTGACCCTGTGTGATGTATTTGGTTGCATTTATAGCAAACTGGACTTTTCTGCTGTATAACTGCGTGTCTGTAACTCTCTCTAAATGCAGACTATGTGTGCTGTCGGTTTCCTCTCTTTTCCTATTCCCAGAGCTTTGCAGACCTAATTCATTACCCTATAGCTAATTTCAAATAAGACAGAGTAAACCATTTTCCCTTCTCTACTATTCACAAGAATCATGGTGGGTGCAGGAGGTTTGGGGAAGGAAGGTGCCTGAACCCCAAACCTCACTAACTCAGGGGACCAGCGACGTGGTACAGTCTAGCAGTTCCCACAAACTTAGGGGCTCAAAACACACAGACTTGTAGTTGTGAAGGTCGGAAATCTAGGACTTGGCTCCTTTCGGAAGCTCCAGAAGGGAGCCCCTCTCTGTGCCTACTTCTAGAGGATGCACGCATTGCTTGGCTCAACAGCTTAGACCCTCAACAACTCAGCAAGACCTTGTTTCAAAATGATAAATAAGATAGGGCTGGGGGTGTAGCCCAGAGGTAGAATGCCGCTGGCTTTGATCCACAGTACCCAAAACAAAACAACCGACCCTTTACTTAATCACACTTGCGATGTCCCTTTGTTAGGTAAAGTAAGGCATACATAAATCTCAGGAATTAGGAGATAGATGAGGGGCATTATTATTCTGCCTAAATAATCTAGGTACCTGTCCATTCTCCCCACTCCCTGGTGCCAGGGATTGAACCTAGGGACTTGGGTAAGAAATCCCAAAGTCAAGGTCACCACATGACCACAGGAACCTGTTCTTTTAGAACATTCTTTTCTTCTCTCTCTTTTTTCTCTCTTTTTTTGTCTTTTTTTGGTACCGAGGATGGAACCCAAGGGCATTCTACACAAGCTACATCCTCAGTTGCATTTTTTTAAAATTTTGAAACAGGGTCTCACTAGGTTGATGAGAGTCTCACTACTTGCTGAGACTGTCTTCAAACCTGAAATCCTCCTGGCTCAGCCTCCCAAATACTAGGATTACAGGTGTGCACCACCATGACTAGCTAGGACAATCTTTAAAACCCCTTTACCTTAAAAAGTACCAAACTAACAATGATGAACTGATTATAACATAAATAGAACACTATCCCCAACAATTTAGTAAGAAGAAATATTACAATGGTATGGTACCTAAACCTACTTCTTATAAGAATTAACTTTTAAGTGTCAAATCAAATGAGAAAACAGATATGTTTATGAATCAGTGAAGGGAAATAATAATCAAACCAAAGACCTGGGATATAATGTTCCTAGAATCACTACAAGTCTACGTTTCACAATTAAATAAGAAAGAGCCCTGTGGTTGGTCAGTCTTATAAATTCCTTACTAGGCCTTTTTGGATGACTAGACTTGCAAACACTCAAAAATAGTACTGCATTTTTTTAAAGCTTTTATATATATTTCCATTTCTTCTTAGGCTATTTTCCTAAAAGAAAAAAAAAAGCAAAATTTCTGAGTTGCTTAAAAACCTTCTTAGGAAAGATAATTTGATGTGGTCAGTCTTTGTAGTACATGTCCATATTCTAAATTCGGTATTTATGTTACACATAGCCCCGGAATTGAAAGATTTTATAATGTAGGACTTCCTGAGCTGACATCCACCAGCTGATATAAAAGTTAGTATAATGAAAATGTCAAGAACACAGCACCACATTTAGAAACCGTGAAACTTTTAAAATGTAACCATCAAACGATCAGTCATTCTTAATGCTTGCCAAATAAAAAGTGTGAAATATAGCCATGGGTCATCAGGATGAAAAGCAGCAGCTCTCACCACCCAGAGGCCCACCAGAGTCCACACAGCATCACGCTTTGCCAGGCAGCCAATCACAGTGAACTTGCTCTCAGCTGATAGGCCCAGACCTGGGCCACACCGTGCCACTACCGTGTTTCTGCCTTGAAAACAGCCAACTATGGACCTATCCTCTGAAACTATGAGTCCAAATAAACTTTACCTCCTCTGAGTTGTGCTTGTCAGGTATTTTGGTCTCATTGTCTTCACATTAATAGCCAACACAATAGGCCTTCTCTACCATAGGCTTCTGCTGTTAATACATTGTTTTAAAATTTCAGTAGGTAAAAAAAATGGGATTTATAGGTAGACATCCTATTGAACCTATTAAAAATGTAACCTTTATTGATGGGCAGGTTCTTTCTCCCCTCTGTCCTAACTCTGGCAGGATCTAGTAAGAGAGCCAAGTCGGTTTGTGTTGAAAACCTACAGACAGTGATGACTTGAAATTGTATTTCACATGGTTTTCAGAGAGAAGTGACCGGTCATCACATGTGGAGTACCAGCAGGATTAAGTACTGCCCATCCCGGCCAGGGAGAGTGTGCGTCCATGGGGGTGAAGGTAAGGGGAAGAGAAACAATTCAAGGAGACAAAGTGACAGCGCTTCCAATAAGCCGGGCTGCGTCGCTCACCCATGCCTGATACGAGGTAACTTACCCTTACCTGAATAACAGGGCTGGACACAGACTTGCAAATGGCTACTTAACCTTCACTTTCTCCAAAGCGGAGAAGCCTGTGTTACAGGTTTTAAGTGTCCCCCCCAAAGCTCATGTGTTGAGAGCATTTCCCCAATGCAGCAAGGTTCAGAAGTGGGGCACGGCCAGCAAAGGTGAATTGCTGGAAGTGTGGCTTGAGGACTATATCTGTCCCTGGGTTCCTCCTCCTCCTCCTCCTCCTCCTCCTTCCCCCCCCCCCCTCTCTCTCTCTGCTTCTGGTTACCATAAGTTGGGGAGTTTTCCTCTGCCACATCCCCTCAACCACCACATTTCTTTCTTAGAGCCAGTCAACTATGAACTGAGTCTCTGAAACTGAGTTCCAAATAAGCCCTCCTCCTCTAAGTTGTATGTCTCAGTCTATTTTGATCACAGCAATGAAAAAATTGACTATAAAACTGGCCATGTATGTGTTGTGTCTAAGATGAAATCAATCTTGAGGGCAAAGTCTGGGAAATGCCTGGAAGTGGGATGGGAACAAGAACTGTGGTGACCACTGTACCCAAGGGCCACACTTGCTAGTGAGGATCCTGCAGAGACTCGCAAAGGTGGATGTGGGTGCCAGGGCAACGTGGGTACCAGGGCAACGTGGCCACAGATGTCCCAAGATGTGGGTGACGGTGAGGCAAATTTGGCCTAGAACAAAACTTTCAGACAATTTTGAAAGCACGGGAAGACTGGATAGGTGAGACAGCTTTCTCTCTCAGAGTATATTCTAGAGATACTGCCTGCTTCTACCCCTGACGGATGGCTCTTCCATAGCTGTCTCTATCAATGCTGCCAGGCTCAGTTCACATGCCACCAGCCCAGGGAGGCCTTGGCTGTGACCCCAGTCTGTAGCAGAGCCCAGATTTCCTCTAATGGACTCAAGTTCTATTTTTCTTTTCAACACACATCTCCATATGAAATGGTTTACTCATCTATTGTCTGCCTTTCCTGGCAGAGAATGCATGCTCACTAGGCCTGGTCTACTCTGTCCAAAGCTCTGTCTCCATCTTCTTGTAGGGCCTGGTACTCAGCAGGCACTGTGTCCATTGTAAACGATGGATGGGTGGATGGACAGATGGATGAGTGGATGGATGGGTAAGTAGATGCAATGGATGGAAGAACAAGTGTATGAATGGACAAATAGTGGATGGATGATGGGTGGATGATGGATGGATGATGGATGATGGATGGATGGATGGATGGATGGATGAAGAGAGAGAGGGGGAGAGTCACAGAGAGGGGAAAGGAGGATGGAGAAGAAGGAAGTTGGATCAACCATCACCCTCTAAAACCAGACTTACTATACTTAGTTTTAATCTTCCTGAAGACCATCCCCTCCTCCCAAAAGGCTAATAACCCACTCTGAATCTTGGGTATAGACAAAAGAAGAGAACACAAAGTGGGCAGTGGGCAGAGTCTGTTAAAACCGTGCCCAGGGTCCTCGGGCCTGCTCCTAGTAACAGTCTCCTGCTGCCTCCTCCCAAGTACCCCCACTCCAGAAGTGTGAACTGTAGTTGAGGAGTGTTGAGGCTTCTTGCACCCAACCTGATTTCCATCTCTGCATCTCACTGGCTTTATCCTCTCAAGATGGTGAAAGGGGGAGACACCGTGATGACTAGTATTCTCAGGATAAAATATCAGAGGGCTCAGGCCCTGGTCTAGTGTCAGGTTTTTGAATTACCATTATCATTATCCTTCCCGCTAGGCCCCGCAGGTCTGGCTTTTTGTAAAAATAAGGAATTCCATCTAGCTTATGTTTTTTTATGAATCCACATTTAAAAAAAAAAAAAAACAGGTCTCCTCCAAGTGGGATCTACCTGTGTCATTCCAAATCTTTTATGTTGGTCAGACCATGCTTTGACTTATTTGCCTAATAATAAAAATTTACAACTTACCCCAAAGGGATTTTAACAAGAACCCACAAAATAACAGTGTCTGGAGTCCCCCTCTTTTCCACAAATGGCTAGAACATATAGAACCATTTTGTTAAAGTTATATTTAGACACAAACAATGGTAAACTCATTAGTTGACTATCACCTTAGCCCCGGCATCTGCAGGTGCTGAACATACAGAATACAATGTGGGTAAAATAAATCTTATAAGCCCCTCTCTCTCTCCCTCTCTCTCTCTCTCTCTCTCTCTCTCTCTCACACACACACACACACACACACACACACACACACACACACAACTATTTAATTGCAAATTTTTATAAGGGCAAGAAGTGGGGAGGGTAGAATGGAAGAAAGCAATCTATTGCCTCTCACTCCAGGTCTAAGGATCCTCACTCTCTCCTCTCCTCCCACTTAATAAAATGAGCACAAGACGATGCTGATTAGGAAGCCCAAAATAATGAAAGTCTGAAACGCATTTGCATTTTCCTTCGACGTGACAGGCCATTTTGATAACCAGGAGAACCGTGACGGACTGCCTGCGAGTTCGTCCTTTGTCACTCCCCAATGGCTTTCTGGCCGTAATATGCCATATCGCTGCAAATGGGCCGGCAGAGTGGAGCGTGTTAAATACGAAATTAGTGACATGTTCTCACGACGCGCCGGCCCTAATTCTAACACAAATGACTTTTCCTGTCAACGCCAGGTAGATCCTGTGTGGTCCTATTTATAACCTCAACTCACTTTTTTTTTTTTTTTTTTTGCAATTAGAACAAATTCCATCTCTGAAAGCTGAGTGTGGTGGCACACGCTTGTAATATCAGCCTTCAGGAAGCTCAAACAGGAGGATCCGGGTTTGTAACCAGCCTCAGCTACTTAGGCCCTTTGCAACCCAGTGAGACCCTCTTTCAAAATAAAGAATAAAAAAATAGGGCTGAGGGTGGCTCAAAGGTAGAACGCCCCTGGGTTCCATCCCTAGTACTGCAAAAAGAATAAATTCCACCTCTGGCTCTGGACCTTGGCCACACCCGCTCCCCCAGGCTCTGGGTCCAGCTTCCCAGGTCCTCTGTCTGCACAGCACTCATGAGCCATGTACGTGTTCCAGGCTGCCAATCTGTCCTATCTAGAATGCTGGCCCCCAGATCTCCATACCACCCATCCATCCCTCTCCACCATTCTGCTCTCTGCTTAAACATCACCTGCTCTGGGAGGTTTTGCCTAAAGAACTGCTCAAATGTTTTCTTCCTTACATTGGCACCATGTTAAACCACCTTACAGTCATATGAGGTGTTTCTGATTTGACTCTTTCCCTCGCTGCCAGGGTCAGGACCCTGGGTTCCCAGTGTCCACAGCTGCTGACCTGGGCTGTGGGGGCCTGTATGCAGAATGGTGCCCCTGGTGGGCTGAAAACAGCCAGCCAGCGCACACAGCTAGTAGCTGGCTCCATCACAGCCTGGGCTTCACCCTCCCCTGCGTCCCCCACTGTAAACAGTGCCTGGTCACCGCTGGGCAGAGCCCACAGTTAACTCGCAGGCCTGGAATTGCCCAGCCTTGACTCCCAACTCCAGCTCCACTCCCAGCCATGAAGAAGCAAGTTTGTCCCCTGTCCTCTCCCTGTTCATGGTACCCTAGCCAGGCAGCCCTCTCTCTGGTGTGTGCATGTCTGCATTTCACCTCCCACAGAAGCTCTCTGAGCATAAGGACTGTGTTCCATTGACACCTGAATCCCCAGCACAAAAAGGTCCCAGAACTCCACGATCCTAGCCAACCAGCCCCCAGAGGTCCAGCCACTGCACACTGAACCCGCGCCAGCACCCGTGGCTGTGGCTGTGCCCTCCCTCTCTCACCCTGGGGTGGGGTTAGGGTACATTTTCATTGTAGGCAATAAGCAGAACTTAATACACACGATTCTGATTTACAGAAGCCCGGCTTAAGGGTTTTCACCTTTATTGTGGTGCAAAAGCCATACGTATTCAGTAGAAACTGTACTTTGAATTCTGACCTTTTCCCCAGGTTGGTAATACGCGGTAGGACGCTCTGACACCAGGCCGGGCAGCAGCAGGGGACCAGAGGTCCAGTCAACCCTGAGATGAACAGCCAGGGTCCACAGCTGACACTCCTCGGCACACTGCCTCGGAGCTAGAATGTTCTGCTCTGAGGAGCATCAAATGCATTTCGACCTCGGATGTTTTCAGCTTTGCGTGGGTTTATGGAGCTGTGGCACCATCAGAAACCAGGGAAGAGTTGTGTCTTGCCTCAAAAGCACTACTGATGCCCTTTTCCTTTCGAAACTTAACAGCAGAGGGGCTGGGAGTGTGGCTTGGCGTTAGAGCATTTGTCTAGCAGGCACGAGGCCCTGGCTGCCATCCCAGGGCCACAAAATAAAGATCATAATAAAATACACTAATGGTTGAACATCGCTTTTGCCCATAGAAAGCCCAAACTCCAATGGCAGTTTATCAACATTTTCTTATTAAGGCTTCTCATAGTAACGCACATATCCGCAAGGAGAAAGACCAATTTACTTAATGATACATAATCTTATTCCCATCACATAACAGAGCTAGATAAACATGCATTCTTCGGAACTGAGGGGAAATAATTCTCAGCAAGGCCCCTTTACTCCACGCTCATCCCTGTGGGTGCCACACAGAGGCTCTGAGGCAGGCCCGCAGGCTGTGAGCATTCCAGGCAGGAGAAGCCTCCCGGGCTCTCTCTTTTCTACGGCTTGCTCCTTCGGGCAAACTTGGAGATAGCAAAGGAAGTCTTCTAACAGGAAAACATGGGGGCCCTTCCTTGAAGAAGCCTATAGCCACCATTGGCTGTATATTCTGAGCCCTCTCCTTACCTGAAGTGGAAGTAAGGAGGCCTTTCATAAAGGGCCAAAGGTAGCCTGGCACAGTGGTGTATGGTTATAATCCCAATAACTCAGGAGGCTGAGCCAGGAGGCTTGCAAGCTGGAAGCCAGCCTGAGCAACTTAGTGAGACCCTGTCTCAATATAGAAACTAAAAGGGCTAGGCTGAAACTCAATAGTAAATGATCCCTGGGTTCAATTCCCAGAACCCAAACAGCAACAATAACAAAAACCCACCAAAGGCAAGTTCCTTTACTTGATAACTTGGCGGCACCAACCCTGTCACTGTGGCCCTACATGCTGCTTTATTTGGTCCATAGGACTTATCATCCCCAGCGTTATATTGTGGATTTCCTTATCTATTTATTCTCTATCTGTCCTGGTGAATAAGGGCTATGTTCAATAATACCTAGAAATGGATGACCAATAAAATCCAGTCCACAGGTGCTTTGTGTAGCCCCAGCAGGCATGCCCTTGGAGCACGTGTGGCAATTTCAAGGAATTCAAGAATTCCCTACAGTCTTGCCAGGGAGTCATATAGCCTTCCCTGATTACGGAATTCAGCAGTCGCTGAATGAACATCTACACAGTTCATTGTTTCTACTTTGGATGAGATTGCTGATGTGTGAGAGGTCTGGTATTCATTAAGTCTTTTAAAAAGGCACGTTTCCCAGGTGCAGAGGTCTACACTATAAATTGTTCCCTTGCCCCCCCACACACACAATCCCGCTCCCCACGATGTTTTATGATTCTGGATGTTTCTGTGCTCAAAGCCAGAAACATGATTCTTACCTGTCATCAATATCCTTTCACCTCTCAGAGTCCCACAGTAATCCACAGTTGTGCAAAGCGTCATAAATATGGTTCAAAGTCCCTGAAAGGATCGTGTTCTACAAATTATGGTGTATTCAGTGCACACCAGCCACATTCATACATAGCCAGAGAAGCAGCTACGGAGAAAAGAACCCTACTCCGGTGGGTTCTCCCTGAGATGGACAGGAGCGAGACGCTCCAGTGACACCTCGCAGCTCACCCTCTGCTTGCCGAGCTGAAGCCACCAGGGCCCGGAGAGGGGGGAGCCGTCACTACAGCGCCTTCCCACACGTGAGAAGCGATGTCTGAAGGCTGTAAGAAAGTCTACTGCAGATTAACATTTCGAGGTGGAGTTCTGTTAAAAGGCAAACAAATAAACAAACACTGAGGAGGAAGCTCAGCGGACCTGGACCACTCTCAGGTGGACTCCGAGACCCATATTTCTCAAAACAGGAATGCCTGGCTCCCAAGGCATCTCGGTTGCCACTGAGGTGAAGAAACTGCCCCGGCACTCCCTGATCCCTGATGCCTACAATCACCTCACAGCGGCCTCTTCCCAGCGTACCGGGCAGCCTGTTGTGGATTCACTCCCGGGCTCCTTTCCCCTTCCCCCTACACTCCGGATCCACTCTTCCCTCCTTACTCTACCCTGCTTGGCTGCTCCCCACGCCCTACATGGTGACGCAGTAAAAGTGGGCAGCCCAGCCTACAGACCTTTAGAAAAAGACAGACATGTGCTCTTTGGCTTACAGTGGGGTCACCTCCCCTGTCACCATAGTTAAATTGAAGCTGTAAGTCAAAAATGCACTTAACACCAGAAACAAGACACAGATGCGTGTCTTCTAGTTGTGATGGAATGCAAAGACACAACACACAACACCCGCAGAACGCTGGCAGCCTAGCTTACTAGGGAGCGTCAGTGGAGCACTGCGCTGGCCCCGCCCGGCATCGGAGTCTCAGAGCACCCAGGGGAAGGTCAGCACTCAGAATCCGCAGCATGGATCCTGCTAAATGCATACCACTTTCGCACTATCCTAAAGCTGGAATCTCCTATGCCGAGCTGTCATGAAGTCAGAAAGATCTATAATGCAATTTCTGAGGCAGAAACCCCTCAGAGAAGTGTCCAGAGACAGACTAAGGCACATCTTCTTGGTACTCCCAGAGCAAGCAATAGGGACCGTGTTTTACCAGGATAGAACGTGCTGGATGGGGTGTGGAGGCAACTTTTCAGTACCATTTTTTTTTTTTTTTTGTGATACTGGGGGCAGAACCAGGGACTTTCTACCTCCGGGTTACACTCCCAGACCTATTTTGTATTTTATTTGGAACCAGGGCCTCACTAAGTGGCTGAGAGCCTCACTAGGTAGCTGAGGCTGGCTTCGAACCTGTGCGATCCTCCTGTCTCAGCCTCCCAAGTGCAGAGATTACAAGTGTGCCACAACGCCCGACCTTTTCAGTCCTATTTGTTTAATTTTTATGTTTGTTAACATTGGGGATGATAAAAATCATTCAAAATGTCAAAGCATCTTTGTAGGGTAATTTTAGAAACTGTTCTTCAGTTCTGATCAAACCTAATGGAAATAAAGGAAGGGCAGACAAAGACAAAGCCCCAGGCATCTTTTAAAAAAATGTTGCTAAAAACATACATGTACATTCAAAACATCAATGGCTCTTGAAGATGTTCCTTTGCTGAAAGTGTACACCTTTAGTAAGTAAAGTAAGTGTCACGTCTGGCTCAGCAGACAGTCCTGGATGGCCCTGGAGTTCCTGGGGTTCATCACCGGACATCCTCTATCCTGAGAACCACCAGCCCTTTAATACTGATGAGGCAACCCCAGGGCTGAAGAGGCCAGCAGGTAGACCAGGCTGAGAAGAACCTGCTGTCCACAGAGGGGCTGCTGCTCTAGGTGAGAACCTGGAGATTCCTGGCCCTCGGTGAGGGAGGCAGGAGTTCAGGTGTCAAAGATCTGGCCATTAGTCATTGTCTGTGTAACGTCAGGAGTCGTACTGTGAAACACCTACGTTCAACTAGAGAAAGCTGCCGCTGTCTGATTCCTTTGGACCATATTCAAGTTTTCTTTCATGCATCCTCAATATTCTGTCCATAGGTCTTGTCTGTGGGCAGAGGGCCGAGGCTCTATGGCTGGGACTGCAGGGGCACCTCCCTAAGGTTTCCTAGAGATAACAGCACTGCTCAGCTGGCCCTTGGGCCAGCACTTTTTCAACTTTAAGAGAACTTTTATTCCCCAAAGCCATTCTTATACAGTCAAATATTTATATATATATATATATATATATATATATATATATATATATATATATGGAGAGAGAGAGAGAGAGAGAGAGAGAGAGAGAGAGAGTCAGACACTGCTTCAGCAGAGGATTATTTTTTATTCTTTTTGTAACCCAGTCTTTTTTTGTCTTTTTTGGTGGTACTGGGGGTGGAACCCAGGGGCCTTTCTACCTCCGGGCTATACTCCCAGACCTATTTTATACTTTTTATTTGGAAACAGGGTCTCACTAAGTTGCTGAGAGCCTCACTAAGTAGCTGAGGCTGGCTTCGAACCTGCGCGATCCTCCTGTTTATTTATTTGTGCCGGTGCACTACAGTCTCACATCTTAATGTAGGTCATGTTGACAGTGGTATATATTCACACAGTACTTGGTGCCCCCCACTCCCGCTTCCCCATCTCCCTCCCTCCCGATACCAAGTGCCCAGGTGAACAATGTTCACAAGTTCCAATTTAAAATGTTAGGGATATACCTAAACAGAGTACTTGCCTAAAATATGTATTTAGCTGAGGAAAGTTGTCTTTTTTGTGGGGGGGTATTGAAGATTGAACCCAGGGGTGTTCTACCTCTGAGCTACACCCCCAGCCCTATTTTTTATTCTTTATTTTGAAACAGGGTCTCACTAAGTTGTGGAGGGCCTCACTAAGTAGCTGAGGCTGGCTGAAAACCTGTGATCCAGCTTAAATTGTCTTTTAAACTTTACATTTTGCTTTCTTGAATACCCAACACTGAAGCCCAGAAAGCTGTTTCTGCTGATATCCAGCAAGCAAGCGGATGACAGAGAATCAGCTGATTTAAAAGAGGTGGTGGTTCTTTCCAGCAAATAATAATTTCCCAATGATTCAAATCCACTGGAAGGCTAGAGGTGTAACTCAGTGAGAGAGTGCCCACCTCACCTGTGTGAGGTCCTGGCTTCTCTGCCCAGCACCACAGAAATAAAATATAATAATGAAAATAAAGTTTAATCTTCATTATAAAAATAAGCTGCAGTGAACTGTTAAGCTTTCTCTATCAAGTATTAGTCAAAGACCTATATTTAAATAAAAAAGAAACAAACAACAAAAAATAATGCTTGGGCCCTTGTCTAGCATGTGGAAGGCCCTGGGTTTGATCCACAGGACCAAAAGTAGTAGTAGTAATAATAATAATAATAATAATAATAATAATAATAACAATTTTTCAACTAGCTATGGGATGTCAAAATTAAGTAATTAAACATATCTACTACAAAAATAGGCTGATTATTTGGATTCTAAGAGGAAATTGGTAGCCATCTCTAAATACGAAAATAAAGTACATAAATGCCAAAAGTGACCCAAACAGTCTTTGTATCATGTGGCCTGTCTGAAGAGTAACTGAGCATTTCACATAATATTCCATCTACGATTTCTATCATTATTCACAATTCGGAAACTAGACCTAGAGTTTGGATAATTAATAAAATCACCCCTTTCCACCTCCTCTTGATTACCGCTCATCAGGGTCATGTTTGTACTTCTCTTGTCGACTGTAATCATTTATTTGAACCCGTGTCTCCACGGTTCATTAGCTCTTCATTAGTGCCTGTGGGTTAGATTAAAATGTGCTTGAATTTCCAAAGGAAATGCAAATCTCACTGGTATTGCAGTAAAGATGCGAATTCTTGGAATATTTTTAAGTAACACAGTTCCAATCAAGACCTCAGCTCTTAAGTGAAAAAAGTGGTGTCCTTCGGAACGGCAGAGAGTGCTCCCTCCCACCAGCCACAGAACACCATGGCCTTTCAGAGCCACACGTCAGTTTCATTCCTCTATCCCAGACCTGACCTTGGCAGACCAGAATGTGCTAAGTGACTTCCTGACAAACAAGCTGGGCGAGCCCAAAGAATTCAGCACAAATAGAAAAGGCCAAAGCACCAACTAGTCAGCAAGTTACACACGCAACGGCCAGGAGCCTACCTTGGATCCAAATGATGGATCTGGCCTTGGGTAGCTGTGTAGACTTGCACATCCCAAGCTGAGCTTGGTGATTTTACCCTCCAGCAATATACAGCCCTGAGACTTCAGTAGAGACTACAGAGGTAATGAAGGTAAGTGCCTTGCACAGTCCCGGACGCAAAGCAGGCCTCCAGGAATGGCTACTCTTACAAAGGCCAGAGATGCGCTTTATCCTAGCAAGGGAAAAGGCAATGGGAGGATCAAAATGCATGCCATGAGAAAGAAAAAATAAGCCCGGAGCACCACGAGGAGGTGTACACACCAGAAGGCAGGGCGTTCTACACGACAAGCTGCTGGACCTCTTCCATGACTCATGGTTCTTAAAACAGAAAATGAGCCCGGTGTGGTGGCATAAACCACTGGTGCAAACCAGCACTCGCGGGGCCCAAGCAGGAGGATCACAGGTTTGAGGCAAGCCTCAGCAACTGAGCAAGCCCCTCAGCAACTGAGTAAGGCCATGTTTCAAAAATAAGAAATATAAAGCTGGGCGTGGTGGTACATGACCCGTAATCCCAGTACTTGAGACAGGAGGACTGGTCTGAGGCCGGCCTCAGCAATTTGGCGAGACTCGTAGCAACCTAGTAAGACCTTATTTCAAAATAAAAAGGACTGGGGTTATAATTTTGAGGTAGAGCTCAATCCCCAGTAACACAAAAAAGATATAAATAAATAAATAAATAAATAAATAAATAAATATAAAGGGCTGAGATATAACTCACAGGAAGAATGCCTTTGGGTCAATCCTCAGTATTAATGATAATAATAATTAATAATAATAATAATAATAGAAATAGCAAGAATAATAAATTTAATTAACTTAAAAACAGAGAACTTTATTAGATTTGAAGGTGTTTAATGGGAGATCTGGGGATGTAGCTCAGTGGTACAAAGCTTCCTTTGCCTTGGAATCAATCCGTAGCGCAGAAGGAAAAAAATATTTTTAATGGAGCTAGATTTCTCATTACAAGTAAGCAGGAGGGAATTAAATCTTAGGATGCTGGATTAGGTTAGAAATAGCAGTGGGAGGTCATTTTGGGCTTAGGCTAGACAGATACAGATAAAACTGCAGACGGAAATATAGATATGTATGTACACTTGAGTTGGCATATATAAAATTAATCTCGTTATTTGCAGATTCTGCACTTGCTAATCACCTACTTGCTATCAATCATTAAACATCACTACTCGAATCTGGCGCAGTGATGTGTATCTGTCATCCTGGTACTGGGAGACTGAGACAGAGGGATCGCAGGTTCAAAGCCAGCCTCAGCAAGTTAGCGAGACAAGACTCTGTTTCAAAATAAAAAGGACTGGTGGTATAGCCCAGAGGTAGAATGCCCCTGGATTCAATCCCTAGCACCCCACACATGCACAAAAAATAATCAATACTTGAGGTACCTGTGCACCCACATGCATGTGGCAACAGATAATTTGAGTCTTTACACACACACACACACACACACACACACACACACACACACACACACGTGACACCCGCCTTCCTTGGCAACTCTCACTATAAGTGTCTTTTCCACAGACAGTTTGGTGCCACATTTTTTTCAAATTTTTGTGGTTTCCACTGGTAATTCTGCTGTTTACAGTGTCTTTGAAAGCACAGTGATCAGTATTATCTAGTCTTCCTAAGCATGAGAAAGCTTATAGCATAAATACTGTGTTATATAAGGTAAGGCATGAGTCATAGGGCTAGGAGGCCACTAGTGAGTCCAATGTTACTGGATCATCTGTCTGTCTGTCTGTCTGTCTGTCTATCTATCTATCTATCTATCTACGCACACTAAACAAGGGGTATTTTAACAAAAACACACACAAAACAAGGTTCTGTTATGATCCGTTGGTTAAAAAAAAATGCTGTGGCCAGAGACTCGAAGGAACTTGCCCCCATATTTCCTTGGGAGAAACGCAATATTCTCCAACTCGGAATTCTTGCAACTTCATAGAACACGACTACTGCACGTGACAAGAACCGGCGGTACATGCATTTCCAGTGCTGTCCCCTAAGAAGGTCCAGAAACAATAATGCCACCGTACTAAGGAGCTTAACTGGTGCCCAGATCATGGCTGCCAATACTGTTCTCATTAAAAAAAAAAAAGGAGAAATGGATAAATTTCTGAAGGTAGGTTTGGGTCAGGGAAAATAGAAGATGAGCCTGGGACCTCCTACGGTTGCAGAAAATGAGAAATTGCTAAGGGGGAAAAAAACCAAGGGGGAGAAGCAGATAGGAAAACATCGTTGCAAAGGGATGCAAGAACCAAATGGCCAAATACTGAACAATTTGAGCAATGAAATAAATAACTACAGTATCAGATTATAAACCAAAGAATGAAGTAAGTAGAGAGGAGCGCATATTGCTAACGCAAATGGCCGAATAAGAAGGAAACAAAGATGTGGAGAGGGACAAATCCTCCTCAAAGAAGAATGTTAAGTGATAAGTGTAAAAAGGAAATCATTTTTAAGTCACCATTAGAACCCCATGGTGGTAATTGCTGAGCCACAGCCCACTCAGGAATGCTAAAATTAGCGATTTTAATCTTAAAAAGAAACAGAGAATTTGCATTGCTTCCAAGTATCTTTTCTAGAATGTTTATTAATGACTGCGGTTTTAGCAGATGTCCCCCGAGTCCTCGACACCCCTTCCTCTAGGATGTGGAGTCTGGTGCCCCCACCTCGGGTGTGGGCTGAGCTGGTTTTTAAGGAAGAGCACGTGAAGGGTAAAGATGGTGGGCACCTTGCGGCAGAGACATCTGGCAGACACCAGCAGGTGACGAAGGTTAGCATCACCAGGATAAGTCGTATGGTGAAGTCACTGTATGATGCAGCGAGAGGGCACCTTACGTAACTCTGTGGAACTCTGCCCACAAGTTCACGTCAGCCTAATAAAGGAAACCTCAGAAACCCCAATTGAGGAGTATTCGTCAACAAGTCAAGGCCATGAAAATCAAGGAAAGACGGAGACACTGTTAGAGATTCAAAGACTAAACAGACAGGATGATCCAGGTACCATGGTGCACACCTGTACTACTGGTACTTGGGAGGCTAGGACAGGAGGATCACAGGTTCAAGGTCAGATGCCACAGCTTACCAAGACAATGATTTAAAACAAAACAAAACAAAACAGGGCTGGGGAAAAATGTCCTTGAGTTCGATCTCCAATACCAAAAATAAGTAAGTACATAAATAAATAAGTAAGTGAATATAAAAAGGAAGAATGATTAAATGAAACATGGTACTATGGATTAGACCCTAAAACATAGGAAGGTCATTAAAGGAAAAAACTGGTGAAATCCAAATGAAGTCTAGATCAGTTATTTCTAGTTTTGACAGATGGACTGTGGCTCTGTGCGATGGTAAGCTTACAGGGAGCCAGGGAAAGACAGACGGCAACTCTGCATTGATCCTCGAGTAATTCCCAAAATACAGAAGGAATGTTCCACTCAGACTGTGATCTCATCAGTTGGTTCCACAGTGAATAAAAATCATATCATCATTTTCCAATAAATAGGAGTGCTGGTTTTAAAAGTTTAGACAACAATGAGAACTAGAAGGACCAGTACAGATAACAACCTGGGGTCACCATGGCGAGGTAAGGGAAGGGGATGTGGGGGAAGGCTGGCCCTGCTGCCACATTTGCACCATCCAGAGAGGGGGCCCGAGAGGTCCTGCCCCAGGACAGTGCATCAGGAAGAGAGCTTTAAACATATTACCTAAACTTGTGAAATGGCCATAAAACAAACAAAAATTATAAGCAAGAGAAATCACAAAGACCTGGTAAGAGGCCAACAGACTCTGTCCCGGGTCATACACCCCTCGCAGCCAATAGGCCCATGAACAGATTGTGAATGTCATTAATTGCCAAAGAATACAAGACAATAATTTTTCCCCGTATCCTACTGGGGAAAACTTCAAAGGTCTACAGATGCTCAGGGCTGCAAAGAGGATGAACACCAAGATAGGACGGAGAGGAAGGGGCAGTATAAATAGAAGGAATTGCTCTGGGAAGAGCTGAGATTTTTCTCCCAGCACTGAATATCTCAGGTACTACCCCAGAATCTGACTTCTGAGCATATAACCCAGAAAAGAATCGTGTACACATACACCAGGAGACCAGCAAAAGAACGTTCTTAACTTTCTGTTCACAACAGCAACCATCTGGAAACAAGCTAAAGGTCCATTCATGAGTGATGAGATGAATCAACTATGCACCATATTTAGAGCACAGCCCAAACACGTAAAGCATAGTGATTCATTCCACAGGGAGGAATACCAGTGACCTACTACTGCAGGGAAAGAAGTCTCAAAAGGTCACCTAGGCAGAAAGTAAACAAAGTAAAAATGTATATAGGTAAAAATTTACATAATTACAAATAAAATGAAAATACACCTTTAAGGACATATGGATAAATTCTATATAAATGGCTTGTGTATGTATATATAGTAAAATTATAAAGAAAGTAAAGTAAGGAGATTAGGTAAGATAAGATTTGGACAATAGTTAGGGCTTCAAAATACAAACTAGGGGAAGGAGGTGCACAGTTCAACTCATAATGCCATGCAAACACTGCACAAGTGAAAGGGTCACACAAGCCGCGCTCCACTTGGGATCTGGAATGTCCACAAAGGCCCATGTGTTGAAGGTTCAGCCCCAGCCTGTGGTGCTCTTGGGAGGCAGCTGAACCCTTAGGAGCTGGGGCCTGGCGGGAGGAAGTTAGGTCACTGGTTTGGTGCCTTGGAGGGGATATTGGGATCCTCATCCTTCCCCCCTCCTCACTTTGCTTACCCACTCCCATGAGGCCGGCATCTTCCTCCACCACTCCCCCCTCCGACATGCTGCCTCGCCAGAGACACAAAGCAACAGAGCCCAGTGACATGGAGCAAAAGCTCCAAACTGTGAGCCAAAGCAAACCTTTCTACTTGATAAGCTTATTTACCTCAGGCATTTGTCATAGCAATAGAAAGCTAACTAACACAAGCAGATTAAGACATACGTACACACACACAAACACACACACCCTCTTCCCACCTCACCTTAGAAGTTTCCAAGTACCTATTTCATGCCATATGACTATCAGCACATCTCCAGGGAGTTTTTACTTTGTAGATTCCACAGCTAGAACACCTTATTTTATTTTATTTTTTTGTGGTGAGGGTGGAACTCAGGGACTTTTCTACCTCTGGGCTACACTCCCAGGCACACTTTATACTTTATTTGGAAACAGGGTCTCACTAAGTTGCTGAGAGCATCACTAAGTAGCTGAGGCTGGCTTTGAACCTGTGCAATCCAACTGTCTCAGCCTCCCAAGCACTGGGATTATAAGCATGTGCCACCACACCCGGCTTTAGAACACCTTTTAAACACGATTATTTTCTTGTCTGTTGGTGTGTCTAGGTCCCTGAGAAGGTAGCCTAACTCCATGAGATTATTTTATGCAACAATTTTTTTATTGTGGTAAAATTTCCATACAGTGAAATTTACATAAAATAAAAATACAATTTAGGACTTTGGGCAAGTCTACACATTCATAAATCTAGCATCCCAATCAAGATATGAAATATTCCATCCTCCCAGAATTTCTCCTTTATATCCCCTCCCCCATGGGCAGCCACTGTTAGGATTTCAATCACCATATGATTTGCCTATTTCTGAACTTCCTATTAACAGACTCATAAAATACTGTACTTCTTAAGAAATGGTTTTTGAACAATCCCCCCTCCCTACACTGAGTTAAATGATTACCACGGCACTAACCTAATTTGCTTTTCTTGTTTGAATGCCTGGTACCAGCTGACACGCATGTCATTTTGCATAGTCCTGTGTATGGTGAAAACATTTTTTTAATTCTGCATGCAACAGAATGGAATGCATTAATCATAACATTTTCTGCAATAACCTTGAGCTCACGTTACAGTTCTAAATTTACAGCCATTACTCACTGCCAACATTAACATGTAGAAAAAGGTCACTCTCAAGTTTCTATATCCCACTGGAGAAAACTGCAAACCTACGACAATTAATGACAGACACCACAATTATCCAGTTTCCAACTTGAGCTCAGCTGCCATTGTGCACGGTCCTGGTGTCCAGTCACACGCAGGCCACGGGCTCCTGCTGGTACCCCTCTCACTGCAGGGCAGCCAGGGCCTGGGATGAGGAGGGCGCTCCCCATCTCCTCCCGTCACCATCCTCTGTCTCATATGGGGACTCCTGGATAGCCTTGGGGTGAGGGTGGTTGCCAGGGAAACCACCCATGTGAACAGAATGTTGAAGCTGTGGGCTCTACCTCCTGGACCTTCAGGTCGGAGAGAGAAGCTGAAGACTGTTGATCACCAATGGCTAGTGATTTAACCAGTCCTGCAAAATTCATGAAAGTGCCATGAAAACTCCAAAAGACAGGGCTCAAAGAGCTTCCAGAAGGTTCCTGTACGGTGGTCCCAGAGAGAATAGGTAGCCTCTGTAGCTTCACACCTGGCTGTTTATTGTAAAAGTCTTAAAATTTGTCTGTTGTAAAAATCTTTTCTTTTTTTTTTTTTTTTTTTTTTTTGGTGGTACTGGGGTTCCTGGAAGCCCTTCTACCTCCGGGCTACACTCCCAGACCTATTTTTACATTTTTTATTTGGAAACAGGGTCTCCTAAGCCAGCGTGCGCGGCTGGCTTCGAACCTGCGCGATCCTCCTGTCTCAGCCTCCCAAGCGCGGGGATTACAAGTGTGCGCCACCACGCCCGGCGTAAAAATCTTTTCTAATAAACAGGTAAAAGTAAGTAAAATATTTCCCTGGGTTCTGTGCACTATCCTGGCAAATTAATCAAATCTGAGTAGTGGGTATTGAGGAACCCAAAATAAAGTCATTAGGCCAAGCCCGGCATGGCAGAACAGAGTCTGGCATTCCAGCACTGGGGAGGCTGAGACAGGAGGTAGCAGGATGAAGGCAGCCTCAGCAACATAGCAAGATTCTCAGCAACCCAGGGAGATGCTTCTCCTACACAACCGTGAGACAGGACACGAGTCTCATCGTGGAGACAATGAGAATGAATCCATGGTCCTTTCTCAGCTTATAGAGCCCGGCAGCCACATGCGTCCGCTCAGAGCCACCTCCGCCATCTCAAAGCTGCAGGCTGGAACCCTCTGGCCATTCCCCCTTCACGGTCATGTCTCCTTCTGACTCCCTTCTCTGTCTCCCTCTTGCACTGACAGGGACCCTCTTCTCCCCCAGATGATCCAAGATTATCTCCCTCCTCATGGTCAACTAATCTGTTAGAGCCCTCATACCCCGAGGATGAAGATGTGAACAACTTGGAGGCATTACGCACCACACATCCTTACAACATGGAAACCCTCTTCATGATCTGACAAACACACAAAATCAAATGTTTCTTTGTGTGTAGCACCAGGAATTGAACCCAAAGGCAATTCTGTGTCTGAGCTACAGTCCCAGCCCTATTTTAATTTTTGTTTGCAAACAGGATCTTGCTAAGTTGTTGAGGACTCACTAAGCTGCTGAAGCCGGCTTCCAATCTGTGATCCTCTTGGCTCAGCCTCCCAAGTATTGGGGTTACAGGCATGCACCATCGTACCAGAAATAAAATAATTTATTTTTATTTTCGTGGGAATTACATCCAGTGCATTCTACCTCTGAGTTATACCTAGCGGAGTCTTGCTAGGCTGATGAGAGTGCCACTACTTGCTGAGGCTGTCCTCAAATCTGCGATCCTCCTGTCTCATCCTCCCAAGTCCTAGAATTACAGGCGTGCACTCCCACACCCAGATTCAAATGATGTTTAATCAAAGTTTTAAATTCAATATGAAAAGTTGAGATAGTTACCTAAGAACTTTTTTTAAAACCCAACCTTTGAAAGAGTGAATCTTAAGATGAATCTTACGCCCATGAAGAAAACAGTCATTCTATGGCGAGAGTAGATTCAGCCTTGTCTACTTTGCTGCTTGAGATTACTTCAAAGTCACAGGAGACCTTGGAGGGGAGGATTTCTCAGGGAAAAACTTCCTCACCTTCCCCAAACTCAGCTCCCTTCCTACCACCTACATGCCTGTCGGACCCAGTGTTTTCCACCCTATTCAAAAACCTTGTATATGTTAAACCTTGTATATGTCTTGTATATGTTAAAATTTAGTTTTTAAAAATAGGGCTTATGTAACTTCCAACTACAGGCATCCCTTTACATCTGCAGGTTCTGCATGTTATGATTCAGCCAACCAAGACTCCAGAACATTCCAGAAAAAGAAAAAATGACCAGGCACATACCTGAAATGCCAGTACTTGGGAGGCTAAGACAGAAGGGTTTGTTTGAGGTTAGCCTCAGCAACTTAGTGAGATACTGCTTGAAAATAAGAAATAAAGTAAGGCTGGGGGCATGTCTCAGAGGTAGAATGTCCTAGGTTCAATCCACAGTACCATAAAAAAGAAAAAAATAAAGAAGGGAAGGGAAGAAAGTGAATTGAAGAGGGAGGGAGGGGAGGAAGGAAGGAGAGAAGAGGACGGTACTGAACATGTATACTTTTTTCTTATCATCAGTCCATGAACAATACCATATGACAGCTATTTATGTAGCATTTTAATTGTATTAGGTATTAAAAGCACTCTAGAGATGAGATAGGGTATGAGAGAGAATGCGCACAGGCTCTAAGCAAATACGAGACCATTCTAGATGGGAGATTTGTGCATCCATACCTTTTGGAGTCCTTGTGGGGTTCTGGAACAATCCCTGTGGATTCAGAGGAACCACTGTATTTAATTTTTTTAAAATATCATTAAGTCTAGCAAAATATTTTTTTGGTAGTACTGGGGGTGGAACCCAGAGACTTTCTACCTCCAGGCTATACTCCCAGACCTATTTTACAGTTTTTATTTGGAAACAGGGTCTCACTAAGTTGCTGAGAGCCTCACTAAGTAGCAGAGGCTGGCTTCGAACCTGTGCGATCCTCCTGTCTCAGCCTACCCTGCGTGGGGATTATAAGCGTGCGCCATTGTGCCCGGCAAGTCTAACCAAATTTTAATTTCATTAAGCCTAACAAAATGTTTCTCCTTTCTCATTAAAGCTATGCAGTATGCTTCTTACAAAAGCACTAGTCTAGCCGAGCACAACGATGCAGCCCTGTCATCCCAGTACTTGGAAGGCTAAGATGGAAAGCAGGCTGGAGGCTAGCCTCGGAAACCTGGTGACCCTCAGAAACTTAGTGAGACCCTGTTTTAATATTTAAAAGAGCTGGGAGGTGTAGCTCAGAGTTAGAATGCCCTTGATTCAATGCCTGGTACCAAAAGCAAAATAAAAACAAAAATAAAATCTCTGGCCTGCCAGAAGACCACTAGACAAAGCTTTCTGTTAAAAAGGGGAAAAAAGGCACAACAGGAAGGGACCCTCCAAGCCCCAACCCCTTGAGTATTCTGTAGATTTGAAGCAAAACCTTTCAGAATCCTCCTGGCAGATATCTACCAACCACTCAGTCCTGATCTAGATAACTTCACAACCTGGAATTTGCCCACTTCCAGAACTGTGAGGATGCCCACACAGGCACAGGGCGGGACGCTGCACGGCCTGCTGTATCAAGCGAGCCCAGGTCACAGAAGCCACTCTGCTGTACGTTAACGCCATCTAAATTAGTCTCCTGCAGTTTCTAGCACTGAATGTTGACACTGACCTAAGAAATTTTTTCTTTTTCATTTTCCTTTTTTATTTGTGTGTGTATGTGTTACTAAGAATGGAACCCAGGACCTCTTGCAGGTTAGGTAAGTGCCCTACCATTGAGCCACATTTCTAGCCCCTTTTAAAATTTTATTTATTTATTTATTTATTTATTTATTTATTTATTTATTTATTTATTTTTTGGTGGTGGTACTAGGGTTCCTGGAAGCCCTTCTACCTCCGGGCTACACTCCCAGACCTATTTTTTTTTTTTTTATTTGGAAACAGGGTCTCTTAAGCCAGTGCGGCTGGCTGCGAACCTGCGTGATCCTCCTGTCTCCGCCTCCCAAGCGTGGGGATTACAAGTGTGCGCCACCACGCTCGGCCCCTTTTTAAAATTTAATTTTGAGATAGAATCTTGCTACGTTGCCCAAGCTGATTTTGAACTTGTGATGCCCCTGTCTCAGCCCTCCTAGAGTAACTGTATAAAAGCAAGGATCAAAGGTGTACACCACCGCCTCCGGCTTGACCTACTAGATTTGAAATGTGATACTTCCTGTTAGACAGAGAAGCCATTAACAGACCACAAGGTTTATTCTGAAGACAGATCAGGATGAACAAATAATGCAGAGGTTCATTTTTTTTTCACATGAATAATAAAATGATTCACATGTGAGCTTTGAAAACTCTTCCAGAGGATAAATATCTCATTACATCAGCGGAGATGAAAATTAGACTGCTCAACCAGGTGAAGCTAATTTAATATAGCTTGTTCCATCCTGTTCTTTTAGTATCTTCTTTGAAATTAGTTTAGGAAAAAATTAATCTGAAAATAACTTTGAAAATATAAAAGACGTAAATGAAAACTGGATCTTCAAGATATGTCAGCCTTGGAACACTTAGCCCCATAGACTCAATCTCTGATGTCCCACCCAGGAGGTCCTGAAGGTCCCCAACCTGGGGGGAAGCATCTCCTCTGATAAAACCGAACAATGCTAATTCATTAACTTTTTCAAAAGATACAAGAGAGAATGTTGTAAATACCGTAGAATTGGCTCGACTGGAAGAACAGTATACGTTAAAAGCGTATTTATGAAACTTAGCTTTAGTTTAGATGTTGAAGGTCCCCCAAAGGTCTGAATGTTAAAGACTTAGTCCCCAGGGTGATGCTATTGAGCAGAAGTGGAACTTTTGGAGGTGGGGCCTGGGGGAGGAAGTGAGGTCATTGGGGGTGTACTCCCAAAGGACATTGTGGCACCCTAGTCTCTTCTTTTTTTTTGAGGTACTGGGGATGGAACCCAGAGGCATTCTACCTCCGAGTTACATCCCCAGCCCTATTTTTAGTCTATATTTTGAAACAGGGTCTCACTGAATTGCAAAGGGCTTCACTAAGTAGCTGAGGCTGTCCTTGAACCACGATCCTCCTGTCTCAGCCTCCCAAATGCTGGGATGACAAGTGTGCCCACCACGTCCAGCTTCTTCCACTTTCACTTTTGTGTTCTGGCTGATGAGTTGAATGGCCAATACTAAAAGACAATGCAAAAGAAGAATCGCAAATTTCAGTCTTCCATAGAAAGGTTTTAAAAGGTTCCTGAATATAAAATTCTGTTTTTTTTTTATGCCTGTAACCTTTGCTATATTTATTTAATTACTTCGTAGTACTGGATACTGAACCCAGGGGAATTCTACCACTGAGCTACACCCCCCAGGTCTTTTCATTTTTTATTCTGAGCCAGGGTCTCACTATGTCATTGAGAATCTCACTAAGTTATTGAGGCTGGCCTCCAACCTGTGATCTTCCTGCCTCAGCCTCCCAAGTACTAGGATAACAGGTATGCATTAAGACACCTGGGTACCTTTGCTCTTTCAAAAGGCATGTTTTAACTGCATCTTACAGATTTTCCTATATAGGCAATTCTCCGTTAATTCCCTGAGCCAAATTCAGAAATGTTCAATACACAGTCAGTAGAAGAAGCCGAGGCTCGCATGACTAGTGGCTTACATTTACTCACCCTCTGCCTATCTGATGGCACTCACCATCCTGAGCTGGGCTGCCCTCTCCCCTCCCACATTGGGGGAATGAATACTGGAGGCATGGATTTTGAGAGAAAAAAAACAAAGATGACCAGGGCCAGACGCCCCTTTCCTAGGAGCCTCCAAAAACTTATACCTTGTGAGGAATGGGGGCTCAACTGACTTTATGCAGCTTAAAGCAAGTGACCCCAGAAACTGGGTTACTTTCAGGTACTATCTGTTTTGTGTTTCTAGATAGCATATGGCACATCAGAGACCACCAACACCATGTTTGGGTCCACTTTTCTTTCACTGTAACCAAAATGATTAACATACAACTCAGAGGAGGAAGAGCTTATTTGGTTCACAGTCTCCGAGGCACAGTCCAGAGTTGGCTGACGCCAGCGCAGACATCACGGCAGCACAGTGCGGTAAAGAAAGCTGAGCTCAACCCAATGGCGGCCAGAAGCAGAGACAAGGAGAGGAGGCAACCAGGGACAGGTAGAGTCCTTCAGCCACGTCCCCAGGGGCCGAGGTCTCCTGCTGCGCCCCACCTGTTTACATCACCACCCAGAGAATCCAGTCAAAGTACAAATCCTTCAGGAGATTTACCCACTGATGAGATTAACTCTGATTAAATGACTTCACATCTGAACACTGTTGCCTTGGGGACATGCTTAATGCATGAGCCTTTGGGGGGACATTCAAATGTAACACACTGCATACCACGCAGAGTCCTTAAGGCAGATTCTTGTAAGTCTGTGCTTTTAAGAAAGAAGGAGGAGGATGCTGCTGCTTCTCGGGGCAGGGGTCAGTCTGTCCCTCCAGACCCCAGCGATGTCCTGAAACCATCCTGCCCACATCCAAATGTCTTCCTTCACTACTTTGCTACTGGGAGTTCTTTTATCTTTAAAATGTACAATGTATTTCTCCGATATGAAGGACTAGATTTAACTGACATCTCTGTGTAACATTCAAAAGCAAAATCTAGAGGCAGGAAGGATGCCACAAGAAAAATAGCCGAGTCCCAGGAGAAGAGGGTGCGGGGGGGGCAAGGACAGAGCTGAGTCCAGAGCTGGGGAGGCTGTCGGAGCAGCAGCGAGCTGGAGAAGCGGGGCAGGAAGACTAGAAAGACGGAAACTGAGGGCAAAGAGCTAGTTTAAGGAAGAAACGTGGAAGGAAAATGCTGCCTCTTCTAAAGCCACCCCGAAGTCACTGACCCACCTGGCCAGACTTCTACAGCCAAAGAATGAGACGAGGAGCTTCCTGGCACACAGGTGACCCTGCGATGCAACGTCCAGGGAAGCCACAGCCACCAGCCTTCCCCAACACCATGGTGTGGGGGAGAGGAGACACGCTCGTGTCCCCAGAGGTGCTTCAGTCTGGATGGGACAATTTCACACCCATGCTCAGGAGGTGGCGGAGGGAGCACTGTGGCTCACGGGCGGTGGAGAAACCTCATCTTTTGAGGGAGGGATTAAAGTTTCACATTTACATAAATGAAAGGTGAACCATGGGTTTTTGCCCCAATACAATCAATGGCGACTGCTGCCCAGAACCTTCTTGGGCTCTGCAAATGTCCAGACCTCATGGGCCCAGGAAGGAGCTTTGCTCCTGAGCAAGACATGCTCACTGGCCCGTGAGCCCTGGGCCTGGGTTAGGCTCTTCCCCCTACCTTTTTAGCTAAGAATATTAGTAATAAATTCTTGGGGAAGGAAGTGGAGGAAATAGCAAACAATAAAGGAACTAATATATATTACCGCCCAGCAATAAGCATGATGAGTATTCTGCCCCCTCGCCTTTTGGGCCTTTTAGAGTGTACACATACTGCACAAAAAATGAGTTCTACAGTAGAGTGGGAATTGTGCCATGTTCATTTAAAATGAATAGACATGAATTCATTCAAGCCAATGAAAGTTCTTTGAAAACATGGTTTAGTGGCTGTAAAATCTGGAATGGTATAATATAATCATCCTGTTATTGTTATCAAGACATAGATTATAACCAACATTCAACCAAGATAAACAAAGCTGAATATCTGGGTATATAAAATCCATTGCCATCTCTGATCTTAGCATAACCCTCAGAGGATGACTGAGTTGAAGGGCGCACACATTTGCAGAAGGGTAGAGCGCTCGACGCTTCCGCCCGCGGGGTAGAGGAGGACGCATCCTCTTACCCACTCCCCCACACTAAGAACAGATATTTAAATGATGGCTCACCAATCTGATGGACCTTCCTACCACCACCACCAAATAAAAGGAATTTCTTTTTAAATGTGCATTTCTCTGACTGCTTGCAAGGTTCAGTACTTTCTTGTCTGTGTTCATTGCATGGCTCTCCGACTAGAGACACAGCAGACTTTATCCATCTGATGTTAATGTTCCTATTGATTTATGACTGCTTTTAGTATAATAGGGATGGATTGGCAGTTGGACAGAGCGTGTCCTGATTTGCCAATTCTGTTGATGATGTTTGACACTCACGGGACACTAATGGATGTGTGGTCAATGGTATCAATCTTTCCCTGAATTACGCCCTCCACTGCAAGCAGAGTGCCATAGTCCTTCAGCCTGGGCTCCAGCCCCAGCTCCCCCACCTGCTATGTGAAGGACCCTCTCTTAGTCTCAATTTCCTTGATTGAATATGGAGGAGGAGAATGAATTTAATACTGAATTAAGATGTGCCATCAGCCGCCAAGACAGCCCAAATTGCCTGCTCACTGGTGTTCACACATCTCCCCTGCAGATCCAGCTAGAGAGAAAAAGAAACAAAGGAATAATCCTGGAAGCAGATACCTGGAGATGAAAGGCCCCAGCCAACATTTCACAAGATGAGCCAGAGGGACTCGGGGAAGCTGTGCTATGATTCCTGGCCCACAGAAACAGTGAGAAAATAAACATTTGTGTTTTAAAGCTGACAAGTGTAAAGGTGATTTGTTACACAGCAGAGGATAACCAATACATGATATACACAGCCCCAACTTACTGGTTTGACTTATGAAGGGATGACATAATTTTTCAAGTTTATGATGGACTTACCAAGACATTCAATGCACTTTTGATATATGGGATTTTTAGCTTATGAAGGCTGATCAAAAAGAAACCCCACTGCAAGTAGAGGAATATCTGTCTATGTAAAGCACAGAACAGTTGCTATGGCAGGTTATGAAAAATATCCAAATATTTTGCCACTCCTTTCATGAAAACATAGAATCCTTCTCCGTCCTCAGAAGCTGGATTTGAATGTGTTACTTGCTTTGACCAGGAAAACAGTAGAAAATACAACTCAGGGACCTGCACATTCAAGAACTTGCTATCTTGAAACTCTGCCACTCCCACGTGAAGAAGCCCAGGCTGCTGGAGTTGAGAATACACAGCCCATTATCCCCGCTGCACCCCAATTTACAGCCAGTAACCTCCAAACCACGTGAGCATGGCCATCAGCTGCAGAAGATGCATGAACCCCTGAAAGAGCCCTGCAGACGAGCCCAGACTAAATTGCAACTCAAAGCACCCACTGAGTAAGCGGCTGCAGGTCAAAGCCACTAAGTCCTGTGTTACCCAGCACTTGAGGACCAGCCGATACAGCTGCCATTATTATCAAGCCTATTATTATTGTCTTAATCAATGGATCAATGGGTCCATTGATCAATGGGTCCATCTTAATCAGTGTATACATTCGATGGTATACACAGATATCCCTTCATAGTATATTTATGCTCCTACTTTTTAACAAATCTACTGGAAACTTGTTTTGGTATGAAATGGTAGGTAAGGATCTAACCTATTTTGCCCAATAAATAGCCAGTTCTCCCTTACCCATAAAAGAATGCAACACCTTGTTCTCATATGTCGGAATCCAGAGCGTGTGAGGATACCATTTCCACCTATCATTTGTCCTGAGAGAGTAGCAGATCTTGATCCAATGCCAGAAGTCGGCTTGGTTTTAACTTTGGCCGGGGCGGTGTCCCACACTCTCCTGTTGCCAGGAGAAATGCTCACAGAGTGTGGAAGGGCACCGGACTCTAGGGAAGGGTCCAAGAGAGGAAGAATGCCAGCCATTATGTCCAGGACAAACGGGACATGGAGGTGGTCACACTCACCAAGTGGATGACTCCAAGCCCTTCTTTTTTTTTTTTTTTTTTTTGGTCTGAAATAAAAATAAAACCAATCTAAATCTCTGGGTCAGTTGGCAGCTGAATTCAGCAAGCTCATTCAGAGTGCCACGCTGGGCACGGAGACGGGGTGCATGGGGTACAATTATGGAGAGAGGGCCTCTTCTCTCCCTCCATGGGAGACAGTGCCACACGCAAAGCCTTGGAGAAAACGCTTACAAATCGACAGGGGCCCGAGTTATTATCGTACCAGCAAGATATCACGTAAGGGCAGCTTAGAGATGCTGCAGGTCAAGCGTGGAAGGCTTCCTAGGGGAAAGTCTCCAGATGTTGACGACTAAGACTCCTAAGACTCAGCAAAGAGAAGGCGTGTGCAAAGGCAGGGCCAGGACAAAGGATTTCTGTGCAGTGACTGATGCTGCTGAGAGGAGAATCTCTCAATAAATACACTAAGGGGGAGCTTGTGGGAGAAGGGGGGTCACTGGCAACTGACGAAGCATCTTCAGTGTGAGGTCAGGGCTTCAGAAGAAATGAGTGATCATTTTTTTTTCCCAAAAACGAGGGTAAGAGACCACCAGTTGAGAGCCCGGCCCAGACCCAGAGCTTGATCACAGAGGGCAAGTGTGGGGTCCACAGGTGCAGAACTAGCTCGGATTCTCACTGGCTCGGTGGCACCTCCTTTTCAGTAAATGAAAATTACTCAACTTGGTGCCCCCCTGAGGAACCCACTGCCCTCATATTTTTATGCAATACCCCAAATTGCACCGGAGGCTACTTTCGCCTTCGTGGACTTTGGGATCCATGGACTAGAGGACCACACTCAATCCCCAGCCCACTCATTCCTTCCCTGACACCTTCAGTCAACAGGGCTTCAAGAAACTCCAGTCTCCAGCACACCCGGTGCAGGCAGGCACACACCTGTCTGGTTCCTCCTACCCCTTCTGTCCCCAGCCAGGACCCAGCCCTGGCTCCCCTGGTCGGCCCAGCCATTTCCTAAGAAAGCAGAAACTGCTCAAGGAAGATCATATAGGGAGACAGGAGCCTGGCCTGTGGGCTGCAGTGGACTGGTGGCTCCATAAAGCAGCTGGCGTGATCTTTTCAGGTGGGTCAGTGGGTCCCGACTTCTGCTGCGAGGAAAGGTGCCCTCTTTAGGGGGTGATGTGGGCTGGACCAGTTCTACCGACTTATAAAGTATCTTCAGCATTGCTTTTCTTTTTCTTTTTCTTTTTTTCTTTTCTTTTTTTTTTTTTTTTTTGTGGCACTGGGGATGGAACCCAGGGGCATTCTACCTCTGAGCTACACCCCAGTCCTATTCTAGTCATTTTACTTTTTGAAACAGGGTCTCACTGAATTGCGAAGGGCCTTGCTAGGTGGCTGAGGCTGTCCATGAACCATGATCCTTCAGTCTCTGTCTCCTGAATGCTGGGATTACAAGTGTGCACCACCATGCCCAGCTCTATCTTTCACCATTTTTGAAAGATGCCCTCATTTCTCAAATCCTTGTAGGTAGAGTCTTTTTTTATATATATATATACTGAGAATTGAGCCCAGAAGCATTCTATCTCTGAGCTACACCTCCAGCCCTTTCTCTTTGTTTTTAATTTTGAAATAGAGTCTCACTAAATTGCTAGGGCTGACCTCCAATCTTTGATCCTCTCATCTCAGCCTTCCAAGTATTGAGATTAAAGGTGTGCACCACCACATCCAGCTGCAGGTAGAGTCTTGTAATCAAACTAGAAGTTGTATATAGTGTTAGATACGGATTCTCACAACTGCTGAAGAGTTGTAATCCTTAACCTCGAGGCCACACTGGCATTCAGGGAAGTTAAGTGACTTGTAGGGGGTGGAGAGCAAGGAGGGGGTGAAGCTGGGGTAACCTTGGATCCTTGCCCTTCTTTGCTGAGCTGGCAGACAGCACAAACGTTGGCCCAGGAGGCCCAGGGGCTCCCTGCCCACACTCTGTGTGGGGAATCCAGCCCACGTGCCAAGACTCTTCCATGAACACAATTTGTAATTCAATTCTTTGACTTGACAGCCATGCCCCATGAGCTATGGTGGTATTTATTACCATGCTTCCTTAAGAGTAATGAAGTGATCCCTTTCTAAAACAAAGTGAAAACACTTCTGACAACTACTTCAGGCTAAGCATTATTCATTTAAAATATGAAACCATGCCAGGTGTGGTGGTGCACACTTGTAATCCCCGCATTTGGGAGGCTAAAACAGGAGGTCAGCCTCAGCTACTTAGTGAGGCCCTTTGCAACTCAGTGAGATGCCGTTTCAATAGGGCTGGGGGTGTCGCTTGGAGGTAGAATGCCCCTGGGTTCCATCCCCAGTACCGCAAAAAAATGCACCCGTCAGTTGCAATTCTTAAGTTACCTTGTCCAGCCGGGGTCAAGTCATTAACGCATCAGAGAAATTTCACACTGATAAGAAAAGATGATTTGGATTCCTCTAAGCTCAGGATGCTAAATGTGAACCAAAAATCTAAATACTCTGGCATACCGCCACCAAAGGAAATAATATGCAAGCCACCGTCACTTCTTTCCCAATTAATAAGTAGTTGATGGTGAATAAAAGCGGGAGGTCAATCTTCTGTGCACTCTAAGCCAATGAGAAAGAACGCTCTCCAGCGCTACGTTATTTTCAGATTGCTTGCTGGTGTCAGTGACGAGCAGCAAACTTGTCAGGTTACAACTTTCTTCTGTGCCTTGCTATAGAGTATCTATTGTCTACAAATGGGATTTTCCCGAAATGATAACTAGGGCACCAGCACTAGACTGACCAACGGGAAGAAATCTGTTCTTACCAATCTTCATGGATGTTGGATGCGCCTGACGCCCCCTCCCCCAGCCTTGCTCTGTGCCATCGCTGTGATCAACCCACTGTCATGGCGAAGCTCTCGGACCATCCTCTGTTTCCTTTTACTTTACCAAATACAAAGTTATTTAAAGTTACTGTCATGTTAGCTTGTCAGCCAAATATAACCATTGAGACAGTATTTGAAATGGATGCTTGGATCGTTACCAGGAAATCAGAATATGTTAGCTGGGACCCACTTTTTTTTTTTTTTGGTGGTACTGGGGTTCCTGGAAGCCCTTCTACCTCCAGGTTACACTCCCAGACCTATTTTATTTTTAGAAACAGGGTCTCTTAAGCCAGTGCAGCTGGTTTCAAATCTGCGTAATCCTCCTGTCTCTGCCTCCTAAGCGCAGGGATTACAAGCATGCACCACCCACACCCGGCTAGGGGGGCATTCTTAATCCAAACTATTGCACTCCTCAAATACATAGCTTCTAATCCTGATAATAGTTTTTTTTTTTTTTTAAAGGTGATGAGTCGAAAATTCTGGCCACACATGATAGCTTAACCCTCTGTAGCTCTCTCCTTACTCCTGAAGCCTCAGAGATCCAGATTTAGGAGGGGAAGGAAGAGGACCGCAGGGAAGAGGGCCACCATCTTTACAGAAGCCGTCACACACTCATAGTAACACTGAGGGGACAGGAGTCATACAATGTACCAACATCACCAAGTTGTACATTTACAATGTGAATGGTAAAGTTTGTGAACTATAATTCAACAAAACTTTTAGAATATACAGATGACAGATAGATGATAGATAGGTCAATAGAGAGATAATGGATAGACAGACAGACAGCACCAAGATACCATGAATTAGCAAATTGTGGATTTTTTCCTTCTAATAATTGGACTCTAAGTCCCGGAACAAAATATGGTCAGTTATTTTTCTTAAATAAAAAAATGATGGCACAAACATTTAGTGTCATCTAAATTTTAGTCCTGGGTTTATAAGCAAATCAGTTGAAAGCAAGCAGTCAAACAGATATCTGTATACTTATATTCACAGAAACATGATTCAAATCACTGAAAGGCAGAAACAACCCAAGTACCCATGGATGGATGACGGTAAACAACGTGTGATAAGGAGACATAATGGAATATTATTCAGCCCTAAAAACAAAGGAAATTCTGACCTATGTTACACATGGATAAACTTCAAGGGCTGTTTTAGTCCTTTGCTATTGCTGTTGCTAAAACAGAATGTCCAAGGCTTGACAGGTGAAAAACAAAAGAGAAAGAAACCTACCATTTGATCCAGCAATACCACTGTTGGGTATCTACCCAAAAGACAGGAAGCCGAACTACCAAACTAATGCATGTGTATCTGTGTTCATAGCTGCACAGTTCACCATAGCCGAAGTATGGAACCAGCCAAGATGTACATCAACAGATGAATGGATTAGAGAACTGTGGGATATGTACACAATGGATTTTACTCAGCCCTAAAGAAAAACACAATTACATCATTTTCAGAGAAATGGATGGAACTGGAGGACATTATGCTAAGTGAGATTAGTCAGTCACAAAAAATAAGAAAGCAGAAGCTTTTCCTAATATGTGAGAGTTAGGGAGAAATGGGTCATAGTAGGAACTCTTGAAAGAGGAAATCCTATGGAGGAGCAAACAAGACAACCTAAAGGAGGAGAAAGGAGGGGGGAAGAGGAAAATCTCTAAAACATACAATGTACTTAAACATATCAAAGTCAACCACTAAGCCAAGCAAGGGAGGGAGGGAAGGGGAGGGAATGGGGTGGGAATTGGGTAGGGGTTAAATCAGTGATGTGTACATGTTTGTACACACAAGTTTTTTATCCCAATATGATGTTTGAATATAATGCACCAATAAAAAAATTTAAAAGAAAACCAGCTTTGTCAGTAATAATAATATAAATCGATCAAACTTAATAAAGTACAGAGATTAATAAACTAGAATTTTTTTTAAAAAAAAAGAGGTTTCTTCAGCCCATATTATGGAGGCTGGAAGCCCAGGAACATGGCGTCCATGCCTGGTGAGCGTATGCTGCAGTGTCATCCACGGCTGAAGGACAAGGCAGAGGAGAGGGGTCAAGCAGGAACTCGATTCCATAACCAACCCGCTCTCCTGCTTACTACCCCACTCCGTGACAGCAGCGTCAATCTACTCAGGAGGGCAGAGCCTTCATGACCCCGTCCCAGGTGCCACTGCTGTGACATTGGGCATGAAGTTTCCAACTCAGGAACTTTGGGGGATGCACTCAACCCCAAGCAACGCTAAGTGAAATGAAACAGTCATCAAAGGGCAGATAACGGAATGATTCGACTGACAAGCGTGGCCAAATTCTTAGAGAGGAGACGTAGACTAGTGGTTGGCAGAGGCTGGGAAGAGGGAAACAGGGAGTGAGCATCTGCTGGGGCAGTTTCAGAAGAGCTCTGCGGATGAGCGGTGGGGACGGTTGCCTGACAGTGTGAAGGTGTTGCTTGTCACGAGCACACACTTAAAGACAATTAGGAGGGTAAACTTTATGTGATGGATATTTTAACACAACAAAAAAAATAAGAAGAAATGTGGTTTTTTCTCTTCCTTTTCTTTTTTTCTTTTTCTTTTTTGGTTTTCTTTTTCCTTTTTTGCATACAAAAGAATCAAAAAAAAACAAGGACCACTCAGTGACGTGGGAGCCGGTATCTCTGGGGCGGGTGGCGGGTGGGACAGGAACAGGGGCTTCATTATCAGCCTCTCAACACTCTTTGATTTTGACTCTGTTGTGCACTAGACAGATATATTTTTAAGTATTAATTTAAAACCATAAAGGAGAGTGGTAGAGATAAAAAGAAAAGCAAATCGTGGAAGCTGCACACCAATAAACACGATGTCAATCACGGGCCAGATCCCAGCGGGGATTATCAGAGCTGAAGGCTCATGCACTTCGGGGAGCAAGCGCCAGGCCAAACCCATCTCCTCGTCCTTTTAATAAGGTACGAGATTGGCGCATTGAGGAATGCTAAGCACAGGAGGCCCTTTATTACAGCATGATGTTCACAGTCTCTGCCCTGGGAGGAGGGTGGAGACACAGATTGGCTCACAGACAGTGTGGCCACCAACCCCAGACAGCCCGGAAGACTGCAGGGCCACCAGTCTGCCCACACACTTGTGGGCCACCCCAGAAATGGAGGGCTACCTGTCAGAGATGGGTTAGAGATGAGATGGCTTGACCAGGCCGGAATGCTAACTTTGAAAGCAAACAGATGAAGTTATCAGTGTTACAAATGTGTTGCAATTTGGTACCCAAATTCATAAATGCCAACAGTGTGGCCCACGGTGGAAAGGAAAAAAGTGTAGGTGCAGAGGGCCCCCCACTTTCCTCACAGCAGTGGGCCACAGGAAGCATCTGTCCCGTGTCCACTCGCACGTGGTCCTACCTCCACTCAGCACTGGAGCCTCGGAAAAGAGAGTACACCCAGAAGAAATCGAAGACACAAAGAAACGCTGGCTGGTGAGCCTCTGACTGTGCAAGTAGAAAAAGAGCCACGGGGGAGGGGTGGGAAGTATTGTCCCCGCTTTCAGGACTTTGATGTTTGCAGGGAGTAAGGATATTTGTCAGCTCTGCTGGAAGAACTGGGGAAACCGAGTCACTGTGAAAAATAGATTTGGCTCCTGTTGGAGGTACCAAACGTGCGGAGGCATACTGAGGGTGCCAACACAGCTCAGAGAGACCCTGCGCCCTGATCAGAAGAACCATGGAAGGCACTCTGCAGAGGACTGGCCCAAAAGAACTGGTCACACCTCCATATATCCTACAAGAGTAACAGCAGCTGTAAAAACAACGTATTACATTTCCTAAGGGTGTGAGTGAGTGAGCGAGCGAGCGAGCGAGCGAGCGTGCGTGCGTGCGTGTGTGTGTGTGTGTGTTACTGGGGTTGAACCCAGGGCCTAGCCCAAGCTAGGCAAGCACTTTCAATTCTTAACATAGCTGGGCCTTCCCAGGTGTACTGTAAATGTTTCTCTGTGTTCTATGATCCCTGGATTTTATTGTTCATTGTGAACATAATCAAGAATCAAACTGAAAAAACAGTGTGGCCAGGTGTCGCGGTGCGCGCCTGTAATGCAGTACTGGGGAGGCTGACACAGGAGGATCGCCGTTTCCGGACCAACCTCAGCACCTTGGAGAGACTCTTAGGAATCCAGCACGACCCTGTCTCACACCAAATTTTTTAAAAGGCCAAGGGCATGGGTTGGAGGTAGAATGCCTCTTGGGTTCAATCCCCGGTGCCACAAAAGGAAAATTAAAACCTGAAGAAATGTCAAGATCTTTAGTATAAGTCACTAGTTCTTCTAGATAGTAGTTGTATGTAAAGAACTTCTTAATTATTTAAATTAAAATGAAAAGTATATCCATTTGCAATCAAAACTAATCGCCTTCAATGGCTACAATGTTAGAGTTAGGAAGAATAAGTTCTGTTGTTCTGTTGTGCAACAGGGTGAATAAAGTTAACAATAATATTATTAGCAATATAGGTAATAAAATAATAATTCACCTCAAAATAGTTATTCGAGAATATTTTGAATGTTCTCATCATAAAAAGATAAAAGTGATATATATGCTAATTGCCCTGATTTGATCATTACACAATGTATATGTGAATTAAAACATTATATTTTATCCCATAAATATGCACAATTAGTATATGTCAATTGAAAACAAAAAGACAAGCCAGGCATAGTGGAACATGCCTGTAATCCCAGTACTTGGGAGGCTAAGACAGGAGGGCTGCAGGTTCGCAGACAGCCTCAGCAACTCAGCAAGGTTCTCAGTAACTTAGTGAGGCCCTGTTTCAAAAATTAAATAGAAAAAGAAGACTGTAGGTATAGCCCAGAGGTAGAGCATCCCTGAGTTCAATTTATTGAAAAATAAATAAATATTGGTTAAAACAAAACTACCCGCCTAACACTAATGCCTAATTAGTATTAATACCTGACAGGTTCCTTCTTTTAGAGCCACCAGTGGTATACCTAAGGAGTTCAAAATGAGTTTCTCACAGAAGTCAAGTTCCTGTCAGTCTGTTGCGTGGTACCTGGGATAGCAGATGCTATTGGGCCAAGCTCCGCTGAGCTGGGTCTGGATGGACTTCTAGGGCGCTCAGTTCGACAGTTATTTCTCTCTGAGTCTCAGTTACATGCCAGGTGCTACTTTGTGTATGAGGGCAGAGAGGCTGAGCCTGAGCTGGGAAGGATTGACCTGAAGACATGAGAAGGCCAGGCAGGACTCACTGAGGACGCCCAAACGGGGCCCAGCGGGCCTCATGGGTAAGAAAAAGGCAGAGAGGCAGGGATGGCGGTGAGAACACTGAATTCTGACTTGTATTTTTGTAGAGATCACAGTGGAGGGATAGGAAACAGAGAAGCAATCCTGCAGCCCCCACAGGGAGAGCCCGAGTGAGATGCTGTAATCTCCAGGTGAGAGCCCAGGTGAGATGCTCCATCCCCAACGAGGGTCCAGATGACGATGCTTAACTCCAAGTGAGAGCCCGGATGAGGGTGCTCTAACCCCCAGAGAGAGCCCGGATGAGGGTGCTCTAACCCCCAGAGAGAGCCCAGATGAGGGTGCTCTAACCCCCAGGTGAGAGCCCAGATGAGGATGCTCTAACCCCCAGGTGAGAGCCCAGATGAGGGTGCTCTAACCCCCAGAGAGAGCCCAGATGAGGGTGCTCTAACCCCCAGGTGAGAGCCCGGATGAGGATGCTCCATCCCCCAGGTGAGAGCCCGGATGAGATGCTCTATCCCTCAGGTGAGAGCCCAGATGAGATGCTCTATCCCCCAGGTGAGAGCCCAGATGAGGATACTCTAACCCCCAGGTGAGAGCCCAGATGGGGATACTCTACCCTCCAGGAGAGAGCCCAGATGAGGATGCTCCATCCCCCAGGTGAGAACCCAGATGAGATACTCTATCCCCTAGGTGAGAGCCCAGATGAGATGCTCCATCCCCCAGGTGAGAGCCCGGATGGGGATGCTCTATCCCCCAGGTGAGAGCCCAGATGAGATGCTCCATCCCCCAGGTGAGAGCCCGGATGGGGATGCTCTATCCCCCAGGTGAGAGCCCAGATGGGAATGCTCTATCCCCCAGGTGAGAGCCCGGATGGGGATGCTGCAGACACCAACTGAGCCTTGGGGAATCCTCACAGAGGGGCAGCAGCAAAGATGGAGAGGAGGAAGCAGCCTTGGGTGGTTCTGCAGCAAAGCAGACAGGCAGGGGTAAAAGGAAAGAAGAAACCAAGATGTCTCTTGGGTTTGGGGTATGAACATTAGACAAGCAGAGAAGCCATTTTTAAGGAGATGCCCCTGGGCTGTGTTCTGCCTGAAGTTCAAAGCCAGATGCGACTGCCAACCTGGTAGTGTTTTCATGTATCACCAAACAGGGATGGAGAGTGATAACACAGCCCTACTCCCCTGGAAGACTAACGGTGCAGAACCAAGTGTGATCCCACTTCCTGGGAGGCAGCCCAGCCCACCGGCTAGGAAACCACCACCGCAGTGTCCTGCGGGACGCAGCGTGAGATGTAGGTCCCCCGCCTTGGTGGATGGCCTGCCCTAGTTGCAGAACCTTCCGCCGCCGTCAGGGGATGCACTCCACGGAGGCCACCCGAGGGAAGAGCCACGTCCTCCTGCTCCCAGGACATCCCTCTGCAGCAGCCACACACCCAGCTCTGAAGATCTCAAGATGAATTCAGAGCCCTGAATTCTACGAGCAGGCTGCAAGGTGGGGCCCAGCTGTTGTCCCTGGAGACCCGCCCGCTGCGCACCTGCTCTCTGGTCTTCTTCAGGCACACCTGAGCTGTTTCTGCTGCCCCACTTAACTTGGGGCACCCACACCCCCACTGCCCGTCCCTGCTCTCCCTGGGGTTAACCTGCCGATCTATCATGCCTGGCTCCCACCTCTCCTCCCCAGAGCCTCTGATTGCTCGTGACTCGGAATAATTTCCAGCTTCCAGATGCTGAACCACCTTGCCTACAGACCCCAAAACACTGAGGACCACTCACCGCTCCTGTTCTATGCACAAACAGTACATGCCGGACCGAGTACAGCTCTCAAGGGCAAAGACCAGTGCCAAGACATCCTGCTGCCTCGGCATCTATGTGTTGAGGACCCCCACTCCACATAGTAAAAATCGGCAAAAAGCCCCGAGAAAGAGGTATCGTCTCTGGCAAAAAATATCCCCCACTTTAGATATCCTTCATAACTATTATTCTCTTGGTATTCTTTTAACTCTCTACACGAATTGCTCTGATGATGTGAGATCAGAAATTGAGTCCGTGGAAATAAACGTCCTTGGCTTTGCTCAATAGTAATGAAAAAACTGGCCAGAACTCAGATGCTGTAATAAGCATTCCAGCTCAGACCCTCACTTTATCACTAACTCAGGATTAAGCCATTAACTAGCTCAGTTCAAGGTAACCCTGTTTACCCTTGAGACCCTGCCTAGAAACTTTGGGTGTGACTTCAAAGCAATTTGACTGAAGGACAGCTTAATTGCCAAAATACAATAGAGCCAAGGAGAAAGATTGTTGACCTTCACGCCCAGTGTGAGCGTTCCCCAAAACAGGGAGAATGCCGCATGGCTAGAAATGAAAATGACAAAATAAAGGACAGATATTCTAAATATATATGTATGAAGGAAAGGAAATACCGTAAGAGTAAGAAAGCACTTTTTCATGAAGAAGAGCTTATCATAAGAACATCCCGACTGGGAAAGAAAGGAATTAGAAAGTTAGAAGCAGGTTGCAGAGGGTTTGTGATAAGGAAATGGATTATTAGAGACCTTTAATAGGCTTTTAATAGGCCTTTAATAGGCTTTTAATAGGCTTTTTGTCTAAAAAATAGGCCTTTAATAGGCTTTTTGTCTAAAAAAGAGTGTTCAGCAGTCAAGGAAATACATCTGACAACTAAATCCAAGAACTTCACAGTGTTATTTGTGGTGTCTTATTTGCCAAGCTGTGTTGTGAGTTTTTGTAAGCTTTCAGACTTCAGAAGGCAAGGCGGATGAGATCTGAGAGATGCCCATCGCATCTCCCTGGACGCCACATCTCCCCATGCTTGTCATTTGGATATAGATGGAAACTTCAAAAAAGAAAGCAAAAGAAGATTCCATGAGAAGGCGTATTCTCCAAGCCCTGGGCCTTGGGCATGCCTGTATTGCCTTTGGAATTTACCTTTGGACCTGCCCTGCTGCGATATCGGAGGAGTTAATCTCCTAAATGCTGGACTAGTCATTTACTTTGTTTATATGTAATTTACTATTGTTTTGCTGTGATTGCCCCCCTTCCCTTTCCTTTTTCTCCTATTATTAATCTCACTGGTGAAGGGTATAAATTTCTCTGGGTTCCTGTAATAAATTGTCATTGGCTCAAGAAGCCTTTGTCCACCTCAAATTCTTTCCCAAGCGCCGTACCTAAAAACTTAGGGAATTCATAGAGGGGAAAGAATTGCTGCAGATAGCCTTCTGCAGAACTCCACCTGCCTTTTGCCCCATCTTTCTGAGGATTTGACCGGGAGCTGACAATAACGACCCAACTGAGATTAGTCGGCAACAGACCAGGCTGCGCTGTTATACTCTCCCGAGGAACCAAGGACAGTGTCCAAACGCTGGAACACCTCCCCCACCCCCGACAGGGATGGATTCAAACACCATAAACATTGCTAAACGTGTGTACAACACGATTAAGAAATTCCAGGCTGGGGCCAGAGGTGTAGCTCAGAGGCAGAATGCTCGCCTAGCAGGCTCAAGGGCCTGGGTTCAATCCCCAGCACTGCAAGAGCAAAAGCAAATTCCAGTCTGAGAAATACTCATTTCCAGCTGCTCCTTGGGGTAGGATGTGGCCAGCAGCACGGGACCAGCAGCAGAGCCTAACAGTTAGTGATTAATAGACGGGAACACAGTTAATCCAAATGAATATTTGCAGGAGTTGATTAAGCTAATTAGCAGAGCTTCCATCGTGTCTGAAGCGGGTTTTCAATCATTATTTGGGTGCATTTTATTAAACTTCTGAAAGAGATTTTAAAATGCAGTTCTAATCATTAGTTGATACACCTGTTTTTTTATTTTATGCGACGGAAGTCTGTTTTGAAACTGTTAAAGGTATGAAGATTTCCTTATGCAACCTGCAGTTTGGGGGTTATAGTAAGTAGGGCTATGAAATGTGACAATGATGACATTGATGACATTTCGGGTGTGTATGTTACCAGAAATTGAACCCAGGGGCATTTTACCTATGTGCTACACCCCAGCCCTATTTTTTATTTTATTTTTTTATTTTGAAACAAGGTCTCACTAGGTTACAAAGGGCCTGGCTAGAAGATGCTGAGGCTGGCCTCAAACCTACAATCCTCCTGTCTCAGCCTCTCTAATACTCTGATAACAGGTGTGTGCCACCACCCCTGGCTTAATTACCTTTGTTTAAGATTTCTTCTAATTTGAAGTAAGAGCTCTAATGGAATTGTATAAAGGCAACCCCTGGTATAAAAAAAACTAAGTGGCTGCCAGGCGTGGTGGCACACGCTTGTAATCCCCATGCTTGGGAGGAGGAGACAGGAGGATCGCGCTGGTTCGAAGCCAGCCCCGCTGGCTTAAGAGACCCTGTTTCTAAATAAAAATATAAAATAGTTCTGGGACTGTAGCCCGGAGGCAAAAGGGCTTTCAGGAACCCCAGTACCACCAAAAAAAAAAAAAAAAACTAAGTGGCAGAATGCTCTGTGGCATTTCTTCCCATGGGACAATGTCGGCATTTCTGACAGCGATGGAAGTGTACCCAGACAGCTGCCCCATTTCCCCAGACTCTCCCAGAAGTTCTGACACACACAACAAACCACATGGTGGATAAACCCTGAAGACTTTACGCTGTGTGAATTATAAGCCAGTCACAGGTGGATGTGGTGGCACACACTTGGGAGGCTGGGACAGGATGATCACAGGTTCAAGGTCATCCTCAGCAACTTAGTGAGACTCTGTTTAAAAAAAATAAATAAGGCTGGGGAGTATCTCAGAGGCAGAATACCCCTGGGTTCAATCCCAGTACATCACACACACACACAAAAAAAAAAAAAAAAGAAAGGAAGGAAGGAAGAAAAGAAGGGAGGGAGGGAGAGAGGGGCAAGCCAGTCCCTAAAGGACAAACCCCATGTGAGTCCGCTGATACAAGGTGCTGGGGACAGTCAAACCTGTATACGGAGGGCAGAAGGGCGGTGCCCGGGGGCCAGGAGGGGTGGGGAGTTGGGGTTCAGTGGTTAGGGTTTCGGTAGAGCACAGTAAAGTTTGGGGGTGCCGGTGGCACAGCACTGTGACAGTACTGACTGGGCCCACTTCAAGATGGCCATGAGCCGGGCGTGGCGGCGCACACTTGTCATCCCAAAACATCATTTTTAAAAGAAAAGTCTTCCTTGCAGCCCCAAAGGCCACCCTTAGCACAAACCTCCAAAAGGGACCAGAGATTCCCTGATTCCCCTCCCAGGACCCCTGCTGCAGTCATAAATTTTTGCATAAATGTTGCCACCCTGTATTTCTCTCTGTAATTTAATTCTCTTCACCACCAAGAAAGGTATTTGCTCTCCTGTAAAAAAAAAAAAAAAACAGTGCCTTTGAGCAATCAGAAGGAAGATCTTAAGCCACTGATATTTCCACAAGCAAGCGGCAGGGCTTCAATATTATGTTATGCTCAATGAGGCTTTAAGAACTGTAGAATAGATTTCTTTAAATCACTAGAAAGAGGCTCAGACAAGATCAAAGAATTGGTGCAGAATTGAAGGAACACCTTCAGAACACAGAAGATGTAGGCAGAGCCCCCTCCGGAGGGAGGGAGAGGCGCCTCGATGCACCCACTCTGGCTTCTTTAGGGGTCTGGATGCAGCAGCTGTAGGTTCCTGAGGAAGCTCTGTCTACCAAATTCACGGGGGATCCAGAACATCTCGGGCCAATGTGCACTATTCCAAGGACTATGGGCCTTCTCCTGCAGGTGACAGAGCAGGCCCAGGCTCTGTCCACGGGGGCCTGCGCACTGGCTCCCTGCAAACCTGGCTTCAGCTCACTGTCCTCCCTCCCTCTCACCCCCATCCTCCCTCCGCGTGGCCGGTTCACTCAATTACAGTCCAGGGTGGTTAACACTTGCCGCCTCACCAAGAGCCACCATTGCTATTCAGCCGTGTCTTCTTTGCCAGACATACAGGCACACCCCAAAACCTTTCTCAGTCTTCCAGAAACTTCCAGAAGTTGCAACCAACTGGTGAGCACTGGTAGACAAGGTGATGTGCATGACCACCTTCAATGGTGTCCTTGGAGCCATCAGTGTGACTGACGTGGGAGGGCACTTTGCCTTCAAGATGTCCGGGATGAGGGTCTGTGGGTGCAGCTCAGTGGTAGATAGAGTTCTTGCCTACTGTGCAAGGTCCTAGGTTCAATCCCCAGCAACACACACACACACACACCTCTGCGATAAGACAGTCCCTCAAAGAAACACTAACCTTTAAACTAGTGAGAAAATCCTCCTCTGACTTTCTTCTTGGATTAATTTATTACTCAGTTGCTCAGTGATAGTCACCCCTTGGCAACAAGTCACAAGAACTGATCTGGTTTACACGGTCAGTTGACAAACATTATGCCTTACTTTCCACTGGCGATCGTTATTACATGTGATCTTGCACCATCTCAAAGTTCAGAGGCACTTCAACTTACCACAAACTCATCATGACTAAATACCATCAGATCACAAATGCATTTAATAAGGTCAGGTGTGGCGGCACACACTTGTCATCCCAGCATTTGGGAGGCTTAGACTGGAGGATCGTGGTACGCAGACAGCCTCAGCTACTTAGCGAGGCCCTGCGCAACTCAGTGAGACCCTGTTTCAAAAACTAAGAAGACTAAAAAGTAGGCCTGGAGATGTAGCTCAGAGGCAGAATGTCCCTGGGTTCCATCCCCAGTACCACAGAAAAATGCACTGAATACAGCACTGCAGAGGGCCAGTTTTCTACAATTTTCGGGAGGACCTTCTAGGTAGCAAAAGGGGATCCTACCACACCTCACCGGCCCAGGCAAATATCAGATTCAGAGTACAGCTTCTACGGAGTGCATACCCTTTCCCAATATCCTATAGCATACTCAAACCCTCTTAAATGAGGCACCCGTGGTGCCCACTATTGCTCTTGGGCTCAAGTGACTCCGCTGGCTGAAAGTTAGCCGAGGTGGGGTGAGAGGGTGACTAGTCTGCAGGCAAAGCCGGAGCTAATACAGTGGCTCTTCACAGGGCCCCAGGGCCCACGGGGGCTGAGCAGGGGTCTCATGCTCCTGAGGGGGGTCACTAGTCCGTCCGTGCCCCACCCTCACCCAGATCCAGTCCATTTTTCCATTGGAGATTCCTTGTAAGATTTTATTGGTATGAAAGTCAACAGAAGCCAGGCGTAGTGGCGCACGCTTGTCATCCCCGCGCTTGGGAGGCAGAGACAGGAGGATCGCGCAGGTTCGAAGCCAGCCGCACGCGCTGGCTTAGGAGACCCTGTTTCCAAATAAAAATATAAAATAGGTCTGGGAGTGTAGCACGGAGGTAGAAGGGCTTCCAGGAACCCCAGTACCACCAAATAAATAAATAAATAAATAAATAAATAAATAAATAAAATAAACAGAGAAAAGGAAATTCCCCTGCTGTGGGTGTGTTAGTGCGGAGAGGGTGCCAATGTGAACAGCTCCACAAAGCATCTTTTCCAACACGGGTGTGCAGAGGGAACAAGGATGTGTAATGTGGATCCCAGAGCGTGAGCCGTGCTCTGGGTGCAGCTGGTGAGAAGGGAAAGGTTATGCTGAACCAGAAAGCCAGGGATTGTGAAGCAGATCCATCAAGATGGCCAGGCCCAGGAGCCAGACCACCGCAGAAGGACAGAGCTTCTGGCAGGAAAGCAAGAAGTCATCCTCCAGCACAGAATGAGAGCGGGAAAGGAAGACAACGTGCTGTAGTGCGCTGGGGTACTGGAGGGGGGAACGAGAGGCAGACAGGGGCTCCAGGGAGGAGAAAGGGAACGTGAGCAGGAGCAGAGAGGTAGGGCACAGAGCAACACAAGAGCAGAATGGGCACCCGGGACCTGGGGGAAAGGCCCGGGATAAAAGACTGGAACCTCTGACTGCCTGCTCGCTGGGCTGCACAAGGGTCGGGCTGCCAAGACGATGTGCAGACGCAGCCAAGCAGGACAGAGGGCCCAGGGCACACAGAGGGCACATTCAGGGCAAAGGCCCTTGTAATGTTCTTGGAAAGCAATCAGGAGCATTAGTCTAAAAGACAGTGCTTCCCAAACCTTCCTCTAACCAATGCCTTCCTCTGAAAAAGATCACCAGCTGTCTTCTCTTTTATGCAAAGGCAGGAGAGAAAACAGGAAAAAAAGGGGGCTGCTGGTAAATAAGAGACCAGGGGATAGTGGAAGGGGAGGGGAGAGGAAGGAAGACTGAGCGAGGAAACAGTTGATCCTATGGCCACACCGGCGAGCATCACTACCGACCCCACCGCGTGCAGCGGGGAGCGAGCGGCTGGGGTGCGGAGGAAGCTCACCAGGCGCTGTACCTGTGTGTGTCTCGAAGCCCACTACCATCTAGGGTATGTGTAATGCACCAACAAAAGCAAAGAAGAGGAGGAGGACAAAGGGGAGAAAAAGAAGGAAGAGGAAGCAGAGGAGGAAGAAGAAAAGGAGGGAGAGGGGGAGGGGGAGGGGGAGGAAGAGGAGGAGAAGACGGGGAAGAGGAGGAGGAGACGGGGAAGAGGAGGAAAAGATGGAAGCGGAGGAAAAGGTGGAAGAAGAGGAGGGAAAGAGAAGAAAGGGGAGAGGAGGAAGAGGAGGGGAAGAGAAAGAAGAGGAAGGGGAAGAGGAGGGGAAGAGAAAGAAGAGGAAGGGGAAGAGGAGGGGAAGAGGAGGAAGAGGAGAAGGAGGAGGAAGAGGAGAAGGGGGAAGAGGATGAGGGGAAGAGAAAAAAGAGAAAGGAAGAAGAGGAGGGGAAGAGAAAGAGGAAGAAGAGGAGGGGAAGAGGAGAAGGAGGAAGAGAAGGAGGAAGAGGAGGAAGAGGAAGAGGAGGAGGAGAAGGAAGAGAAGGAGGAGTAGGAATAAGAGGAGAAGGAGGAGTAGGAAGAGGAGGAGAAGGAAGAGGAGGAGGAGTAGGAAGAGGAGGAGAAGCAAGAGGAGGAAGAAGAAGAGGAGGAGGAGGAAGAGGAGGAGAAGGAAGAGGAGGAAGAAGAAGAGGAGGAGGAGGAAGAGGAGGAGGAGGAGGAGGAGGAGGAGGAGGAGGAGGAGGAGGGGGGGGGGAAGCTGGGCTGCATGACACGCCCCACCCCATGTGGTAGACATCCAGGTGCGCTCCAGCAGGACCAGGAGAGGCTGGGTGCACCCACTCTGGTTCAGGAGCAGTGCTCATGGCGGCCACTCAAGGGGGACTGCTCCAGTGCAGAAAGGGACAGATGCTGCCCAGCTGGCAGGAGGAAGCCACATGCGGCAGGTCCTTTGAAGCTCAGAGAGACAATCCCCGAGCAGGACAAGTGGGATGCGGCCAGCCCGGGCAGAGCAGCACACCAGTGAGGCACCCTCAAGCAGAGGACGCAGTCGCCCGCGGGAGACAAGTGGCACCGTCATTTTAATCCTGCTTCATCTTTCCTGAGACCAGCCAAGCAGGGATCATCACAAGGACCTCAATATTTTCATTTTCTAGAACAAAGCTCTCTTACGGTATCGACTGCCTTGTCTCCGTCCCTGGGGACGGCTTCACTGCACACCCAGGCCCCTAATCTAATTCACCAGTGTCAGCGGGAGGGAAGGAGGCAGGACACAGCCGCGGAGGACAAACCCGCCTTAAAAGTGGTACCAAATGATGGACTGTCTAGACAAGGCAGCTCTCCTGTCAATATAGTATATATGTTAAATTACTAATTGCATAATGTGTAATATCAATTACATTGTAAATAACACCATATCAATTACCCTATAAAATGCATAATATATGATATGTACTTTACACACACTTTGTATAATATACTATATAACTTGTGTACGTGCTTTTTACATAATATATGATATATAATTTACTTGTGTGCAATTTATATGATATATGATATGTAATTTATACACATGTAATTTTTTTTGTGGTACTGGGGATGGAACCCAGGGGCATTCTACCTCCAAACTACATCCCCAGCCCTGTTTTTTATTCCTTTTTTTTTGTGTGTGGGTCTGGGGATGGAACCCAGAGGCATTTGACCTCTGAGCTACAACCCCTGCCCAATTTTTTATTCTTTATTTTGAAACAGGGTCTCACTGAGTTGCAGAGGGCCTCACTAAGTAGCTGAGGCTGTCCGCGAACCGCGATCCTCTGGTCTCAGCCTCCTGAATTCTGGGATTACAAGAATGTGCCACCACGCCCGGCACTTGTATGTAATTTATGTAATATGTGATGTGTAAGTTATAAAGTAACAAATTACATGGCAACACATAATTACATTATAGATAATATTTGAATAAATTATGTTCATATTTTATCAATCGTATTATAAATTAATATCATAAACATATAGATATCATATACTAAATATTAATAAAAGAACCCAGATTTTCTTTACTTTTTCAGAGAGCTCGAATTTCAGCTCACAAGTTTTTGATCTGATAAATATCTGCTTAGCGGGTGACCAGGCAGCCACTTGCTGGTTACTAGGCAGGTCTTGACAGGAGTCCCTGAGAGGCCAGAGGCCAGGTAGGAAGAAGAAAGCCCAGCAACTGCCCGGGGCCTCTATGCATACCTGATGCCCCTCCCCCAGCAGCGAGGCCCACCTCTCCACCCCGCTGAGCCCAGTTTCTTGGGGCCACCCCATGCTCTGGCCCTCCCCCTACCCCCACCCCTCTCCAGCTGTGGTGCTGCCTGAAGCGGGGTGACCTGTCTCTGGGCAGCTGGGGGGAGCCCCTACTTCTACCTTTGAAGGTCAGTGTCTCTTTTTCTGGAAAATCAAAATGCTTTCCAAGCAAATAAGAAACCAATAGGATCCAAGTGAGAGGCACTGCTTTAGGGGACACTGGAATGTACGGCTGGGCACCCCAACATCAACAACCTGCTACCAGAAGAGGCCCCGCGAGACCCCCATGTCTGTGGACACACGGGACAGGGTGTCGCGGCACAGAAGACGCCAGGACAGCGTGCCCCCAACTCGTGCCCCTGGTGAAGGAAGCTGCAGAGAGGGACCCAGGGCCCCCCACGCAACGGTGGCGTGCCCGACGGCTCCCCAGGAACCCAGACCCAGATTTCCAAGTTCTGCAAAAGATTCCGTAGTCCATATTTTACTGTGAACGCTGCCAAGTTTTAAGCATTCACAAATAAACATTCTTGGATACTGCTGGAGCTAAATAAAGCAACCAGGAAAGCTGAGAGCCGCCTACGGCCCTCTGCCTTATGACCCCTGAATTAAAACACATCCTTCAGTATTCAGGATGAACACAAAAATATAACTTTGGGGAAAAAAAAAATAAGAAATTGCCAGAAAGGCATCTCTACTGGTTTATGTTACTATGAGACACTTCCTTATATGTGGATATATGAACATTATCATCCTATAAAAACCTATATGCCCTAAATTGTATAATCGGGACTAGAATCTGGCCTTCCACAAAAAGCACTTGTTCTTAGGGAACAAGCCGAGACCCACGTGGCACCGAACAGAGAGACAGTTTGGGTGGGGGTGAATCGCGCAGCCTGGGGTGCAGCCCCTGAGCACCCCGGGCTCACCCCGGCCCTCAGCAGCATTCAGCCCACCTGATCTCTGGGCAGTACTGCTATTGCTGCCGGCCAGACAGGGAAACCCCACCCCAGGACGGCTCTCCCTGCACAGGGCTGAGTCCAGCGACCACAGTGCTGTTTAAAACTGCTTTGCTCCCCGCGGCGGCCTCGCTTGGTCCCAGACATGGAGCATGATCTATCCGCAAGGCGCATCCACTCGAAGGACAGTGGCGTCCACTGAACTTTTCTCTTTGGATGGTTCCAAGCACAGTGTTATGAAGACACGCCCAGCAGGGCAGAGAGGAAAACGCAATGCAGTGGGCTCTCAGGGCTGAAGGGGAGGAGCAGAAAGCCAGGGCAGACCCGTCTCTGGATGCCCAAAGAGAAGGAAAATGACAAGCAGGTGTCGTCCCTGGGGTCCCAGGGGGAACGTGGGATCATCAGAGAGGAGCAGGAGTCCAGAGCCCCTGGTTAGCGCCTCTGGGTGCCAGTCCTGTTGGTCTGAGCCCGGCCAGCAGGGCATCCTCTCTAGACACATCTAGAACCCACAAGAACAGGATCCCGTGGGAGGACCACCTGACCCAAGGCCACAGGTCCTCTAGTGCCCTGCTCGGGGAGGTCCCTCCCTGCCACAGTGCTTGGGATCTGTATCCTGTTCATGTTAATATCCATCTACAACACACTGGCCCATTAAAAAATGTTCACAGACAAGATGATAATCACACCGGGAGAAAATGCGACAGATTGCAAATAAAAGCAAATGCCAAGTTACAGTGTCAGGAATGCAATAGCCTGAAACATCTCTCCCCGGGTGGCCCACCATGCGGCCAGCTGTGGGCTGAACCTCTGACACCCTGAGCCCCATAAACCTTCTCCTCTATGTTGTTCATGTCGGGTACTTTGGTCATAGCGATAGGAAGGTAGACTAAAACACCCACTGTCCCGAACTACATTGTTAATTTCAGGCCGTAAATACTTTCACAAGGTTTCCCCGTGCATTTATGTAAATATATATGGGCATAAAGAGGGTCATCCTCAACATATCCTTTTAAGAACTGTTCTTTTTGCTAAATATATCATAAATAATTTTCATATCAACAAATACGCTCTTAGAAATGTTTCATGGGCATGCACAATTTCCGTGTGTGGATAAAGACAGAACATCTGCATTTGTTAGCTTTTCCATCGCTGTGACAAAATACCAGAAATAATCCACTTATAAAGAGGAGAGGTTGTTTTAGCCAACAGTCCATGGTTGCTGACCTTGTTCCTTTGGACCTGTGGTAGCGCAATACATCATGGAAGGAGAGAGCGGTGCAAGAAGCCCGTTCACGTCTCATGGAGACAGGGGGCAACAGGAGAGAGGAAGGGGCCAAGGGTCCAGATATTGCCTTCAAGCACACACCTTGATGACCTCACTTCCTCCCAGTAGGCTCCGCCTGTTAAAGGTTCCACCAACTCGCCACAGCTCCCGGGCTGGGGACTAGCCTCTAAACACAGGGGCCTTTGGGAGACATTTCAAATCCAAGCAATAGCATTGATCAACTCTGAGCACACTTCAGAAGTGAGCTACGAGGGACGAAGGAATGATACTCCTACTGTGGGACTGTGACCACGCAAGGCAATCGCTCTGTGGCGTGCTCACAAATGGGCCTAGAGATGCACACACCAGACCTAAACACCAGGGCGCCCTCCATGAGAACCGAGACCAGCCCTCCTGAGAAGCGCGTCTACGTCCTCATGTACACCGTGGAATACAGGCATTTTTGCATGCCGGAATGCATTTGTTTGTTTGTTTGTTTGTTTGTTTGCATGAGGATTGAGCCCAGTATATTTACTTATACTGAGGCAATCTACCTCTAAGCTATATTCTCAGACCATTTTTATTTTTTTAACAGGGCATTTGGTTCATTTTTAAATCTTTTTCTTGCTAATAAGAGCACCAAAAATATAAATTTTCCTCTGAAGATATATACATATCTATCTATATTTATATACATACATATGCATGTATATAATTAGATATTTGGCATTATTGCTAAAAAGTCTGAAATTTTAGGATTAAATTCCCCTTTGATTCAAGAGTTATTTTGCCCGAGTGACTATCTGTTCTGTTTTTGAGTTATTTTGTCCAAGTGTCTGTTTTTGTTTGCAGTACTGAGGATGGAACCCAGGGCCTTCTACCTCCAAGCTATACCCTCAGCTCTATTTTTTATTCTTTATTTTGAATCAGGGTCTGAGTTGCAAAGGGCCTCACTAAGTAACTGAAGCTGTCCGCGAACCACAATCCTGTCTCAGCCTCCCAAATGCAGGGATTACAAGCATGCACCACTACACCTGGCTCCAAGTGTCTGTTTTTATTTATTCCTTTTTATTTGTTAGGAATTTTAAAAAGATAATTGAGGGGTAGGGGTAGAGTTCAGCAGTAGAGGCTGGCTTTGCATATGTGAGGCCCTGGGTTCATTCCCAGAAACACACACACACACACACACACACAGACAGACAATTGGGCCAGGCATGGTGGTGTATCCTATAATCCCAGTATTTAGGAGGCTGAGGCAGAACGACCACAGGTTGGAGACCAGCTCTCCTCACCCTGTTTCCTTAGTGAAAATATCCTTGACAGATATTCTTTTAACTCTTCCTTAAATGCTAGTACATTTGGTTTCTTGCTTCTTCTTAAGAAAATGTGATGACTGTCGGGCATGGTGGCGCACGCTTGTAATCCCCGCGCTTGGGAGGCTGAGACAGGAGGATCACACAGGTTGGAAGCCAGCTCAGCTACTTAGTGAGGCTCCTGGCAACTTAGTGAGACCCTGTTTCCAAATGAAGCATAAAATAGGTCTGGGAGTGTAGCCCAGAGGTAGAAAAGGCTCCTGGGTTCCATCCCAGTACCACAAAAAAAAAAAAAATGTGATGGTTTCTCTTCACAGAAAAACATCTACTTCAATAAGATTTTCAAATATATTAGAGGCAGAAAAACGCTTCTCCTGTGTCAATGCGTCTCTGCACTATCTGTCTTGTTTCCTCAATGCATTTTGTTTGTTCTCCTTTGGGAGAAGAAAGATTCTCCTCGTCACATGACTTTTTCTTTATCTTATTAGCCTTTTTCAAAATGAGGTCTTACGTTCTTACATCAGTTCTACTATTTGTCCGTTTCCTAATTTCTTCATTTCAAATTTTATCCTTATTCCTTCCTCCAGTTTTTCCTTGGATGTGAATTATCACTTTTATTCTACTTTGTTCAAATGGTGGGCGTTGGTTCATTTTTAAATTTTTTTCTTGCTGAAACAATAAGAGCACTGGAACTATAAATTTTCCTCTGAATTTATACATATCTCTCTATATTTATATACATGCATATGCATGTATATAATTTAATGTTTGGTATTATTGCTAAAAAGTCTGAAATTTTAGGGTTGAATTCCCCTTTGATTCAAGAGTTACTGTCCAAGAGTCTGTTTGTTTTATTTTGTTTTTTGTTTTCAGTACTGGGGAGGGAACCCAGGGGCCTTCTACCTCCAAGCTACACCCCCAGCCCTATTTTTATTCTTTATTTTGAAACAGGGTCTCACTGAGTTGCAAAGGACCTAAGTAGCTGAAGTTGTCTGTGAACCACGATCCTCCTGTCTCAGCTTCTCAAATGCTGGGATTACAAGTGTGCCCACCACACCCGGCTCCAAGTGTCGGTTTTTATTTATTCCTTTTTATTTGCTTGGAATTTTATTTTATTTTACTTTTGTGGTACTGGGGGTGGAACCCAGGGGCTTTTCTACCTACAGGATATACTCCCAGACCTATTTTATACTTTATTTGGAAACAGGGTCTCACTAAGTTGCTGAGAGCCTCACTAAGTAGCTGAGGCTGGCTTTGAATCTGTGGTCCTCCTGTCTCAGCCTCCCAAGTGCTGGAATTACAAGCGTGCGCCACCACACCTGCTTGCTTAGAATTTTAAAAAGATAATTGAGGGATGGAGGTATATTTCAGCAGTAGAGGCTGGCTTTGCATATGTGGGGCCCTGGGTTCAATTCCCAGCAACACACACACACACACACACACACACACACACAAAATTGGGCCAGGCATGGTGGTGCATACCTATAATCCCAGTATTTAGGAGGCGGAGACAGGACAATCACAGGTTTGAGACCAGCCTTAGCTACTTAGCAAGACCTTCAGCAACTTAGTGATGTTTCAAAATTAAGATAAAATAGAGTCAGGGTGTAGCTCAGAGGTAGAATGCCACTGGGTTCCATCCCAGTACCGTAAAAAATTAAATTGTTATCTTAATTTATCCCTTTACTCAATTCTAGCTTTATAGTGATGCTGCCCATAGATACAAAATTTTTACATTTTGGAACAACCTGATGGTTTTCTTGAAACCTAGAATATAATATATCTCTAAATGTTTCATCAGTTCTTACAACCAATGCTCATTCTTTTGGTAGAAAAGAATGTTGACTAGTCACTGTTCAATTGTCCTTTTATTGGGTGGTGTGGGGGTGCACAGTAATCCCAGCTACTTGAGAGGCTGACATAGAGAACTGCAAATCTGAGACCAGACCCGACAATTTAGAGATACTCTATCTCAAAAAAAAAAAAAAAAAAAAAAAAAGACTGGGGCGGTATGTCAGTGGTAGAGTGCTCGCCCAGCAAGGGCAAGGCCCTGGCCTTAGTTACCAGCACCAAAAAAGAAGTTGTCCTTTTATATTATTAGATGATTTCATATTATCCATATCCTTATTGCATTTCAAATCTTTGTCATTTAAGAAATGAACAATTTTTAGACAGCTACGATTTTGTCTATTTCTCACTGAATTTTTTCTTTACTGGTGATTGGACCGAAGGGCATCCTACCCAGGAGCTTCACCCCCAGCCCTTTTTAATATTTATTTTGAAACAGGGTCTCACTATGTTGCTGAGAGTTTCACTAAGTAGCGGAAGCTAGTCTTGAACCTGTGACCCTCCCGTCTCAGCCTCCCAAATACTGAGATTACAAGTGTGCCCCACTGCACCTGGCTTCTCCCTGCATTTTTAATACTTTTAATTTACATATTTAGGTGAATATGTTTGTAAAAAATGTCCATTCTATCTTCATAGCAGAAGTTGCCTTCTGCTACATAAAATAGCTTTCCTTGTTCTTCCTGATGCCTTGATTTAATATTGCTTCTCTTCATCTGTACTTGTAGCTCTTCACTCATTATTTTTAACCTTTCTCGGTTCCTTTTATTTATTTATTTTTACCCATGTTGCTTTTTATAAAGGTCACGGTTAAATTTTATTCTCAGGCCAAAGAGAATGTAATGGGGGTTTGTACCATTAACTGCAGGGACATCCGCCGCTTCTTTGATTTTCCTTATGTTGTGCTACATACCTAGTTTTATTTCCCGAGATTTGATTTTTCCATCTGTAATGTGGTCTTGTTCTGAGAGCTGGCCCGATGCCGTGGGGGCCCCGCACGCCAGCTCTGGGAAGCTGGTGTATCATTCCCTATCCATCACCCCGGCGGCCAAGCCAAGGGTCCTGCTCTCCAGACTACCCTCTGGACTCCCACTCCCAAGCAGAGTGATGGAGGGCCCGACAGGACAGAACAGGGGGCGCCACGCAGCCTGAGGCAGTGCTCCAGCAGGGCGCCCCTCGGTCCAGTCTAAGTCCCAATCCTCCTTCTTTACCCCAGGCAGGATCAGGGTAGGGGTAAAGGGCAGGGGGAACCCCGCTCCTCTGAGCTGGAAGGTGGTCCACAGCCACAATTGGCCCACCCTTTGTTTTATCCTGAACCTCACCCATGAGCTCAGGGAGGGTGTAACACTAGTGCCCATGGTTACGTGTATGTGTGTGTGTGTGTGTGTGTGTGTCTGTGTGTGTCTGTGTGTGTGTGTGTGTGTGTCTGTGTGTGTGTGTGTGTGTCTGTGTGTGTGTGTGTGTCTGTGTGTGTGTGGTACTAGGGATGGAACCCAGGATCTTTCTACCTTCAGGCTATATTCCCAGATTATTTTATATTTTTACTTGGAAACAGGGTCTCACTAAGTTGCTGAGAGCCTCACTAAGTAGCTGAGGCTGGCTTTGCACTGTGTGATCCTCCTGTCTCAGCCTTCCAGGTACTGGGATTACAAGCACGTACCACCACACCCGGCCAATATTTTATCTTTTCTTTTGAGACGGGGTCTCACAAAGTTGCGAAGGCCTCACTAAGTTGCTGAGGCTGGCCTGGAATCTCCAATCCTCCTGTCTTAACCTCCCAGGTATTGGGATTACAGGCCCGAGCCACCACACCCAGCTCATGGTCACATCTGATGACCCTCCAAGAGTTTCAGGATGAAACTGGACCTCAGAAGGAGGAGAAGGAAGCGAAGAGGGCTTCATTAAGAGAGGCCCCTTTAGCCTCACAGCCTGAAACTCATCCTGCTTCAGAATGCAGTAATCTTATCTTCATAAGGCTGGACTATTCAACTTCTCATCCCAATCTCAAATTAATACAGGCTGAGGCAGCAAATGAAAACCCAGAGTTGGGGCCACAAGGAGGAACACATGTCTAAAGCCCATTCCAAGCAAACTGTTACACAGCCCCATTATACAAACTTACGCAGCCCCTGTACGAGCAGAGACGTGGGCCTTGACCACACGGTGGGGTGGAAATGCTCCCTCCCACCAGGGAAGGGCTGGTGGACATCTTCCACTTCCCTGAGACAGAGCCATGGGAGACCCCAAACATGAGGGAAAAGGGGGCCAAGGGCCAGCAAGGAGTGGCCGTTCCTCCGTACCTGGAGGAAGGGGACCGAGGCACACCCTTTCAGCAAACTCTTTGGCTGCAACTCGGATGGAACACGCACATATCCTGCGCCCCAGCGACTCCATCCCCATACACACCTGAGACACAGCCATGCAATCGCAGCACCCTCAACTGCTCAAACTGTTCTTCAGGATGAGGCACAGAACCCTAGAATCTGACCTAAAATAACCCAGGGAGCCTGGCAGAACCAAAAAACTCCAAGGAATGGAGCCTGGGGCGGGAGGACATGGAATCCTGGACCTCGGTCAGAAGCAAGGGGCACTGGCAGCAGTTGTAGGACAGACCAGAATTATCCACTGAACCCTGGTTCACCAGTTATGAACCATTCCACCAAGACTCCTATTTATAACTGACCAGCCCTGCATTTCCCCCTAGCCTGGGCTGCTTAAATTGCTTCACTACAGCCAACGGGGGTAACAGATTTGAGTACGCCCCTTTATTCTTATGCTGTTGTCCTCAGTAGATAGCTTTCTTCTTGCAAAAACCTGGTGTCCTAGCATGGGCTGCTCCATGCATGGAGCCACAAGCCCCCACTCAGTACCATACCCACCCACATGGGGGCGTGTGTTCACCAAAACTCACCTGTAAGCATGCGTCCGGAGCCGGGCATGGGGGCACACGCTTGTAATCCCAGCATTCAGGAGGCTGACACGGGAGGATCCAGGTTGATGGACAGCCTCAACTGCTATTTGGTGATGTGCACCAGTAAGGGAGGCATTTCACTGAGCCTCGGGAATCAGACGTTAGAGAATACCCGTATGATCCCACTGACGTCAGGTTCAGAGACCAGCAAAGTCAACATGTGAAGGTAAGGGTCAGAGTAAGGGTTCATCTTGGGGGGCTAGTAACCGCAAAGGGACACGGAGGGGCTCAGGGGTGCAGAACATACTCCACTTCTATCTGGGTGCTGGTCACACAGAGAGGTTCACTTTGTAAAAATAACAAACAAATAGCATATTGGGGTGTGGGGTGATGCTCCATGGTAGACCACTCACCGAGGGTGCACAAGGCCCTGGGTTTCGTGCATCAACGCGCGCGCACACACACACACACACACACACACACACACACACACACATTAAACCATGCACTCAACAGTTTGTGCCGTTCTCTGCATAGCTGTTAGACTTCAACAAAAAAAGTTCAAAATATAAAGGCTGGGAAGGAATCTGTTGCTAAGAGACAAAGAAATCAAGACACTGGCTCTGGTTATCAGTTCTTAATGTGGAGAAGGGAGACACACCAAAACCCATGACATTTCGCAGGGAATTTCTGTACCAGAGAAACACCACTGCCTGAGCAGCAGTGGTCTACGATTACCCAGCGCCTGCCAACTCCAGGCGCTGGGCCCACGGGTGGCTGAGAGCGAGCTGCACCCAGGAGGGCACCCTGTGGATCCAGACGGGGCTGGTGACGGTCCGGGGGACTCTCCACGCTACTGCACCCAGACTCTGAGATGGAGAGTCTGCACCCCATGGGGGAGGCAAGGGTACACGGATGCTGGCATGGGCATTCCCATGATGCACCTGGGGACAGAGGGGCATGTGGACCACACTGGACCATTATTCTCCTCCTGCCAATCACATTCTGCCCCTTCCAGGTGGCGCTGTCCAACACAAACACAACCTAAGCCTTGGATAGACGTTAAAATCTCCCAGGTGCTTCATTTAAAAACTGACAAAAATTAATTTTAATAATACATTTTCTCCAAGTCACATCAAAAACCTCATCATTTCAACACGCAAAGGACGCAAAAAATGATTAGTGAGAACCTGGTGGGTGTTTGACAGGGACAGTCTGATGTCTAATTAGCTCCATCCACATTCCAAGTGCTCAGTAGTCAAGAGACAGCATGACTCAGGGGGAGGCAGCTTCCCCCGTCTCTGCAACCCTAGCCCCATGCGTGTCTAAGACTGCGCCTGCACTGAGCCCTGGACAAGCTGTTCTACTGCCCTGACCGCTAAGGCCAAGTAAACGAGAGGTGATAAGGTATTCCTGGGAATTCTGCAAGATAGCCATCCTGCCCCTGAGTGAAAACAGAGAGAAAGTCTGAGGTCTGGCGCTTGGGCAATGAGGGTGGAGCCGGCCACCAGACACAGGAGAGCAGAAAAGGAAGAAAGGAAAAGAAATTCAGTTCTGTGGATGACACTGGAGCTCGTGGCTCAAGACTGACTAGCCCTACTATTGGATTTTTCATTTTCATGAATTAAAAAAAGTTTTTTTTCCTTTTTCACAAAACAGGCTTGGTGTGAGTTTTTAGCAAAATAGTCCTAACCCTTGTTAGTATAATTATCTCTCTGTAGTGATTTTTAAAGGTTTCATATTATGCTTCTATTCTTATTGACTCTAGTTATCAATATACTCTAAATAACATGCTTGAATATATCTAAGACGATAGACACTGTATTCCTTTAAAAGCCATAATTTTATTTTCAGGGGTTTATCCAAAAAAATAACCAGAAAAATGTCCAAAATATATAGACAAGAATTTTCACTACAGTCAAAAGCAAGAAGCCAGGTGTGGTGGCGCACACTTGTAATCCCAGCACTTGGTAGGCTGAGACAGGAGGATTGTGGTTGGAGGCTACCCTCAGCTATTTAGTGAGGCCCTCTGCAATTCAGTGAGACTCTGTTTCAAAATAAAGAATAAAAAATAGGGCTGGGGGTGTAGCTCGGAGGTAGAATTCCCCTGGGTTCCATCCCCAGTACCACACACACACACACACACACACACACACACACACACCAAAAAAAAAAAAAAACAGCAAGAAAACATAAAGATATACCAAGAAGTAACTGGATATCCAGTCTTCAGGAGCTATTGTAGGTTATATCTGGAATGTCCCCCAAAGGCCCATGTGTTGCAGGCTTGGTCCCCAGTGCAGAGCTATGGGAAGGTAGCAGAGTCTATAAAAGGAGGAGCCTAGTGGGAGGAAGTCAGGTCATTGGGAATACGGGCACCCTGCTCCTTCCTCTCCTCTGTTCTCTGATCCATGAGGTGAACAGCTGGCTACACCACATGCTTCCCACACAATGAGCTACTGTGAACCAAAAGCAATCCGTCACGGACTGAAGCCTCCAAACTGCAAGCCTAAGTAAACCTTCTGTCTTGATAAGATGACTGTCTCTGGGCATTTGTTAAAGCAACAGACGCTGACTAACACAAGGGCTCAGTCTGCACGAGCACGTGCAGCATTCCTCCATCCTAAAGGGTACAGTCCCTTGGCCAGGACAGGGAGGCCACAAGGCTTGATGGTGATAGAGAGAAGGTGCAGACTTACGGGAGATGTGGGGGACAGCACGAGGCTCAGATGTCCATCCCAGAGGAGAGGAAAGAAATGTTCAGTAAGAAGGCAGGGTCAGGGGTACGGCCCTGCACTGGGCATGTCAGAAGGAACCTAGAAGAACTGGATGTTCCATTTCCCAGACTCTCTGACTTCATGTGAGGTGTGATGGGAGCCAGGAAAGTCCCCAGCACCGTGGGAAGGCGCAGCCGGGCAACTGTGGACAGAGCTCAGGTGAGTGACCCAAGGGCCTGATGGGGCACACATCAAACACTGGCGGGTCGTGCTGAGGATCCGGGGGGCGGGGTGAGCGAGGGAGGACCCAGGCAGACCCAAGCATGGAGAACACACAGCCCAGCCTTCAGCTCCAGAGGGGCCCAGGCAGAGCACGCGCCGGGGAGGGAGGCTGTGTGAGTCCAAAGGATGCCACATCCCCAACACCTGCCTCTCACCTCCAGCCCGCTCGGAGGTGCCCACGACCTGGTGCTGCTTTGGAGAGGGCCTGCAGGGCCCGTAGAGGCTGAGTGGCATCAAAGGCTCAGTGGATTCTACAGGGGTGATTTTCGAACCCAAATGTACATACAGATCCCCCGGGGAGTCATCACATCTGGGTGGGGGCCTGGGATCCTACATTTCTTTTCTCTTTTTGGTACTCGGATTGAACCTACGGGTCATTCTGTCTCTGAGCTACTCTCCTCCAGCCCTATTTTATTTTATTTTTTTAATTTGAAACAAGGTCTTGCTAAATCGCTGAGGCTGACCTTGAACCTCCAATCCTCCTGCCTCAGCCTCCCAAGTACTGATATTACAGACATGTGCCAACACACCTAGCTGAGATTCTATATTTCTTGTAGATCTCCCAGGAAATAGAGTTCCCTAGCCTATGTGCCACACATCAAGAAGGAAGGCACCAAGAAATCTGAATTCAACAGAATTGAAACCCATGTGTATGCACGTATGCACAGGCACACACACACACACACACACAATCAAGCATATGCCAGATTCATTCATAAGACAGGCCAGTCACACACACACACACACACACACACACACACACACACACAGGCCATATGTTCCCTCCACATCTGGGCTGAGTGTGAATAAACTCCGCCACTCCGTAATACCTACTTGTATAATGGAATGAAAATTCTGAAGGAAACGTTTATAAGGCATGAAGATGGAAAATATTAAATTATATGCTCACCTTCCTCGCTGAGCACACTCAAGAGGCTGAAGGCGGGGCGGCCATAAATAAAGGAGCGCTCCCTTAATCTTCCTTATAAATCACAGAACTCGTTCCTGGACACCATCTCCGTTAGAGCCGTCACATTTCACCTCGGACTCGATGAATAAGCGGGATCCTGCCACCCCCCACCACATACTGCTGAATGTTACTTTTTTAAAAATGTATTTAATTAATAGACTTTATTACCTATAAGCAGTTTCAGGCTCACAGTAAAATAGAGTAAAAATGCACTGGGCCTGCTTCTCCATCAATATTCACCCCAGGAGTAGGACATTTGTTACAGCTTTTGGCCTGCACTGACCTGTCGTCACCACCCGAGGCCCGGGGCGAGCCCTGGGGCTCACACTTGGTATTGTACATTCCGTGGCTCTAAACAGATATATACTGACATGTGCTTACCATTATAGCAACATATAGATTGGTCCCACTGCCCTGAAAACCTGTGATCTTCCTATTCATGCCTCCTTTCCCTTTAATTCCTTTTACTGTTAGAATCGTTTTATGTTTCTTTAGTTGGTTGGGGTTGGTTGGGGGGTTGCCATACATTTAGAAACATGCAGTAGGCCGGGCGTGGTGGCGCATGCTTGTCATCCCCGCGCTTGGGAGGCAGAGACAGGAGGATCGCGCAGGTTCGAAGCCAGCCATGCGTGCGCTAGCTTAGGAGACCCTGTTTCCAAAAAAAAAATATTAAAAGATAGGTCTGGGAGTGTAGCCTGGGGTTGAAGGGCTTCCAGGAACCACAGTACCACCAAAAAAGAAAAAGAAAAAAAAGAAAAAAAAAGAAATATGCGGTATGTTGCATTTATCAAGAGGATTTTTTCTTAGCAATATGTATTTAAGGCTCCAAGTCTTTTGAGGTCTTTTTTTTGGGAGAGGCTATTTATTTATTTATTTATTTATTGGTGTTGAGGACTGAATCCAAGGGCATTCAATCCTACCTCCAAGATATCTCCCCACCCTTTTTACATTTTGAAACAAGTCTTGCTAAGTTGCTGAGGGCCTCGCTAAGTTGCTAAGGCTGGTCTTGAACCTGCGATCTTCTTGTCTCACTCAGCCTCCAATCACTGGGATTACAGGTGTGCACCACCACGCCTAGCTCCAATTCTTTTCATAGCTTCGCAGCTTATTTCTTTTCAGCCCTGAATAACACTCCGCTGTCTGGATGTGCCATGGTTTATGTATCTACTCACCTACAGAAGGATATCTTCATTGCTTACAAATTTTGAGAATTATGAATCTATATGCTATAAATATGTGGGCAGTCATTGTATGCACATAGTTTCCAGTTCATCTGGGTAAACACCAAGGGAAGCCAACACCAGATCACACGGTGTTATGGTTTGTATCTGAAAAGTCCTCCAAAGGGCAACATGCAATCAGCTTGGTCTCCAGCCTTGGTGCCATCAGGAGGAGATGAAACCTTGAGGAGGCAGGGCCTAGGGCGGGGCTTGAGGGAAGGAAGTCAGGTCTTTGGGGACCTGCCCTTGAAGTGGAGATTGAAACCCCAGCTCTTTTCCCTTTTTCTTTGCTTTCTGGCATCATAAGATACACAGGTTTCCTCCACCTTCTGCTCCCTACCATCAAGTACCATCAACCAAAGGAAGGGGTCAAGCGACCAAGGACTGACACGTCTGAAATGCGAGCCCAGGCCATCCTTTGCGCCTTATGACTATCTCAGCTATTTTGTCACAGGGATGGAATGCTAACATTCACACAGTAAGAATAGATGTAGTTTCATAAGAAACTGCCAAAGTATCTGTACCCCCGACTGTCCCATTTTACATTCCCACCTTCAGTGCCTGAGAGACACCTGTGCTCGGCTTTGCTATGGCCGGCAGTCCAGATTCTGGCAGCTCTAATAGGGGCATGGTGGGGACTCTCGTTCTAACCTGTAATTCCCTAAAGATACATGATATGGAACATCTCCCCGTACACGTTTGCCATCCTTCTTTGTTAAAGCCTCTGTTAGGTCATTGGCCCAATATATTCTTATTGTTGAAGCTTAAGAGTTCTTTGTATATTTCAGATCACAGTCTTTTATCAGAGAGTAGTGCTGTAAATATTTTCTCCTAGTCTGTGAATTGTCTTTTTATTCTCTTGACAATGTCATTCACAGGGCAGACGTTAATTTTAATGAAGTTCAACTTACTGATTCTTTCTCTCATCACCAAGGTCGTCTAGACTTTCTTCCGTGTTATCTCCTAGAAATCCTATAATGTCCACTTTCACAATGGCTCCAACATCAGTTTTTAGTTGTGTGTGTGTGTGTGTGTGTGTGTGTGTGTGTGTGTGTGTGTGTGCATACATGCATAACTGGGGATTGGACCCACGGGCGTTCTATCTCCAAGTTACATCCTCAGCCCTCTTGTATTTTGGGGGTGGGGGTCTTGCTAAGTTGCTGAGGCTGGTCTTGAACCTGCAATTCTCCTGTCTCAGCCTCCCAAGTGCTGGGATTAAAGATGCATGCTATCACGCCTGACTCTAGTCCATTTTTGTTAAGCTTCCATGAGGATGTCTAGTTATTTCATCACCATCATTGAAAACAGCGTTTTCCCCGTTGGACTGCCTCCGCCCCACTGTCAGGAATCGGTTACCGTATCGAGTGGTTCTATTTCTGGGCTCTTCATTATGTCTCAGTGATCAATTTGTTCATCGTGTCACCAATACCGCACTGTCCTGACACGGCTGGCTCTCGAGCACATTTTGATGTTGGGGAGCGTCTCGCTGGACTCGATCTTGCCCGTTCATTACTGTGGCAGTGATCCTTGGCCCCTTGCTTTTCCATAGAAACTTGAGATCTATTTGTTGATTTCCACAAAAGAACTTCCCAGTATTTCTGATCATTTTTTTTTAATTTTCATAGAACAAGTGATCTTTACTCATTTATGGGAAATTATGTATCTGGCTATAGTCTAATTTCAGCTGTCATAAAATAACTACAATGTAGAGCCAGTCCTGGTGGCGCATGCTTATAATCCCAGTGCTTGGGAGGCTGAGACAGGAGGATCGCAGGTTCACGGCCAGCCTCAGCTACTTAGTGAGACCCTGTTTCAAAATGAGGGATAAAAAAAATAGGGCTGAGGGTGTAGCTCAGAGGTAGCATGCCCCTGGGTTCAATCCCTGATACACCCCAACACACACACACACACACACACACACACACACACACACACAGACACACAGACACACTACAAGGTAAATGATTTTATTGGGCTGGGGATATGGTTCAGTAATACAGTGCTTGTCTAGCATGAATGAGGCCCTGGGCTCAATCCTCAGCACATAAAAAAGTGATTTTATTAATTTATTAAAAATTATAGATGTCTATATTCTAAATTCCAGCTGTTGGAAAACTGACATAAAATCTATGTTGGAAACTCTATTTTATCCTTGTATTAAAGCATTAACACTCCAACCACCTGACTACCAATTTCCTTCTTAACAGTCCTGTGGTTCCCACAGAACACACACTGTGTAAGCAGGTAGACTTGTACTGCCTGGGAAGTAATCAGGACTCTCCCAGGACGTCAAACTCCAGAAGCAACAAAAAACATATTTTTTAAGAGATTTTTTTACATGTTTTGATTTGTTACAAGTTGACCAACCGAAATTGTTAGCCTAGGAACAAACCATAGCTAGCATCTTTAGATGATATGATAATATGATTCGGCGAGTTAATTTAAGCTCTTTAGGGTCATCTGCAAATATATTCCTTCAACAGCTAGAACAACTAAACTCTACAATTAGTTATAAACATGCTCAATTAAAGGAAAAAGCTACCTTACCCTCCACCTCTGTTTGTGACACCCATCTGGATGCATGGGTTCCAAATGGATTTGGGAGCCCCTTTCAAGATCTACACATAAGACTGTCCCCAAGGCACATACGACTCTTAACCCATTAGAAAACCCAGGTGCTGCACTTAACAGCACACACGCCATTGTTCAGCAACACTGTACCCTGAGCCGCTGTTTACCCTTGGAGTCCCGTGGATAACTGGGGGCTCCAGCTGACTGCTCTTGCCCAGCATAAAAAGAGATCACAAGATGGGTGCGCTGGCACAGGCATGCAATCCCAGCACTCGGGAGGCTGAGACAGGAGGAGCACAGGAGCACTTTAGCAAGACTCTCAACTGAGTGAGACTCTGCTTCAAAATAAAACTAGAAGGGGCTGGGGGTACAGCTCAGAGGTAGAACACCCATGGGTTCATGCCCAGAAACACACACACACACACACACACACACACACACACACACACACAATACAATATACACAAATACTCATATATAGCTAGGCTGGAAAAATATCAAAATTAAAAAAATATCTTTTCTACTGAATGCCTATACCTTTGGGGTGCCGACCACATAAATCAGTAGGTCAAACCATTGTAACGTATGGGAACCCAGACTCCATGCATAAGACCATTTACACTCCCCAAGGTGTGTATTCATTCACACGCCTTATTTGTTTTTCTCCCGCGTTTACAAAGCTTATCCTACATGCGACAACAACCACCACAAAATGTTAAGCTGCCCGGCTCACAGAAGTGCTCACCTAAGATGGCGCTCCAATAATTGCTAAACGTCTTGCTTTCCCCAGGCCCGCCACACCTTGGCTTAGAGAGCTCACGTGCTGAATAAACTCTTTACTAAATGAAATGTGAAGCGAAGTGATAACAAGTCTGTTGCCTACAATGCGGAGGGGAAAGACTTTTAAGAGAATGCATTACTGTATGTAAAGATACAAAGTAGATAAGAGCGGAAGCAGGAAGGAAAACAGTAACCACCTAAATCAGAATGGTTCTGTTCTACTGCTCCTTGGGTCTTATTGAGTACTTGGGCTCTTTCAGACCTGAAAGCTTTAACCCCCAGCCTCACCCTGCGAGCCAAAAGCATATTTTGCTGCCAACATGTAAACATTTCTGGCTTCTAGCTTGAAACATCAGGAAAAAAAAAAAAAAAAAAAGGCCTTTCTAAGGGCCTATCCCTCTGTAGAAGCATCAAAAACTCAGAATAAACTGTCAAAATCAGGAAAATGAGGGAAAGGTTCACAGTCACCAAGCAGATCTGAATCGGGAGAAAGGCAGCATCGAATGGAAGCCAAACACTTTGGTGGTGGTGGTGGTGGTGTTTGGGGTCAGATTTTTCAGCAGTGCTAGGGATGAAACCCAGGGCTGCAAGCACACCAGACAAGATCAGCCAGTCACGGATGTCAAGGCCTGCATATTTTTCTCTCATTTGTGGAAAATAGAAAATGAAAGGAAACGAGATTTCATAAAAATGACGAGATAGCCAGGCGTGGTGGTGCACACTTGTAATCCCAATGCTTGGGAGGTGGAGACAGGAGGATCGCACAGGTTCCAAGCCAGTCTCGCTGTTTTTTTTAAATATATTTTTATTTGGAGACCCTGTTTACAAATAAAAATATTTAAAAAAATAGGTCTGGGAGTGTAGCCTGGAGGTAGAAGGGTTTCCAGGAACCCCACCCCAGTACCACCAAAAAAAAAAAAAAAATTGAGGAGAGAGATCAGTAGAATGATGGAGAGGGAATCAGGAGAGAAGGGGCAGGGAAGAGGGAAAAGAAGTTTGAGGAAGGAAACAGACCAAGTAACAGTATGTTCATATATGAAAATCTCGCTACCAATCTCACTAGCATACAATGGGAGAGGGAATGGAGGAGTGGGGTGGGATGTGGAGAAACACCAGGAGATAGTGCATGCATATATGAATGTATAATGTCAATCTCAATATGATGTGTTATCACACTGTACCAATAAAATTCTAAATTAAAAAGAAAGAGAGGCGGCCAGCACCATCTTGGGCCACTGGCCCGAACCACGACTGCTGGCTCCGCAGCCCCAAGAAATTCCAACAAGTAAACCAAAGATTTGAAATGCAGAAAATGATGGCAGGGCTCCATCTTAAGCCACCAGCACCATGCTTCAGGGATGGAGAAAAGGATCCAAAAGCCCGTCCACTCAGCAGAGCTGGCACCCACAGCAGCACACTGAGCCCTCCAGAGACCCAGCACACGGGACAGCAAGGTTTCCAGCTGAATTCTACAAAATTTTTAGAGAGGAACTCATCCCAATATTTCACAACTTGTTCCAGGAAATTGAAAGAGATGGAATCCTTCCAAAGTCCTTTTACCAGGCCAGTATCACATTAATACCAAAACCAAATAGATACCTCAAGAAAAGAAAACTACAGGCCAATATCTTTGATGAACACAGATGCAAAAATTCTAAACAAAATACTAGCTATACGCATTCAAAACCATATCAAGAGAATTGTACACCAAGACCAAGTAGTTTTCATCCCTGAAAAGCAAGGCTGGTTCAACATATGCAAATCAATACATGTTATTCACCACATAAATAGAACTGAGAACAAAAATCACATGATCATAGCAATAGATGCTGAAAAGGCATTTGAAAAAAATCCAACACCCATTTAAAAACTCTGCAGAAAATTGGAATGGAAAGAATGTATCTCAACATCATTAAGGCAATATACAATAAACCCAAAGCCAGTATCATATTGAATGGGGAAAACTGCAAAGTGTCAATTTCTTAACATGAAAAAAATTCCCCTCCTCCCCAAACTCCATGGATGGTTCCTTCTGTTCAACTGACTCTCGGTTTAATTGATGATTCCTTTGAGAACCTTATTTGGAAAACCAACCTAAATAGGCTTCCACCTGTTTAGTCTTCGTCATATCAATCTGCTCTTTATTTTCTGTCATTTCAGGAATGGATCCACCGTATGATCTGGGCTTACCACTCCTGGGGATCTTTCTAAAGACGTTGAAACCAGAGAACTACAGCAATCTATGCATACCCGTGTTCATAGCAGCACAATTCACAATAGCCAAATTATGGAACCAACCTAGGTGTCCACCAACAGATGAATGTTAATGGATTAAAAAATTATGGGTATCCACACAATGGAATTCCACTCAGCAATAAAGAAGAAAAAATATGTCATTTTCGAGAAGATGGGAGGACCTGGAGAACATTATGCTAAGTGAGATTAGCCAGCCACAGAAAGTGAAAGACCGTTATGTGTTCTCTAATATGAGCATGCTAGGGATTGATTGGGATACAAAAGGTGTGCTGGTACTGGGGAGAGGTTCTAAAATGTATTCATGTACCAGTACTGGGAAAGATTTCCAATTTTGAAAATATATCGTTTGTATTAGAAAAAGCCAGGATTGGCAGGAAGGAGGGACTTGTAATTTACATTTCTAAAGGGAAGGAAGAAAGCTGGAGCCAGGGAAGAGGTTTCTTTACATTTCTAAAGAGAAACAAATGGCCTGAGAGATGGAAAGAAATTCCAGATCCCGGAGAAGCAATTTAACACATCTTGGGGATAGAACAAAGGTGGAGAGGTCTGTGTTCGGAGACAGGGCTGCCCCAAATCCAGCTGGAGATAGCAGAAAAACTGGGCTAGAGACAGGGCAGCATGTCTACAGATCAAAGGACCTGCCGCAGACTTGATCAGGATAAAAACAGTAAACTGGAGTTCTTTGGTATATTCATCCGAATTGCCCCCTTGTGCCCCTCCCCGGCACAGGGCTGTGACTATCTCCTGTATTTCTATCTTTTTTAATAAACTTCTTTAAATCTTCAGCAACTGTCCAAGCTATGCATATTTATTCTTAGCTTAGGACAAGAATCCACGGTTTTTTTCTGGTTTTGGTCGTTTGGGGTTTTGTTGTGGGTTGAGGGAAAGTGTGTCCGGGACCCTAGCAGGGGTCCCCAGGAACAGTTTCCCCACAACCATACTCTCCCAATCTGTAACAAAAGGGACTCCAGATAATGGAGGAGAAACCTCAGGGGAGCCTGGGAGTAGGTCTATGGGAAGGGGAGGAAGAAGACTGGGGTTCACTAATGGGAATACTACCTCTGACTGTGTTTACATATGTGAATATACCAGTGTCAGTCTCAGCACTCTGTATTGGGAAGGGGGGAAATGGGGAGGTGGGGAGGCACCAAGTGCTATGTGCATGTATGACTGTCAACATGAATTACAGTATACTAAAAGCACATTAAAATAAAAACACAACTGGGGACTGGGGATGCAGCTCAGTAGCAGAGCTCTTGTGTAGCATATGTGAGGCCTTGGGATGTATCCCCAGCACCTTGAAATTTTTAAATAATAAATAAAATTTTAAAAAGAAAAGAGAAAGAATAAAAGAAAGAGAAGGAAGGAAAGGAGGAAGGAAGGAAGGAAGGAAAAGAAAGGAAGGAAGGAAGGAAGAGAGAGAGAGAGAGAGAGAGAGAGAGAGAGAGAGAGAGAGAGAAAGCCCACGAACGTGAGGATACAGCAACAGAAATTATCCAGTTTGGGAGAAGGATGAATAAGACGTAACAAAGACCATGAGACCTGTGGGACATCACCGAGTACATCAACACCGAGTCACAGCGGGAATCTCAGAGGGAGAGGTAAGAAAGAGAGACACAAGGCACAAGAGGAAATAACAACCCAGACTTGCCAGCCGAGGTGAAAGATGCAGATCTAGGCTCGCAAGAAGCTCCTACTCCAAGAAAGATAAAACACAGGGACCCGCAAAAAGACACATAATCACACTGTCCAGAGCTGAGGACAAAGGAAGACTCAGAGCAGCCAGCAAAAGCAAGTCATCATGTGCTGGAGATCGATGATGAGGCCCAGAGATGGTTTCTCATCTGCCAAAGGCTGGAACTGATGTCCGCTCAGCCTGGGTGACAGGACTGCTGTGCCGACCAGAGGAGGGAGGGGTACTCCAGCGGAGCCATGGAGGTTTAGAGTAAGGTGGTGGGGGCGGATACTTAATGAAGGTAACAGTTTAATCCTATGTACATATAAGATATTATCAATACCAATCTTAATGGCACGTATCGGAAGGGGAGGGAGGGGAATAGGATCTGGAGGGAGACACCCCAGGTGTTTTATGTATGTGTATTCCTACCACTCTATACCTCATTATGATCTGTATCTGCAATGCACCAATTAATTATGAAAAAAATAAAAAATAAGTAAAACCTTAAAAAATGATTTCTCATCATGAAGGCGAGAAGGCAGTTTTGTATGCGTGTGTGGTACTGGGGATGGAACCCGGAGGGTTACACTTCCAGACCTATTTAATATTTTATTTGGAAACAGGGTCTCACTAAGTTGCTGAGAGTCCCACTAAGTAGCTGAGGCTGGCTTCGAACCCATGTAATCCTCCTGTCTCAGCCTCCCAAGCACTGGGATTACAAACGTGCGCCATCACGCCTGGCTCTAGAAGGCACTTTTAAAGTACTAAAGAAAAAACAACAGCTGTCAACCAAGAATGGCATATCCTACAAAACCTAGTTTTGAAAAATGAAGGAGAAATATAAAGCCACCCATTGTATAACCCCCATAATACAAAATATTCAGGGCAGGTAAATACGCAGTCACAGGATGTGGACGGGTGGTGCCCAGGGGCTAAGAAAGGAGGGAATGGGAGAAATGACTTAGTAAATCTCGAGCTTCCTTGGAGAGGGGGAGTATGTCGCACCTCTCTAGAGGTTGATCGACAGTGTAGATGCTAATGAACTCTTCACTTTAAAGTCATTAATTCCGTTACGTGAAGCCCATCAAGAAAAGTAAAAAACTAAAAAAATAGACTCCTGACAATCCTCATCAACACTGAGTCATCAGCAGAAGCAGATGTAGCACCAACTGCTCTTGGATCTCCCACTTCCTAGTTACCCCCCCCTTAAACTTTTTAAATCAACCTTAAATCGTCCCCCACAAGACCAGGGTCAGGGTGCAGCACACCCTGCAATCCCAGTACTTGGGAGGCTGAGACAGGGGGTTTCAGTTTCAAGGTCAGCACATGGTAACTTAGTAAAACTTTGTTCTAAAATAAAAATAAAAATGGCTGGGGGTGTAGCTCCGTAGTAGAATTCTCCTGGTTCAGTGGCTAGTAACACCTACAAAATAATTGCCACACAACTATCTCACTGTGCTATATCACCAAATATTCATATTTTCCTCCTCTATCTTAGCTATTGTGATTAATACTGCAGTGAGTGTGAGAGGGTAGATATCTCTTTGAGATAATGACATTATTTCCCTTGGATAGATATCAAGAAGTGGATTAAATATGGTGGCACTTGCCTCTAATCCCAGCACTTGGGAGGCTGAGACAGGAGGGTCCCAAGCCAGCCTCAGCAACTTAGGGAAACTCTCAGTAACTTAACAAGACTTTTTCTAAATAAAAAAAATGTAAAAGTCTGGGAGTATAGCTTGGACAAAGAATGCCCTTAGTTTCAATCCTTAGCCCCCCAAAAATAAAAGTGGGATTACTGGATCACATGTGGCTCTATTATTTTTAACTTTCTGAAGAACCCTCATACTGTCATACTGTTTTCCATAATGACTGTTCAAATTTACCTTCTTAGCAATCTTGTATAAGAGCGCCTGTGTGTGTCTGTCTGTCTGTCTGTCTGTCTCTCTCTCTCTCTCTCTCTCTCTCTCTCTCTCTCTATGTGTGTGTGTGTGTGTGTGTGTGTGTGTGTGTGTGTGTGTGTGTAGCTGGGGATTGAATACAGGGCCTGTGCATGCTATACAAGGGCTCTCCTACAATGCCACATCCTGAATTCAACTTCAAATCTTTGGACAGTTTGAGAACAGCCATCCTAGCAAGTGTGAACCAGTGTATCACTGTGGTTTTGATTTTCATTTCCCTGATAATTCATGATATGTAACACTATGTCATGTACCTATTGGCCATCTGCATGTCTTTCTGGAAAAAGTGTCTGCTTAGGTCCTTTGCCCATTTTTAACCAGATTATTATCATTGTTATTTTGTTTTGAGTTGCATAAATTCCTTATATATTTTGAATATTGAGCCCTGTTTATATACACAGTTTTCAACCAAGAATGGCATATCCTACAAAATAAAGGAGAAATCTAAAGCCCCCATTGTATAATTCCCATGGGCTTTCATCCCATGGGCTGCATTTTCATTTTAATTGTTTCCTGTACTGAAAAAAAGATCTTTAGTTAATTCCAATCTCAATTGTTTGCTTTTGGTGTCATGTGTGTGTGTGTGTGTGTGTGTGTGTGTGTGTGTGTGTGTGTTAATGGGGATTGAACCCAGGAACATTTCTCCAAGCTACATCCTATGCCCTTTTATTATTATTATTATTATTATTATTATTATTATTATTATTTGTTTTGAAACCAGTCCTCGCCAGGCTGCTGATAGCCTTATGACATTGTTGAGGTTGTTCTCAAACCTGTGATCTTCCTGTCTCAGCCTCACATGTGCTGGGATTACAGGCGTGCACCCCCGTGCCCAGCTTTTGGTGTTGTATTAAAAATCCCTGCCAAATCCAAGTCATGGAGCTTTTCTCCTATGCTTTCTTCTGGAAATTTTGTGTTTTCAAGTCTCATGTTTAAATCTTTAACTGTTAACTTTTGTGTATGCCTTTAGGTACGTATCAACTTAATCTAGTTGCATAAGAATATCTAGTTTTCCCAACACCACTTAATGAAGAGATTATCCTATCACCATTGTGAACTTTAGGCAGGATGACTAAAGATGAGCTGACTATGTACTGTAGGGGTTTTCCCTCGGCTTTCCACCCTATTCCACAGACTTATATGAATTTTTCAATGCCAGCCCCATGATCCTTTGATTACTACATCTTTACAATATAATCTGAAATCAGGAAAGTGGAATGACTCCACTTTATTCTTCTAGCTAAAAATTACTTGAGTGATTTTGACTCGTTTGAACTTCCATATGAATTTTAACATTTTTTTACTATTGGTGTAAACAATGCCATTAAAATTTGGTAGATTCAATGAGTCTGAATACAACATTATGAAGTATGGATTTTTTTTACAATAGGAAGCTTTCTGATCCATAAGCATGTATGTTTTTTCATTTATACGTATCTTCTTCAATTTCTTTCATTAATGATTATAGTTTTCTATGTATTGATGTTCTTACATTTTTTTAGGTACTGGGATGGAACCCAGGGGCATTCTACCTCCGAGCTATACCCCCAGCCCTATTTTGTATTCTTTATTTTGAAACAGGGTCTCACTGAGTTACAAAGGGCCTCAGTAAGTCGCTGAGGCTGGCTGGGAACCATGATCCTCCTGTCTCAGTCTCTCAAATTTTTGGATTACAAGGGTCCACCACCATGCTCAGCTCTACAGTCTTAAATATAAATGACCCCAGCACTTGCGAGGCAGAGACCGGAGGATAGCGGTTCCTCGACAACCTCAGCTACTCAGTGAGGCCCTGTTTCAAAAAATAAAAAGACTAAAAAATAGAGCTGGGGGTGTACCTCAGAGGTACAATTACCCAGGGTTCCATCACTGGTGTTGCAATAAATAAATAAATAAATAAATAAATAAATAAATAAATAAATAAATAAATAAAATGCCTTCATCTCCTTGGTTAAATTTATTCACAAGCACTTTATTGTTTGGTATGTTAATAAAAGTGGAATTGTTTTTCAGGTAGTTCATCGTGAGTATATAGGAACACAACTGATTTTTTTTTTTTTTTTTTTTTTTGGTGGTGGTACTGGGGTTCCTGGAAGCCCTTCTACCTCCGGGCTACACTCCCAGACCTATTTTCGAACCTGCGCGATCCTCCTGTCTCCGCCTCCCAAGCGCGGGGATTACAAGCGTGCGCCACCACGCCCGGCCACAACTGACTTTTGTATGCTGCTTTTGTGTCCTGGAACTTTGCTGAATTTATTTGCTCTAATAGATTTTTGGTGCTGTCTTTAAGGTTTTCTACGTATAAGATCCTGTCATTTTAACGAGTGGCAATTCTTTTTTCTCTCGCTGGATGACTTTTATTTTTTCTTACCTAGTTGCTCTTGCTAGGACTCCCAGTACTATGTTAAACATAAGTGGTGGGAGTAGGCTTTCAATCCTTCACTATTTAGTATGTTTTTGCTAGAGCCTGATGATCTAGTGACATATGGCCTTTATTGCAGTGAAGTACATTTCTTCTGTATCTAATTTTTTGAGAGTTTTCTTGGTATCATGAAAAGATGTTAAATTTTATCAGACTTTTTTCCTTCTATACTAAAATAATCATACAGTTTTTGTCCTTCATTGTATCAATGTGGTGGATCATACTCATGAATGTCAAACCGTCCTTGCATTCCAGGTATGTTAGTCAGCTTGCAACCACTGAGATAAACAAATTAAAGGGGAGAGGATGTACATTTTGGCTCTCAGTTTCAGAGAGTTTATTCCAGGATCACGTGTCTCCATTCTGGGATTGTGTGGGATAGAGCATCAATCTGCTCACCTCATAGCTTCTAAGAAGCAGAGAGAGAACCAACATGAGCTAGCGTGGGAACATGATATGAATGTGTCCCCAAGCACCTACTTCTTCCAACTAGGCTCCACCACCTCCTGCATTTCACCACCTTCCAACAGTCTTTAATTAAGTGATGAATCCATTAGTAATTTACTCCATTGATAAGGTTAGAACTCTCATGATCCAAAGCCCCTGACAACCTCTGAACACTGCTGCTTTAGGGCACAGCTCTAACACATGAGCTTTTGGGGTACATTTTAGGTTCAAACCATAACACCAGGGATGTCACACTTAATCACAGTGAGTAATCCCATTATTGTGCTGTGGAATTCAGTTTACTAATATTTTGTCAAGAAGTTGTGAATTTGTGTACACAGAAGATATTCACCTGGAATTTTCTTTCCTGTAGTGGTCTCCAGCTTTGCTACCTGGATAATTCTTGCCTCATAAATTGAGTTTGGAGGAATTCCCACCTCAAACTTGTTAATAGAAAAAGAGGGTACACTTATTTATTATTCTAAGAAGCCATAACCTGCTCCTAAGCCAGACAATGACATCACACACACAAAAAACTACAGATCAATATCCCTGGAGAATATAGGCAAAGAATTATCAGCAAAAATACTAGCAAACAGGCTCCAACAGCATATGATAAGGCCTATTCACCATGACCAAATGAGACTTACCCCCGAAATACAAGGATTATCTTATAATTGAAAGTTAATAAATATAACAGAGCTTGTTAGTAGAAGAAAGCACAAACCTACAGGATCATCTCAATAGATGGAAAAAGCAACTGGCAAATTATAACATGTTTTATAGTAAAACACTCAGAAAACTAGAAAAAAAGAAGAATTTCCTCTTAATCCCAGTATTTGGGAGGCTGAGACAGAAAGATTGCAAATTTGAGGCCAGCTTCAGCAATTTAGCAAGATCCTGTTTCAAAATTTAAAAAATGGCTATGGATTTTTTGTTTGTTTGTTTGTTTGTTTTGGTGGTACTGGGGTTCCTGGAAGCCCTTCTACCTCTGGGCTACACTCCCAGACCTATTTTTACATTTTTATTTGGAAACAGGGTCTCCTAAGCCAGCATGCGTGGCTGACTTCGAATCTGCACGATCCTCCTGTCTCTGCCTCCCAAGCACGGGGAATACAAGCGTGCGCCACCACGCCCGGCTGGCTAGGGATTTTTTTAGCTTGGAGGTAGAACACCCCTGTGTTCAATCTCCAGTACCACGGGGGGAGGGAGAAAGGAAGAAGGAAAGAAGGAAAGATGAAAGGAAGGAAGGATGGATAGAGAAAATTGATCCCTTAACTTGGTAAAGGATATCTGTGAAAAGCTGCAACTAACATCATACTTAATGGGGAATGACTGAGAGCACCCCTGCTAAGATCAGGCATAAATGATGGCTCTTTATTCAACATTGCACTAGAGGTTCTAGCCAGGGCAGCAAGTCCTAGACCTGGAAATGACGCAACATGCAGCCATATTGGACAGGAAGAAGTAAAGTTTTCTCCTTTTGGAGACAAACTACTATTACATACAGTAAATGCTAAGAACATCCATGCATTCATTCTCTCTCTGTCTGTCTGTCTGTCTGTCTCTCTCTCTCTCTCTCTCTCTCACACACACACACACACACACACACACACACACACACACACACTTTCTCCCCCCCTTGGGTTTTGAGATATTTACATATATATGTGTCTTTCTCTCACACTCCCTCTCTCTGTCTGGAATAAGAAAGTGCAGAAAAGTTACAGAACACGTGTCCAATATACAAACACCAGTTGCACACAGTACATTCACCTTCTATCTAACATACACTGAAAGTCTATGGAAACCTCATGTAGTGAGCAATGCGATGGTCTGCCTCACCACAGTGAGCAATTTGAAAATAAAATTTAAAAACAATTCCATTAAGAAATTAGGAAAATTAAGAAAAAATTGCTGCAGAAGTAAGAAGATATTCAGAATAAATCTACCCAAAGAAGTGAAGGACTTGTTCACTTCAATCAATGAAACCTTCTTAAAAGAAAGTGAAGCAGGGCGTGGTGGCGCACGCTTGTAATCTCCGCGCTTGGGAGGCAGATACAGGAGGATCGTGCAGGTTCGAAGCCAGCTGCGCTGGCTTAAGAGACCCTGTTTCCAAATAAAAAAGTATAAACATTGGTCTGGGAGTGTAGCCAGGAGGTAGAAGGGTTTCCAGGAACCCCAGTACCACCAAAAAAATAAAAAGAAAGAAAGAAAGTGAAGACCAAAATAAATGGGAAGATGGGAAGACATCCCTTGCTCAGACAGATCCAAGGCAATCCCTAGAAAATCCCAGCTGGATTTTTTTTTTTTTGCAAAAGATTGACAAACATCTTACAATTCAAATGGAAATGCCTGAGACCAAGAATAGCATATCAATCTTGAAAAAGCACACATTTGGAAAAATCACATTTTCTGATTTCAAAATCTATGACAACACTACAGTAATCAGGAGAGTGTGAAACAGGCATAAAGTTTGCCTAAAATGCCCATGACCAGCTTCATTGTTGAAGCGAGACAGAGAGTCCAGGAATCAACCCACAGAGCTATGGCTTGTATTAAGGAGGGTAACAATCACTAGGAGGAAAGAATAACTTTTTAAAAACAAGACACATAATTTTTCTAGACAACTAGACAGTCACATGCAAAGGAGTGAACTTGGACCCCTACCTCATACCGTACAAAAATTAATGGAAAAGAAAGCAAAGACCTAAATAGGAGATACAACTATTAAAATCCTAGAAGAAAACGTGGTAAAAATCCATGTGATTTTCAGTTTAAAAGATGGTATCTTGGACAGAATGCCAAAAGCACATGCCACCAAAGAAAAATAGATAATATGGACTTTATCCAAACCAAAAACTTTTGTACTTCAACTGACACTCTCAACAAAGCAACAAAATACCCACAGGACAGGAGAGTACAGTTACGATCATATATCTGATCAAAAATTAGCATCCAGAATATATAAAGTGTTCTTACAACTCAACAAGAAGAATACCCTAGCAAAACATGGGCTCAGGCTGGGCGTGGTGGCACACACTTGTCATCCCAGCATTCGGGAGGCTGAGGCAGGAGGATCGTGGTTTGCGGCCAGCCTCAGCTACTTCGTGACCCTTTGCAACTCAGTGAGACCTGAGTTGTCTCAAACGAAAGAATAAAAAAACAGGACTGAGGGTGTAGTTTAGAGGCAGAATGCCCATGGCTGAAATCCCCAGTACAACAAAACAAAACAAAACAAAGAAAGAAACAGACAGATTATGAGTGGCAGGTCCTGGAGTAGAGGAAAACTAGGCGTGACTGACTGCTAATGAAATGGGCTTTCTGGGCTCATCCAACGCGTCTATACCCATGCACTATGGACAAAGAGCTATCCCTGTAGCCAGCTGTAAAGGCAGGGCACTAGAAACAAACTAAGTGGCCGTCACCAACATACAGAACGGAGCTGGAATACACCAGCCGCCCCTCAGTATCCCCGGAGGAAACCAAAATCCACGGGTGCTCAAGTCTCTCTATAAAATGGGACGGTGTTTTCACAGCATCCACACACATCCTCAGAGATGAGACTTTACATCATCTCTAAGATGACTTCTAATAAACTAATACAATGTAAATGTCATGTAAATCATTATAATATTGTACTGTTTAGGGAATAATGATAAGAAACAAAACGTCAGTACATGTTCAGTACAGATGCGATTGTTTTTTGTATTTTGTGTGTGTGGTACTAGGGATGGAACAGAGGGACATTCTACCTCTGAGCCACACCCCCATCCTTATTTTTTATTCTTCATTTTGAAACAGGGTCTCATAGAGTTGCAAAGGGCTTCACAAAGGAGTAGCTGAGGCTGTTCGAAAACTGTGCTCCTCCTCTCCTGTCTCGGCCTCCCAAATGCCGGGATGACAAGCGTGCACCACTATGCCCGGCTGCAATTGTTTTCGGTCCACATTTGTTGTGGTCATCAGATGTGGATACAGAGGCCAACTCTATTCTCAGAGGGGGATTCTGTTCAGGAGTTAGACACAGATCAACCAGGGTGTGATGCAGGATAGAAGAAATAAACATGCATAAAGGAGACAGAAAGGACGGAGATGTAAAATATAACTCCACCATCAGGACCTGGTGCTCATGTTCTTCCTGCCTTACTCCCCAGCCTAGTGAGTTGTCTTTCCCAGACCCATCTCACCCAAAGTCCTGGGAATCTGTAAACCTTAAAGTTAACAATACCAAAAATAAACTACAAGTCCCCTGGGCACTTTAGCAAGTCACATATGGTATCTTGAGACACCTACAGTCTAGAGGACGTTCCAGCTTCTCTATGGATCAGATAACAGAGGCCATGATCGGGCAGGGGGGTTCCACCCGAGGCCACCCACATACACCTTCCCACCCCACACACGCTTTGGCAAGTGTCCTTTAAAAGAAGAGCCAGGCACCCGCAAGGGCACCCCTCTCATTCTTGGGCTAATCCCCGATCTCCCTTGAACATTCATTCCTACTTTCCTAAATAACTCTGTGTGTCTGGCACATGCTGAAATTCTTTCCCATCACATAGTTCAAGGGCCCTGCTGGCCCTGAGTTGAGGAGGTGGCCCTTCTCCCCTGACAGGTGGATATGGAAAACATTACCAAAATAAAGGATAAAGTTCTCAAAGTGCTTAAAACGCCACAAGCGAGCTTGACGGTGTTGTGCGGAGTCAGCACCACGTGTGTGAGTGCTAAAACACGAGGTGCCACGTATTGATTTTAGAGACGAGGACAGAGAATAAAAGAATAAAAAATTAAAAAAGAAGAATTTCCTCTGTGTATAGAGAGGATGGGCAAGCTGGGAGAGAACACAACATTGACGGTTACTGAATCTGTGATGGTTTAGTGCCTAAAAAAGTAAAAACTATGAAGAACCAAAGCGGGCATTTCCGAGACTAGGTGTCTATTGCATCTGTGCTGTGCATATGCTCTTTGTAGGATTCTTAGAACGTCTCTCTGACCTTTTCTGCGTGAAGCTGTATTAAGAATCTTCTACCTGGCGGAAGAAATACTTGAAACGTAAAAAACAAATGCCAATGAAAAGAAGGAAAACACTAGTCTCAAACGACTCATGAAATGTTAAGTAAAATAACAATGTGTTGATTCGCCAAGTTTTCATGGATCGAAGTGGAAGTGCTGAGCCAGGCGTGGCCGCGCACGCTTGTAATCCCAGCATTTGGGAGGCTGAGACTGAAGGATAACAGTTCGCGGACACCCTCCGCTACTTAATGAGGCCCTTTGCAACTCAGTGAAACCTGTTTCAAAATAAAAAAAGAAAAATAGGCTGGAGGTATACCTCAGAGGTAGAATGCCCCTGGGTTCCATTCTCAGTAGCAAAAAAAAAAAAAAAAAAAAGAGTGGAAGCGCTGGCGTCTCTCCCCAGGGGCCTGATTGCAGGACAGTCCCATTATACCCTTAAGATGACTGCAAAATGCATAATCCCTAGCCGGGCGTGGTGGCGCATGCTTGTATTCCCAGCATTTGGGAGGCTGAGAAAGAAGGATCACAGTTCACAGACAGTTCACGGACAGTTCACGGACAGCCTCAGCTAGTTAGTTGAGAGCAACTTAGTGAGACCCTGTTTCAAAATAAAGAATAAAATAGGGCTGAGGGTGTAGCTCAGAGGTAGAAAGCCCCTGGGTTCAACCCCCAATACTACAAAAAAAAAATGCATAAGCCCTTTGCAGAGTCAGTTCTAACACAGTGATAACGGGATTCATAACGACTCTCCTGATGTTGTGCAAAGATTGTGATGTAAGAATAGACAGCGCGCACTGTGGGCAGCGCACGCACCTGCAACCCCATCCCGGCTCCTCTAGAGGCTAAGCAGGAGGAGCCTAAATTCAAAGCTGGCCCAGGCAGCTTAGTGAGACTGTCTCAAAATCAAAAGTAAAAAAACTACAATGTAAGCCGGGCGTGGTGGCGCACGCTTGTAATCCCCGCGCTTGGGAGGCTGAGACAGGAGGATTGCACAGGTTCAAAGCCAGCCTCAGCTACTTAGTGAGGCTCTCAGCAACTTAATGAGACCCTGTTTCCAATTAAATATAAAATAGGTCTGGGAGTATAGCCCGGAGGTAGAAAAGCCCCTGGGTTCCACCCTCAGTACCACCACGTGGTATAGCACGAGAGGTATAGCACATGCCTCGCATACGTGAGGCCCCTGTTTCAGTCCCCAATACTACAAAAAAAAATGTAGCTAAGGCTGCCTTTGAACCTGCGCGATCCTCCTGTCTCAGCCTCCCAAGCGCGGAGATTACAAGCGTGCGCCACCACGCCCGGCCAAAAAAAAGGCAAAAGAAGAAAAGAGGAATATAAAGTGCCACCTCGCTGTGTCAATAAGAAAGAATAAGAAGTAACAAAAAAAACAGCAAGGGCTGGGAATGTAGCTTAGAGATAGAATGCCCAAATGCCTTTTGGAACCCCATAAAACTATAATCTGTCTTGGAATAAACAAATATGGAGTGCCTAACACGTCTATATGATCTAATTCATTCATTCATTCATTCATTCATTCATTCATTCATTGTGATGCTAGGAATTGAACCCAGGGAAACTCTGCCTCTGAACGATGCCCCCAACTCCTGTTTTGTTTTTTTTGTTTTGTTTTGTTTTGAAACAGGGTCTTCCTAGGTTACTGTGAATCTGGCTATGTTGTTGAGGCTATCGTCAAACCTGCAATCCTCTTGTCTCAGCCTCCCGGGTACTGGGATTACAGAGCATCACCACACCTAGCTCCATGCTGCCTACTTCCAAAAAGAGAAATGGAAACATTCCAATGTAGGTCAAGACACGTGTAAAGCCAGAGAACCACACTAAGGTACTGAATCCAATATTCTCTCCCTTTTGCAGTTATTACCCTGGATGCTGCAGGATGAATCTTCCTCCTAAAATTCATACGTTGAAACCGCAATCCCCAAAGGAGAGTGTTGGCGATGGGGCTTGTTAGAGTTATGTATGAAAGGCCCCCTGAGGAGCTTGTTCATTAACGTTTTGAGTTGAGGTAACTGAGTCGTGAGGGTTGGAATCCCAGCAGTGGAGACAGCCACTGAAATGGCTTGATCTGGGTGCTGACCCAGACCAGTAGGGTGTGGCGGGACGTGGGTCCCTGGGGCTTCAGCCTTGGGGGTTATAGAAATGGTTCTTCCTCCCCTCCTTGCTTTCTAGCCGCCATGATGTGAGGATCACACCTCTCTCTCCCCACCTCTTGCCACCATGCCCTAAGATCCACGGTCCCCAGCCTCACATGGCTTGAACCTGAAACTCTAATAAGGAAATCATCTTTCCTCCAAGTTACGTGGCCAGGTCTTTAGGTTATGGCTGCCAGAGTGCTGACCAGAGCAGGGCCTTTTGGAGGTGATAAGGTTGAGAGGAAATAAGAAGGCAGGCCTCAAGGGCTTCTAGGTGCCTCTAGAAGAGGAGGTGGCAACACCATAGCACTCTGCACCACACGGGGCACAGCGCTAAGTCGGCCATCTGCAGACCAGGTCCTTAATCTCCCAGCACCTTCACCTGGGTCTCCCCGGCCTCCAGGACTCTGAGAAGCAGGTATGTGCGTTTTAAGCAGTGCAGGCTGCGGGGCCGTTACACAGTAGCCCAGGGTGCTGAGTGCACCTGCCCTCCCACTTCATGGCTGAGCCTGGCCACACAGCAGTTCCTGCAAAGGCTCAGTGCCTTAAGCCTCTGCCAAGCTCTGCCTGGCTGGGCTTCCTACGTGAGCGGTGAGCTTCCGATGTGTTATAGATGCTGCAGGAAACACGCGCCCAAGCATTCTTTCTTTTCTCTGGAATCCATCAGGTTCTTTTGAAAAAAATCTCTTTTCATCTGCCGTGAGCTTTCCTCTTGAAATCCCTCTTTAAACACTTCTTTTGCTGTGATGCCTTAGCCTGAAGTACGGAACCTTTAAAAAAAAAAAGCACCATTTTCCACTCGTGGCCTTGTTTTAAACACACTCTCCTGACCTTTCAAGATGGCAAGGTAATCTCCAGGACTAGGGCACCTCCTCTGACAGCAGGGCAGGCCCAGCCGAGGAACCCAGCTGGAGCGGCCGACACCGAGGATCCTAAGGCCACGTGCGGCAAAAGCCTTTAATAAGCGAACGTCCCGCTACCGAGGCGCTCAGTTACAGTGCTCTATGTGGAAAGGCTTAGGGAAACACTAAGCTTCCATGGAATCCAGACTGAAAACCGAGGAACTAAAACCAATCATCTCGCTCCCTTTTGCAATTCAGAACATCTGCTTCCTCGATTCCCCCTTTTTAAATTGATATTAAATATTATATTAATTACATATACTATATTACATCATGTTATATTTATTGTATGAACTGGAAACTTAGCAAGAAGCAAACACACTGAGGTGTTTTTTAAGGTCTTTTCTCCCCATCCCCGTGCGGATGCTTGCGGTGTGGCGGCACCTGCGCCTACGGCGCCCTGAGGAAACCTGGAGACGCACACTCACAGCACGTGGGGCAGGGCGGAAGACGCACACTCACGGCACACGGGGCAGCGGCAGGTCTCTTCTTAGCAAGACTCTGACATGCTTCACTCAGCTGATGGTGAATACTCAATGGTCCTGTTCAAATAGCTGCTCTATGTAGACCCTGCCTGCCTGGACTTCCCCACAAGCAGATTCTCTATTCCAGTGCAAACTCTCAGCTTAGGAGACAACTGAGGATCCCCCGCAGGAGCTCCAGAGCCCCCCCCCTGCCGTGCCTCGGGCCTGCTCTGGCCAGGGGCGGGGGGCACACCTTTAGGAAATGTCCCGGGTGCCCAGTGCTGCTTGAGACCATCGGTGACCAGAAGCACGGGCCATCTCACCCTGTGCGCTCCGTGTTCTAGAGGGGAGACCTCCTAGGCGGGTCACGAGGCGCCAGGAGAAACTGCCCCAAGGGGACGTGGGGATGCCGGGAAATGCGGTGGGGGGGGGGGTTGTTCTTTTATTTTGTTTTGTCTTAATTTCTTTTCATTGCAGCAAAAACTATTTTCCCACCTTAGCTATTCTGAAGTCCACAACACTAATGTGTTTACTAATGCACCTCGTTGTATGGTGGACCTCTAGGACTTTCTCATCTTGCAAACCTGGAACTTTATAGCCACTGCCCAGCTGCTCCCCACTGGCTCCCTTCTGGGCCGGCCACTGCTCTGCTTTCTGTCTCCGTGGGGCCGGCTGCTCCAGGGGCCTCATATACATGGGATCCTACAGGCACACCAGCTTGTTTCACTCCATGTCACATCCCCGAGACCCATTCCCCTGTCAGGATGTCCCTCCTTTTGCAGGGTGAGTAATATTCCATCACATGTGTATACCACATTGTATCTCTCCACCCACCCATGGGTACTTGGGTTGCTCCAACCTCTTGGCCACTGAAAGAAATTCTGCTGTGGACAGAGGTGTGCAGAATCATTTTGATATCCCATGTCCAGGAAAAGCCTGGTTTGATTTTTACTTTTCTATACTATTATTGATGTATTATAATTATACCTCTGATTGAGGTTCGAAATCAGAGGAGAGATTTATTTTCTTACGCTTTGGGGCTCAGTCATTGAAAGGCCTGGAGGCGGGAGTGGAGAGAAGGGAGCACAAGGCTGAGCTCACATTGCAGAGGCCGGAAGCAAGAGAGCGCGAGCCAGGGAAGGAGGAACTTCATAACGTCCCTAAGGCCGCACCCCAGGGGCGGACCCACTCACAGCCGCACCCTCGCAGCCTGCCCGGCGCCACCCAGGTATAAATGGATTTATCCACTTCTGGGATCACAACCCTCGCGACCCAATTATACCAGCCCTGATTATTAATCAGTGAGCTATTTAGGGGCCATTTTACACCTAACTATGGCAAGTGGTTGGGATGGTTCTCCTGGAGAAGTTGGTATCTAAAGAAAGCCATGAAGGTATGGAGAGTCATCTAGGTCAGGAGGGGCAGGGCAGCCAGGGCGATGGTGCTGGAGTGACACAGAAAGGGCCACGGGGGGCCAGGGAGGCCACAGGGACGGAGGAGTAGACCCGAGGTCGGCGTGGGGCAGAGCACACCACGGCCCCATAGGATGGGAGCCACCGCTCTCTGTTGTTTTCTGTTCTTTGATTTTTTTGTTTTTGTTTTTTGTGTTTTGCAGTACTGGAGATGGAACCCAAGGATATCCTACCTCCGAGCTACCTGCCCAGCCCTTTTTTTTAATTCTTTATTTTGAAACAGGGTCTCATTGAGTTGCAAGTGCCTTGCTAGGTAGCTGAAGCTGTCCATGAACCACGATCCTCCAGTCTCCACCTCCCGAATGCTGGGATTACAAGCATGTGCCGCCATGCCCGGCCCAAACGATCTCTGTTTTAAAGGAGCCTGGATGCTGCTGGCCAGAGGGTACATGGCAGGGAGGCCAGTGTCTCAGAGAGGAGGCGTGGCCGCTGTCAAAGATGGCAGCCGGAGGAGGCGGGAGGGGCCGGTCTGCTGGACTTTCACATTCTAACAGGACTTGCTGCGTGAATGGACTGAGATGGGTGTGACGGTGAAGCCCAGGCTGACTTCTGAGTGCACTTTCTGAGCAGAGTGGAGGGGCGGGGAGCTTTCAGGGGTGAGGTGGCTGCCCTGGACGCACTGCGTCTAAGACGGCACCACAGTCCATCCCCGGGGCCCAGGTCCCCTCCAGCCACTCTCCTCAGGCTCATGCATCACCCATGGCTTCCACTACACCTCTCCTTACTTCTGCGGGGCTCTGTCGACCTTCTGTGTCGGGGGGCTTCCCATTTGAACCTCTTTCCTGGCACTATTTTGCCAGGACCTCTGCACCCATGCCTGCCTTTTTAGAAATACTTCGAGCGACTACAGTCAACTCAAAATCACCCATCTGCTACAGAGGGAGTTCCTCGAAGAGCCTGGCCGTTCAGGCGGACCGCGCGAAGCAACAAGAACGCATTAGTGCTGCCACAGTGGAGATCGGTAGGCAGATTCCTCAGAAGACTCGGGATGGAGCCACTGACAACCAGCCCTGCCGTCCTCAGGACCGCTGCGAAGGAATTAACGTCAGAATGCCATAGCCATCCCACATCCGCGCTCAGCAGCATAGTTCACAACAGCCAAATCCGGGAACCAGTAGGTGTCCATCGTCAGTGGGTGAAAGCGTAAAGAAAACGTGCTGTATACACACAGTAGGATTTTCTTCAGCCATAGAAGAGCAAAATTATGTCAACTGCAGAAAAAAGTGGATGAAGCTAGAGAGTGGGGTGCTTGGTGGATCAGCCAGGCTCAGAAAGCCTACGGTGAAGGTTGTTGACCCCTGAAAGCCAGCAAACCAAAGCAACTTCGTACAGATGAGGAGAGAGAACAGCAGACTCATGGAAGTGGTTGGGGCAGGGATGTAGGAAGGAGGACAGGAAGAACTGAGGAAGGAAACGGTTCAAAGGATGCGGCATCCACATCTGACGGCATCACTTCCAACCGCGGTAAGCACGAGGAGGGTGGCGGCAGGGTGAGGTCTAAAGGGAGACACACCAAGTCCCCCGCGCGTATGTCTATTTCACGCTGAACCTCGGTGTGACGAGTAATTACAGTGCACCCATGGAAGTATTTTTAAAAAGAATAAGGAAAAGAGAATGAAACTGCCAATTATTGATACAAGCAGCTAGTCAACATTATAAAAGGCCCTCGTGAGTTCTCCAAAGCTGGTCTCCCTCCTCCTGACTGTAAAACAAGGCAGAACAGAGAGGTCCTTATCACCCATGAGTCCGATGAGGGTCCGTATTTTCTAGGAGAGAAGGGTTCCTTGAGAGAACGGAGAGCCAGACGTGGTGGCGCACACTTGTCATCCCAGCATTTGGGGGGATGAGATGGGAGGATCGTGGTTCACAGACTTAGTGAGGCCCTTCGCAACTCAGTGAGACCCTGTTTCAAAATAAAGAATAAAAAAGTAGGGCTGGGAGTGTAGCTCAGAGGGAGAATGCCCCTGGGTTCCATCCCCAATACTGCAAAAAAAATTAATAAATAAAAAAGAATGGAGAAACCAGCAAGAAAAGCTGAAGTTAAGGCTTTCTACAGAATTTTAGGACAAGTTTGACGCTTGTTAAATAATGCCAGGATTCCCAATGACTAAAGGACTCCCCACAGTCTTGCATGATCCTGGCACAACCTATACATCCATGCACTTACTAGTGACTGAGCAGAAGGACGCCATGCTGGATGGGCAGGGAGGCCGGAGGTCACACCCGGCTTGCCCGCAGGTGCGAGATCCCAGTACGAGCAGGAAGTTTCTGAGAGAAGGGGGCATTTATAGTGAATGTCAGCGATGAATGCTTAGAACATGTGCAATCGTTAAATGTTACGGCAACCCAACAGTGACCCTGGAAAGTAGCACAATGCAGCCACTAAAAGTAAAAGTCAGAACACAGCTAAAAAGTAACTGGTTGCCACATTTGTAATCTAAGTACTTGGGAGGCTGAGACAGGAGAATTTCAGGTTCCAGGACAAACTCAGCAACTAGTGAGACTCCCATCAATCTAGCAAGACTCTTTTAAGGTAAAAATCAAATAAGGTACGGAGTGTAACTGAGAGGCAGAATGCCCCTGGGTCTAATCCCCAGCGCCACCAAAGAAATAAGATAAAATAACTGGCTTCTGCTGTGGATGCTGAGGTCGTTCTGAACCGAGGATTAGCCGACAGTCCCTAGAAGGACAGCAGCTCATAAAAAGGATGCCGTAAGATTTCACACAGGACTAATGCCCTTCAGGGCAAACGTGCACATGCTCGGTCACGAGAGCAAGCCTGGAACATGACAGGGCGTGGCACGGTTTCTCATCCTACGCAAAGTCGACTTGTCCTGGCTCCGCCAACTGCCAACTGAAAAAATCGGTAACAAAGGAGCCAGGCCTGGTGGCACGTGCACACCTATAATCTCCGTCCTGGAGGGCTGAGACAGGAGGATCACAGGTTCAAGGCAAGCCTCAGAAACTTAGCGAGGCCTTCAACAACTTAGCAAGACCCTGTTTAAAAACAACAACAACAAAGTAAAGTAAAAAGGGGTCGGGGTATAGCTTGGAGGTAGAATGCTCCTAATTTCAATCCCTAGTGCCCAAAGTGGGGGGATTTGGTTAGGAAGCAGAGAGGTGGGGACACTTTTCAGGGAGCATATGAAAGAGTCATGAAAATAAAACATTCACAGGCCACTAGTTTCAGAAGGCCGCCCTGTTAGCTCCAGAGCCTACAGTGACGATGCAATCCCTCCTTCGGTTCCTGGAGGTGTTCGCTGAAATTTACACTGGGAATGAACCAGCTCCCTGCTGGGGAAGGCTGTAATGCACCTGGAAAACCCAAAGATGAACAGGCCCAGTGAGGTGTCCAATTCCAGAGGCCCTCCTGCCTAAGAGATGGATGGATAGGTAGATTGATTGATTTTTTAGTTTAATTCAACTCTTAATACTTAAGTGTACCTCAAAGCAGCTTGCTTTAGGCATGGGTTAAAAGCTCAGGGTGCCGAGCCATCAATCCCAGCACCCTCGGCTTCCACGTTGGCATTTTTAATCACTGTCATTCAAGCTATTTATAAATATTGTACTAAGAATTCCAGAAGAGGAGGAATCATAATAAAACACCGGGTTTGATTTTGTGGAGAGATTAACTGAAGAAATGTGGGCATTCATGATTAATGAACCGGTATCATAATTCTAGCTAGGGTTCTCATTAAATGCATGAGACCAACTCTCATAAATTTTTATTTCAGTTTGTTCGCCGATGCCTTCCATCTCCCATCTGTAAACTAGCGCCTGCTGTGTATGTCAGGCACAGTTCTGGGCCCTGGGAAGGCAGCAGTGAGCAAAACTGACTTGTCTTCACAGAGCGGATGGGGGGCACAGGAACAAGAGGAGTCTGCCGTATTGTATGGTGTCCTTGTGAGGACAACAGCCAGAGTGACCAAGCCGGGCCTTGTCCAGGAAAGCCCTGCCCCATGCTGGCATTAGGGAGCCATACTTCCGTTGGACAGAGCAGCCCCCGCCAAGGCCCCGAGTAAGAGTGTGCCTGGTGTCCCCCAGGGAAGAGCGGGGCTCCGGGTGCCCTTGGGGTGAGTCAAGGGGCCTGGGAGGAGGTGGCTGTCCTGTAGCAGAGCCCTGGGGACCTCTGCCAGGCACTGGGCTTGGACACACAGAGCTGGGAGCCCCGGGAAGGCCCTTGGCAGGGCAGGGGTGTGACCCAACTCTGCAAGCTAGGAACTGTGAGTTGGGGGTCAGGGTGAGGGATGCGGGGAGCTTTTAGGAGGTTCTATTCCCATTAACACACACACACACACACACACACACACACACACACACACACACCCCTCCAGGATCTTTGGTCGCAGAGCCAACAAGGAGCAGGGAGGAGACCACGGGCGGGCAGGAGTGGGACATCCACAGCTGGGATGTTGACAGCCAGCCAATGGCGATGCTCAGGCAGGGGACCACACGCCAAGGCCTGGGCCCCAGGGAGGAATCTGGCTGTGGACAGAGTTTGGGAGACATAAACCAAACTTCACACAAGCTGGCTGTCCACCAGGGACCGGCAGCAGAGCCCTCCTCCCAACTCTAGTTTGGTTATGTGTGTAAAGACTCCTTCTGCACATGATGTCACCTTCTGACGTACTGGGGATGGGAATTCAACATATAAACTGGAGCTGGAGGGGGAGAACACAACTCCATTCATAACAACAGGAAAGTAAACTTGCCCTAGGAAGCCAGCCACTGGGCCACATGCCCATAATCCCAGCACTTGGGAGGCTGAGATAGGAGGATTACAGGTCTGAGGCCAGTGTGTAGTAACTTAGCGAGACCTTAGGATCATAGGAAGAACTCTAGATGAAAAAGGAAATCCTATAGAGGAGCAAACAAGACAACCTACAGGAGGGGAAAGGAGGGGGGAAGAGGAAAATCTCTAAAACACACAATGTACTTAAACATATCGAAGTCAACTACTAAGCCAAGCAAGGGAGGGAGGGATGGGGAGGGAATGGGGTGGGAACTGGTTAGGGGCTAAATGGGGGATGTGTACATGTATGCCCACACAAGTTTTTTATCCCAATATGATGTATGAATATAATGCACCAATAAGAAATTTAAAAAATAATAAAAATTTAAAAAAAGAAAAAAGAAAAAGGGCAAGGGTACAGTTCAGCAGTAGAAAGCCCCTGGCTTCAATCCCTAGCAACACACACACACACACACACACACACACACACACACACTAATAAAGAGACATGAAAGAAACTGAGATCGCTGTGCACCTGATCAGCATCCACTTCTCCTTCCCAGAGAGTCACAGCACCGACCTCACCCCGCTCCTGGGACCACTCTCCCAGGTCCAGGCGCCTCAACATAGTCTTTTTAATATAGCTCATCTTAATTAACTGAAATCTGCGTGGCCATAGGTGGTTAACGACACCTACGCTGTATGATAGCGCCTAGGTCACGGGTTCTCAGACATTTCTGCGCAGTACGGATTCCTGGTCAGATCTTTTTTCTTTTTAGTTGTTTAGTTGGTTTGCTTTCTTTGGGCTGAGACAGAACTCAGGATCTCACACATGCTACACAAGCACTCAACCACGGAACACCGTCCCCTGCCCCAGAAAAGTTATTTTTTATGTTGATCTCAGGCTGCACTGCATCCCAGATCAATTTAATCAGAGCACAACCGGGACACTGGATATTCTAAAATCTATCCAGGGGGCTCCAGTGTGCTGCCAAGTATGAGACCTGGCGCCCCGGGGTAAGGGTCACAGGAGGCCACATGCAGAAAGTGTTCAGGGAAAGCCTGGTCCCAGCTTGAGTACACATCCGCCATTCTCCCCTGCACCGAGAAGAGGGATTCAAGAGACGCTCTCTAAAACTGAACTTCAGGTTTAAAAAAATGGTTCCAATCACTTAAAAATCTTTTTAACTTTTTCTCCTGGTCTGTGACACATACTTACATTCTTTTTCTTGAACAATTAAAGTTCAAATTGCAAAGCTAGCCTGAAAGGAGAAGGTGTAGAAGGTAACTCCGTGGGGTTTAAAGTTTAGAGACGTCCCCTCCATCTGCACCCAGGAACAGAGGGCTCCGTGTCAGCAATGCTGTCCACTGGAAGTCACGGAGAGGTTATGTCTGCGAGATGGCGTTTTATGTGTGCTTTTTGTTCTTTTTTCTTTCTCTTTTCCCCAATTTTACAGAGGCGTACTTCACAAATAAGATTCACATGTATGGAAGGTGTACAATGTGTCATGATGCCTATACACTGGGATGATGACTAGACCAAGAATGACTAGCACGCCAATCATTTGCCTGGCAAATGGTGCTGTGTGTGTGTGTGTGTGTGTGTGTGTGTGTGTGTGTGTGTGTGTGTTGAGAACATGAAAGAAGCTGGGTATAATCTTAGTACTTGGGAGTCTGAGACAGGAGGTTTACAGGCTTGAGGCCAGCCTCAACAACTCAATGAGGCTCTCAGCAATTTAGGGGGACCCTGTCTCAAAATAAAAAATAAGAGCTTTCACATAGTAAAGGAAGCCATCAAGATTCTACAGAGAGAGCCAAAAGAATGGGAGATCTTCACCATATAAAGAGCTTAAAAAGCTATTTTTTGGTGTTACTAAAAAAAATCTAAATAATCAATTCAAAAACAGGCACCAGAACTGATTCTTTTCAAAAGAAGAAATATAAATGGCCAAAAAATAAATAAAAATAAAATGTTCATCATCTTTAAATCAGGGAAATGCAAATCACAACTACACTGAGATTCCATGTAACTCCAGTCAGGATGGCAATCATCAAGAACACAGATAATCAAAAGCTTGGTATCAGACAAATGAAACTGTTATGTGAGATTATCATTTTTAATTTTGGATAAATTGCTATAATACTAGATGTCAACCACTAAGCCAAACATGGGAAGGAGGGATGGGGAGGGAATGGGGTGGTGATCGGGTGGGGGCTGACTGGGCGATGTGTGCATGTATGTCTACAAAAGTTTTTTGTATCCCATTATGATGTATGAATACAGTGCACCAATTAAAAATACACTTTATATTGTTACAGGGAAACAAAAGAACACAGATAATAATAAAGGCTGGCGAGGCTGTGGGGAGGCAGGGACCCCATGACACTGTTGGTGGGACTGCGGACCAGTGCAGCCGCTATGGAGATCAGTGAGGAGGTTTCTCAGAAGACTGGAGATGGGGCCACCTAGGACTGAGCAGTAGCGCTCCTGGGCGTCTTCCCAAAGGAGAGGAAACAGAATGTTACAATGGTGCCCACATGTCCGCGTCCAGGGCAGCACAGTGCTCACTAGCCAGATTATGGAAGCAGCCTAGGTGTCCATCAGCAGATGAATGGATCACAGAGCTTTGTATATACACACGGTGGACTGTACTCAGCCATAAAGAACAAAATCACACCATTTTCAAGAAAATATATGGAACTTGAGAACCGTATACTGAGTACAGCTAGTCCCAAGGAACGAGTAGATGTGTGTTCTTCCTTGTATGTGGAAGCTGGAGAGAGATTTGCAAATAAGAGCAGCATCGGAAGGGTGAGCAGAGACTCAGGGGGGTGGCTGAGGGGGTTAGGGAAGGGAGGGTGAAGTCATAAAGAAGGCAAGAGCAGGAATAATGCTATGAATGTAATGCCATGAACGCATGCAAAACTGCCAATTCCAATCTCAAATACTCGCAGGGTGAGTGCGAGGGAGGGGTGGCCCACTGGGGAGGGCACCAAGAGTCGTGTGCTTGTATTTTCCTGACACTCTGTATTGCAATGATTGTAATATTACAATGCAACCAATAAAAATGTTTTTAAATAAAAATGAAACAATATGGATCATAGAGCTGGAAAGACATTTCTTATGCTTGACAAAACGAGATATAGTGAAAAGAAATGTCAACCCAACGTACATTCTAGAATAAAATGCACATGGGAAAAATTTTAAAATAAAATAGGGTTGGGTGTGTAGGTCAGAGAAAGAATGCCCCTGTGTTCAATCTCCAGCAACACACACACACACACACATACACACACACAACCTGAGTCCTCTAACTCCTTTGAAATAAGAAGCAATATTCTCAATGTTAAAGGCACTACAATAACAAAAACCTGTGCTACACAACTGCAACCCCATGACTTGGGAGGCTGAGACAGGAGGATCCCAAGCTCGCGGCCAGTCTCAGCAACATAGCGAGACCCTGTTTCAAAATTTAAAAAATAAAAAGGGCCAGGAGAATAACTTGGAGGTATGAAGCCTCTAGGTTCAATCTCCCATACCAAAAAAAAAAAAAGACAACTAAAACTAAAAATTAATAAAAGGGAGTGAATGGGAAGAGCAGCCACTTGTCCTTCTAAAACTAATGTAGTGACGCTCAGCCCCTGGCTGACAGCTCCCCACGGGAAGCCAGCCTCCGCCACCCAGGCGAGAGCTGCCCTTCCCGCCAGCGGCCTCTAGTCAAGCCATCTGCCACGATGGCCTTGAGCCCTCTTGAAGGATGATGAGCCAGTTCCAAAGGGGAAAAGAACCCAAAGTAAAGATGCACAGCCGAGCCCCTCAGCTGAGCCAACGCTCTTCCTCAGCAGACCTGTCCCTCTCAGGGGACAGAGAGCCCAAAGGTCTCACTTACCAAGAACTGTGCCTCCGCTCCTACGAGGATTAGCCAGCCAGAGAGCTTTGTAATTCGCCAAATTACACATCTCTGCAATCTGATACTCTTTGTGTGTTTCACATACAAAGAAATGGAGCCATCTAAACTCCAATGGGAGGACGAGTGCTCACGTAGAATCTGTTCATTAAGTAAAATGATGTGCTGCCATTAAAAATAGCCGGGTAAAACCACATGACCCAAGTGGCAGGCATCATCCGTTCAAACGTCATCCTTCCTGTACATTCTCCTTCATCCCCTGTCATGTAACTTGGAATTGCCAGCCAGGCTCTTTCTAACTCGCTGGCTGCTGTGACCGGTCCAGGGACAGGACTGCAACACAGGGTTTAAGTCTTTTTTGAGATTTTCTCACTTGGGGAAAAAAACACAAGCTGTTGGCTTGTCCATCCTAGAAGATGTGAGCACATGCCCCACTGCCGGGCAGAAGCCAGGTAAAGACAGGCAAGTGTGTGCGCCTGTGGTTGGTGGGAGTGTTTGCTCGTGGACACACGTCTCCCCGCAGAGGCCAAGTAAGGCTACGCCGCACGACCACTGTGGTGAGAGGCAAGGGGCTAGGTTCTCCACTTTTTTCCAAATGCAATGAAGTTGCCAAGATTATCAGTGTGATTTTTCTTTCCTTTTAATATGCTTCCAATTAAAGCAAAGGTACCACAGTCTATCCCGGCCAGCACCCCAGTTACATTACACAACTTCTCTTCTGAGTCAGTTATTTGGAACGGGAAACATTTTTCCAAAGAAACCATGTTATAAACAGCAGAGGTTAGACCCCAGGGCAAACCCATAAATGCATATTTAAGACCATTTCTTAATTTTGGAAAACTCTATTTTTCTTTTAGTCCTTCCTAGGTGCCAGATATTATAGCTTCCGAAAATATTAACTCATTCATTTCTCAAAACCACCACTGCAGGGTACAAATTACAAGTGGCCGCCATGGGGAGGCTGGTGTCCGCTGAGGGCCGTGTCTTCATTCAATTTCCACTCGAGATCCCCTTCTGCTATGAACTCACCTACGGCTCTGATATTCCCAACTCCAGGGTCCCAAGGGTCGGAGGACAGAGCTCCCAGCCAATGGACAACAGGACCTCCAAGAGCAATCTCCATTCGGATCTCTATTACCTCTCTCTATTACCAAATCAACACCGTCCACCATGAAAGCCCATCCTGCCTCCACTCCTAACCCCCGCCCCAAAGCCCCTCGATTCCCCCACCATCCAGCTTCTGCCCAATGTGTTATTCTGTTGGTTTGTGGGGGGTTTATTTTATTCAATGATAGGACTTGAACCTAGAATTCAAGCTTTACTCTCTGCCCTATTTTATTATATTTTTAATTTTGATTTTAAAACAGGGTCTCATTGGCCAGGCGTGGTACCACATGTTTGTAATCCCTGCGCTTGGGAGGTGAAGACAGGAGGATCGCGCAGGTTCCCAGCCAGTCTCACTGGCTTAAGACACCCTGTTTCCAAATAAAAATATAAAAATGGGTCTGGGAGTGTAGCCTGGAGGTAGAAGGGTTTCCAGGAACCCCAGTACCACCAAAAAAACAGGGTCTCCCTAAGTTGCTAAGGGCACGCCTACGTGGCTGAGGCTGATCGCAAGCCTGCAATCCTCCTGTCTCAGCCTCCCAAGTACTGGAATAACAGGAGCGTATCACCATGCTCGGTATCGATTTGTTCTTGATCACTGAAGACTCACCAGACCCAGGAGACATGCTCTACTGCAAAGGGTGCTCAGCAGGGTAGAGGCTGCGCGCCATGCCCTCCCGTGGCTCCTAAAACACCTCTCTCTCCTCCTCTTCCTCCCACTTCTTGGACCGCTCTCCTGGACCCGTCTTAGCCGCTGCCGTATCCGTGGTGACGGCAGGCAGAGCTGAGTGCACCTGGTCATTCACGATGTCCCCCAGGGGCAGACATGCCTACACGCTGAAATATGCGCTGTTTTATTGAAAATCACTTTCATTTCTTTTTATACTACCTTTAGGGCTTTATAATGCTTTTAAGATCCTAAGTGAGGAAGGTGCGTTAGACTTTCTATGCCTTTCATTTGGGGATATAGTTGGCCCTCCAGATCCATGGGTTCTACATCCCAGGATTTTACCAACCTCAGAAAATGGAGCTAGGTCTACGGCGCTGGCCTCTGTCCTGAATATGTACAGAGTTTTGGTTTTTTTATTTCTTTATCATTCTTCCCCAAACCACATAGTATAATGGCGATTTACATGGCATTTACATTTTATTAAGTAGCATAAGTCTCTAGGGATTTGAAGTAGACAGAAGGATGTACTGAGGTTGCAGACGCCGTGCGGTACTTGTAGTGTGCAAATGATGTGTCATTTTATGAAAGGGATCTGAGTAGCCATGTTGGCATAGCCTTGGGGGCCTGGACCCAATCCCCCCAGATACTGAAGGACGACTATATAACAGCAACATCGTTGTGACAAAGGGTTCTGGGGTCTGGCTGGGTTTGGAACCACAGTATCACAGCAGGCCACACACCTCTCAGCCCTGCGCCGGACCCTGTTAACACTCAAGCACTCAAAGGCAGGCCCATCCCCAAGATGGCCTCCAAAGAGATCAACGCCAGAGAGAAGAGAAGAGGGAGGTACCCCCTCTGTTTCCTCTTCCCATCTCCTGCCACACTCTCTCTGCCCCAGCTGGTCAGGCCTTAACTTTCTGGAAAGCTTCTTCTTCCCCCTGACGGCTCTGTATTCCTCCTGCCTTGCAAATTCTCTACGCGTGACAAGGTCTCTCCCTGAGAACACAGAAAGCAATGAGAAAGAACCCAGCCATTTTATCTATCAATAATTTGTTCACTAAACATCTTCTGAATGTTTAATATCTTTCTTCCCAAGACTCTTTGCAGACATTCCAAACCCTCAAACCAACCATCAAACTTTAAGTTCATTTGGAAGCTGAGCGTGATGGTGCACGCCTGTAATCCCAGGGCTTGGAGGACTGAGACAGGACGACTGCGGGTTCTAGCACGCAGGAACTGAGCAAGACTGTTTCAAAATACATAAAAAGGGACGTGAGGGCGATCTGGCTGCGACATCTGTCACCCCATTGATTGCCAGGGTGGATTCGGCTGATCTGGCTGGCTCAGCGGTGTCCCCTCCTCCCTCACCACTCCCTGTGTGTCCCTCCCGAAGCTGCGCGCTCGGTGGAAGAGGACAACCTTCCCCGAATAGAGGAGGACCGGTCTTCGGTCAAGGGATAGGAGTAGCTGCGCTCCCCTGCTAGGACCCCCAAACAAGCTCTCAAAGTCCATCGGTAGAAGAACGTAGGGTAGTCAAGCTTCCAAGACTCCAGACACATCCAGATGAGGTGCTGCATGTGGCAGTCTGCCTTTCTTTAAAAATAAATACATACATAAATACATAAAAAGGGCTCAGCAGTAGAATGCTCTTGGGTCAATAACAAGGAGTATTCACCAGTCATCTCTACACACACACACACACACACACACACACACACACACACACACACACACGGAGGGGTTTAAGGTTATTTAGATTTTCACACTAGAAAACCTTGAGTAAAGGGGAAGTGAGCTGGTGTGCTATAATGGTTATCTCCCACTTATTTGAGTTCTAGGACTTGAGAGATGAATGCAGGGTGAGCCTGGAGAGAGACAGACAAGGGGAGTGGGAAAGACTTTTCTTTACTTTTTAAATTTACTTTTACTTAGGCAGGCGTGGTGGCGCACGCTTGTAATCCCAGCATTCGCGGACAACCTCAGCTACTCAGTAAGGCCCTCTGCAACTTAGTGAGACCCTGTTTCAAAATAAAGAATAAAAAATAGGGCAGGGGTGTAGCTCAGAGGTCAAATGCCTCTGGGTTCCATTCCCAGACCCGAAAAAAAAATTACTTTTACTTGACGAATAAAAAGTTCATATATTTAGCACATACACAACATGCTTTGAAATATGTAGACACCGAGGAAAGGTTCAACTGAGCTAATTAGCATACCTATTACCTCATCCACGTGTATGTTAAGAACACTTCAAGTATACTCAGCAATTTCCAAGAACACCATACATTGTTATTAACCGTCATCACCATCTTGTACAATAGAGCTCTCCAACAACCTAATCCTCCTCTCTAGAACTGAAATTCTGCATACTCCCATTTTTTTTGTTTTTACTGTACCCTATCTATGATAGAGAGCAGATTTGAATGCATTTCGCTAAACTGCAACCTAAGGAAAATGTTTTATGGGAAAAAAGTTATTGCTGGTAAACAAAAGGCTCGACAAGCAACCTATGTTTATTAAAACTTTCAGGCCGGGCGTGGTGGCGCGCGCTTGTCATCCCCGCACTTGGGAGGCGGAGACAGGAGGATCGCGCAGGTTCGAAGCCAGCCGCGCGCGCTGGCTTAGGAGACCCTGTTTCCAAATAAAAATGTAAAAAGAGGTCTGGGAGTGTAGCCCGGAGGTAGAAGGGCTTCCAGGAACCCCAGTACCACACACACACACAAAAACTTTCAAATACATTTTAACCACGTACTGCACAGATTTTTTAAAAAATGAAGTTATACAAAAGGACACAGTACTTTCTAATTTGCAGTAGTTATGGCTAAAATATACTACTAAATAGACCCCACTTGGCGATTTAGGCATTTACTCAGCACCGTGGGCAGGAAAACATGGTCAGACCTTCCTACTGGCAGATACACGCCAGGGTGCAGCCCACACACTTGTGTTAGTAATTTCAACACCGGCTGTTCTGGCAACTACGGACAGGAGACGCAATCGCAGGCTGAGTGCCCGTCACAGATGTGCCAAACATCAAGTTCAACAGAAAACTAAAAGCTCGCTTTGACAATGGGCTGACCAAGTTAAATTAGCTAAGCCAGCGCTGAAGTCTGACGTCCAACTGTAAGACTTCCTATCTATGTTATACCAGGAAATATGGAGCTAGCTGGCTTTTGCACAGAAGGAAGGGTCTCTCAGTAAAGCGTATCCCTGAATTGATTGAAGGATCTATAAAATCTGAGACCTCCCCCAGAATTAAAAGCAACTTTTGAACTGAAATATTTACAGGAGATACAAATCTCCCTGGCACTTCACAGAAAATAAGTAAAAAGCACTAAGCAGCAAGACAAAGATGAGAGTCAACTTCTCAATGACCCAACTGAAAATCAGTAAAACATGTACCACGCAGAGGCAGCAGACGCCCCACACTGTGGACCTTTCTAGGATGAGGGGCAAGTAGCACGCGCTGAGCACGCGCTGAGCCAGGTAACATGCACGGGCTGTTTCATCCAGTTGTCCCTGACTACGATTTCCCACAGAATAGGCTCTGCCATGCTCCACAGTGGCAGGGTCTGACACTCAGCGACCCACCCTAGGCCGCCCAGCCAGGAAGCGCCCTCCCAGAGGGCTGAAGGGCCGCGGCTTCTCGTGATGCCCGGGGCTATCTGCTCCCCAGCTGCAGCACAGGCAACTTACATGCTGCAGAAAATGTCCAGCTGCTCACTCTAAACTGCTCTCGTCACATAAGAATGGAGAACTGGGGCCGTGGTGGGGTCATGGCCAAGAGAAAGTCTCTGTGTCCTAGGTGCTACCCTGGCAAAGACAAGGAGAGCGCAGCAGCAGCCATGAAGTGCCTGGAACAAAGCTGTGGGACCAGACTCGGACACAAAAAAAATACCTCTTCACTTCCTTCCAAAGGAAACATGTCAAATTTAACTTAATGACAGGGATGCTTTCTGAGACTGAGTCATGAGGGGCTTTCACTGTTGTGAGAACATCACGATCGTTCTTACATATAGACCTACGTGGTCAGCGCGGTCACTAGACATGGCCTCTGGGTGACCCTTGGTAAACCGATGTGGGAGGCTTCTGCTGTCTTACCATCGTATGTTTTATGATAAACTGTTTTATGATAAACCCAACTTTTTTTTTTTTTTTGCAGTACTGGGGATAGAACCCAGGGGCATTCTACCTCTGAGCTATACCCCCCAGCCCTATTTTTTATTCTTTATTTTAAAACGGGGTCTCACTGAGTTGCAGAGGGCCTCACTAAGTAGCTGAGGCTGGCCATAAACCATGATCCTCCTGTCTCAGCCTCCCAAATGGAAACCCTTCTTTAAATAAGTAGAGGGGTGTACTCTTAAAAAAAAAAATACAGCCGGGTGTGGTGGCGCATGCTTGTAATTCCTGCGCTTGGGAGGCAGAGACAGAAGGATCGCAAATGTTCGAAGCCAGCCTCATTAGCTTAAGCGACCCTGTTTCCAAATTTTTTAAAAAAATATAAAAATGGGTCTGGAGGTAGAAGGGTTCCAGCTCCAGTACCACAAAAAAAAAAAAAAACAGCATGGTAAATGCATAGCGCAATAACATAGTTGCTCATTATTGTTATGATACAGTATGTACTACACATGATTGCATGTGCTATATTTCATTTGTTTTTCTTTGTGGCAGGAGAGACTGAACCTCTTCTACCTCTGAGCTACACATCCAACCTTATTTTATTTTTTAATTTTTGAAACAGGGCCTCACTAAGTTGCAAAGGGCCTAAGTTGCTGAGGCTGGCTGAGGCCCTGGGATCCTCCTGTCTGAGCCTCCCAAGTACTGGGATTAAAGGCATGTGCCTCCATGCCTGGTACATATGCTACGCTTTAATGGGGCTTACAGCACCGGAGGTTTATTGACACCACATCACCACATGCAGGAGCAACGTGCTGAGCTACGATGCTGCGATATCACCAGGCGGTAGGCCCTGAGCAACTCCATGATAGATTCTTGGGGTCACTGTTGTCTATGCATCCCTTTGTTGACTATGCAACCCCTGGCTCTACTTCTAAACCTCCCCTCGTCCACCTGGTGAGAAACTGCCTTTCACCGTAAGGTGTAAGATTCGGAAAAAGTTTATGAGGCTGGAAAGTTTAGCCAGGGTTCCATCAAGATCACCACTGAGGCTCGTATGTTTCAGGACTAACCGTGTGGCCCTTCCTGTCCTCTCCGTAGACAGCTACAGCCAGCCTCGGCATCCTCAGCACTTCCCAAGGAAGCCAGTCTGATACCCACAGCCTGGCATTTCTCCTCTGTGCTCAAGCCCCACACGTACACTGACTAACCAAGACTTGATGCTCTCTGTGAGGGGAAGGAAGGGCCTCAGGACTGAGTTAGCAGCACAGAGCACTGGAATCTCATCTCTCTCATCCACCTTGGAACCCCAGGGCCCCAGGGTTCCATTCCTCAGGAACTGGAGGAGATGCACGAGGCTGAAACATAGGCTAGTCCCTACACTGGCCCATGTGTGACCGACAAAAATACCAACTGCATATATTCAACCCAAGACCACTCCAGTGGGTCCCATATGCAGGGGCCCCTGGGCAGAAAAACAGAAAATACACTTTTTTCCTTCCCTGTAAGGGGCCCACGGGGCCAACCAAACCCCAGCTCCTATTCTCTCCTTACAACCTTAAAATCTAGGAATCCACATCTTCATTGGAGCCTTTGAGAGGATGGATAAATACACAACTAAGAGGTTCTATCAGTGCATTGCATTATGCATAAAAGTGGCTCATAGCCAGGTGTGTGGTGCACACTTGGAATCCCAGCACTTCAGAAGCTGAGACAGGAGGATCGCAGGTTTGCAGCCAGCCTCAGAAACTTATTAAAGCTTTCTGTAACTTAATGAAATCCTATTTTAAAATAAAACGGGAGCCCATGCATGGTGGCGCATGCTTGTAATCCCAGAATTCGGGAGGCAGAGACCAGAAGATTGCGGTTCACAGACAGCCTCAGCTACTTAGTGAGGCCCTTCGCAACTCAGTGAGACCCTGTTCCAAAAAAATAAAAATAAAAATAAAAAAGATTGAAAAATAGGGCTGGGGTGTAGCTCAAAGGTACAATGCCCCTGGGTTCCATCACCAGTACTATAAAAACAAACAAACAAAACAAACAAACAAATAAATAAATAATGGGGCTGGGGTATAGCTAAAAGGTAGAATATTCCTGGGTTCATTCCCCAGGATCATATACCCCCCCACACACAGTGGCTCATTAATTCTTTATAATTTTTTATTTTTTGTGGTGGTGGGGGTAGAATCCAGAGACATTCTACCTCTGAGCTATACCTCTAGTCCTATTTTATTATTTTATTATTTCATTTTGAAACAGGGTCTCACTCAGCTGCAGAGGGCCTCACTAAGTTGCTGAAGGTGGCCCTGAACCTGCGATCCTCCTGCCTCAGCCTCCCAAGTACTTGGGTTACAAGCATGCGCCACTATGACTGGTTGGCTCATGAATTCTAAAACCCAATATGAAACCCTGAACTCCCAGAATATTATGGTGACTGTTCTGTTCTTAAGCATTGTATTTATTATACCCCTCCTGGTTCTGAGAAATAGTTAAGGGGTTTCATTTCACCATGAATAAAAAGGAGTGCTTTAGTGTTGGGACAAACAGACGCACTTATAAAATGTCTGTAAATTTCCCAGCTGAGACATCCAAGTTAATAAAATACCTCATCTCTTTCACCAAGTAAGAGTCATAACCATAAGAGAAAATGTCCTTTGGGAACATCAGTAGGAGGTGAGTTCAATCTCTCTACCCTCATCCGCTAGAGCTGGCCCTAGAGAAAGGTGCTGAGCACGGGGGCCTCCCCTGACCTCAGTCCTAGGAAATTCAGAGGCGTGGTTCCTGGACCTGTGCCACCATCTGCCCAAACCCAGGAAATGATCGGCCTCAAATTCCCGGCCCACATGTCCTGGAGGGTCTATCACCCGCCTCCCCTCCCCTCCTTATTCCAGTCCTGCCTGGTTCTGGGCTTTTCTTCCAAGCAGCAGAATCCAAGTTAGCTGAGGAATATTGAAAATGGAATTTGCCTGCAGAATGTTGGACAGCTTACAGAGTCCCTAGGAAGGTACCAGGAAAGGTTGCACAGCCCAGAAACATGCCCCAAACACCAGCCAGGAAGCTCACTCCAAACATGGCCACTGCTTTTCCTGAGGGACCGCTCCCTAAAATCTATGGGAGTGAAGTTCACGCGGGCCAGTTGCTCCAGGGTCCCTGGGCCGCACAGGGACCCAAAGTCTGAGTCCTGCCTGGCGACTGAGCCCGTGGCCCTAGGCTCCTGCTACCTCATCCCTTCCGACACCCAGCTTTTCCGGGACTCTTCCCCACTGTCTTAGAGGGCATTCAAGCACACACCTGTCTGCTGTTTCACCCACCAGATCTCAGTGAAATTGTTCCTGGGCACTACAAAAGAGAAAAAGAGAACTTGCATTATCATGAGGAAGACAAGTCAAGACAGGTTGACGTGTGTTTCCCACCATGGTGATGCAACTCTCTTAATACAGGCCGAATTATAAGGAGTCAAGAGAAAAAGGCCCAGCACCATGTGTAGTGACCTGATGTCATGAAGGTCACTGACAAGTCTCTATCCTCTCATTCTTAAGCATTAGGATGCTATTTATAGAGTGACGCAGTCATGCTGCCAATTGTACCAAGGAGCTGTCCCACATAGCGTCCTCTGAGAAAATGCCAAGGCGGATCGGGGATCACACTAATGGCTCCACGCCACTGGGATGCTGAGGAGCCTGCTCTAAAGAGAAGAATAAGGAAGCTTCCCTTAAAATAAATGAAAAGCGGACAACGTTGGTCCTGTACTTTGAATCCTTAGTTATCCTAGACAATAGTCTATACACTCTGGGACTAGAAACTGTGTCGGCGACTATGGGAAAAACATTTTTAAAAATAACCAAGCCCATTAAAAGAATCCAGCTGGCATCTCAAAATGACGAAGCCGGGACAGTTCTTTGTCACAGATACAGTTCCAGGCCTGATGATCACAGATCACTAGGTATTCACAGGGTCTGGGCTGATTAAAAAAATATCCTTTTCTACCTAGCTCAGACATTTGGACATACTGTGGATGTTAAATCAAAGGTGTCATAAACTGAGAAAGAGCCACCAGGCCCACGTGTGAGACCCAGACAACTGGCCGAGAGCGCTGTGTCCGTGGGAATCCAGGCTCATTTCGTCTGTTCATCCATTCGTGTTCCATAAACCTGCACTGAGCCCTGGCCATGGGCCAAGCTTGAGAGGTCGGCACACATCCCCAGGCCCCGGGGTCAAGGAGCCCGTGTTCCAGGAGGACAGATGCTAAAAGACATGCAATTAACAGAAGGGACTGCAAGGAGAAAGGTCAGAGAAGAGCACCTAAAGGCCGAGGGTCCAGCATAAAGGGCTGATTTACACCCCAGTCTTAGAAAAAGGGATGGAGTTTTTTTAGACAGAGGAAGAAGAAAGAAAAATTGTTTATAATGGGAGAGAACAAGCATCCTTTCGGGGACGGCAAGAGGCCACTGCAAAGGGCACCGAGACACTCGGAGCTGTCTCAGATGTGTATGGCAGGTGGGTCAAAGGGTCAGACTAGCAGGGCCCTGCAGGCCAGCTACAGAGCAGTGCCTGATCCAAGGACAGAAGGAAAAGAGAAAGAGTTGTCAGCTTCTGAGGCTGACACAATCAGAGCCACTACACAAACACGCAGACAAAACAGGCCTGCTTCTCCCAGAGGCCCATTTTTATACTTATCAAGACTGTCCTCCTGTTTCAGCTGGAATGAGTGAGTTCTGCTATGTTTCTATTCCATCCAAACCGACTTCTTGCTTTCTAAAAAAGCAAGAGGCATTTATTAATCGTTTTTGTTAATTTTTGTAATTTCTTTAAACTGTAGTAAAATATGCACATAAAGTTTACTGTACATAAAATGTACACAGGGAGGGTATATTGGGAGTTCAACCCAAGAGTGTTCTGCCTCTGAGCTTTTTCAGTACCAGGCATGGAACCCAGGGGCATTCTACCTTTGAAGCAGGGTCTCAGTGAGTTGCAAAGGGCCTCACTAAGTAGCTGAGGCTATCCACAAACCATAATCCTCCTGTCTCAGCCTCCCAAATGCTGGGATTACAAGCGTGTACCCCATGCCTGGCTACATCCCTAGTACTTTTGAGGGTTTTTGTGTGTGTGTGTGTGTGTGTGTGGTACTGGGGTTCCTGGAAGCCCTTCTACCTCCGGGCTACACTCCCAGACCTATTTTATATTTTTATTTAGAAACAGGGTCTCCTAATCCAGCGCGCGTAGCTGGCTTCGAACCTGTGTGATCCTCCTGTCTCCGCCTCCCAAGCGCGGGGATTACAAGCGTGCGCCACCACGCCCAGCCAGAGTTTTTATTTTGAGATAGGGTTTCCTGAAGTTTCCCAGGCTGACCTTGAACTTGAGGTCCTCCTGCTTCAGCCTCCCAAGTCCTGGAATTAGAGGCATGCACCACTGTGCTGGGCTCCAGCTGCACATTTTTAAGTGTGTGGTTCTACAGCACTAAGTACATTGCCATCCAAGCATCACCACCATCTACCTCCATGACTCCATTCTTCACCCAAAACTGCAACTCTGTCCCTAAATCACTCTTTCCCCGCCCCCTCCCTCAGCCCGTCACTGCCATTCCACTCTCTGCTTCTAAGGGCCTTGCTTCTCCTGTAAGTGGGATTTGACAAACTTTGCCTTTTCATGGGGGGCTTACGTCACCCAGCATACCACCCCCAAGGTACATCAGCGCAGTAGTGCATGTCAGAACCTCCTTCCTTTTTAAGAATAATGTCCTATTGTATTTGAACGTGCTTCATATCCTCCTCATTTTATCATGAGTTGATGAATGTGTGGTTTGGGTGCTTCTACCTTTTGGCTTATTGTGATTAATGTTGCTGTAAACCCAGGTGTGCAGATATCTCTTCCAAGTCTCCTTGCAAATGGTTTGGATGTGCACCCAGACTAACCTGTTGCTTTTGATGATACAGTCTTCCCACTAGTGATGAGCAACAGGAGATAGGAGCAAGGTAGGAAAGTCACGCTTGGTCCGTGAGCACTGTGTGTACGCCAGATGCCTCCTCTGTGCCTGGGAATGGAGCAAAGACACTTGCTCCTTGGGGACGCACCACCTACAGGCACAGATATCTCTCATCCTTTATTTCCTTTCTCTCTCTTCACTTCTCTTTCTCTCCTTTCTTTCTCTCTCTTTTCTTTCCTTTTCTCTTTTCTCTCTCTCCCCTCTCTTCTCTCCTCCCTCTCCTCTCCTCTCCTCCCTCTCCTCCCTCTCCTCTCCTCCCTCTCCTCTCCTCTCCTCTCCTCTCCTCTCCTCTCCATCATGATCCGAGCAACTTTCCTTCACCATGCATTTCCACCATGACGTTTCTGCCTTGGAGACAGCAAACCATGGACTGAATCCTCTAAAACCATGAACCAAATAAATTTTTCTTCCTCTAAGTTGTTCTTGTCTGGCATTTTGGTCACAGTGATGAAAAATGAACACAGTGACCAATTAGCTCGGCTTTGATTCTATTACCAAAACAGTCACAAGTTTTCTACTCTCTTTATTCTTTATTTTGATTCAAATTTTCTATAAATGGGGCTGAGCTTTAGAGTTGTTTATAAAACAAATTATATTAAACTTTAGTATAAGTATTTAAATTTATTTTGATATTATATGTAAATTTATATTTAAAAAGTATATTTTACTAAAAATGTTCTGAAGCCAGATATGGTGGGGCATGCATATAGTCCAGGTCCTTAGAAATCTGAGGTAGGAAGGTCACAGGTTTGAGACCAGCCTTAGCAATTTAGCAAGACTCTCAGTAACTTAGCGAGTCCCTGTTTCAAATAAAAAATAAAATAGGACTGGGGGTTTCTAAATAAAATAGGAGAGGAGAGGGAGGAGAGGAGAGGAGAGGAGAGGAGAGGAGAGGAGAGGAGAGGAGAGGAGCAACTTAGTGAGACCCTGTTTCCAAATAAAGTATAAAATAGGTCTGGGAGTGTAGCCCAGAGGTAGAAAAGCCCCTGGGTTCCACCCCCAGTACCACCAAAAAATAATGTTCTGAAGTCAAGCACTGTTAGTTCCAACTCTAGTTCCAGCTACTAAGGAAGCTGAGACAGATCACTGAAACCCAGGAGTTTAAGGACAGCTTGACAGCATAGTGAGACTTGGTTTCAAAATAAATTGTGTACAGTAAAATACAAAAAAAAAAAATTGCTGCACAAACCTTTAAGGAATACCACAATTTTACAACATACTTAAGTAATACTACAGAAGAAAGAAATCAAATACTAAGTTTTGATGCTATGACCATTCTCTAAACCAGACAGATGGATATTATAGTAGACATTTCAACATTCAGAATTACTTGGGACTTGGAACAAAATACTTCAGTTAGTACTCAAATTGACAAAAATAAGAGGAAGGATGGTGATATCCCAGGGCTAGGGAAAAGAGAAACAGGAGTTGTTATTTAGTGGGTCCAGAGTTTCAGTTTTGCAAGATGAAAAAGTTTTGGAGCTGGAGAACAAGAATGGTTACCCAACAGTGTCAATGTACTGACACACTCAAAATTGCATACTCAAGCACAGTTAAGATGGTAAGTTTTATAAATGTTATTTTACCACCATTAAATTTTTCAAATAAAAGACTTCATAGTTAATTGACTAATGCAAAAACAAAGCAGTCACTGGTCAGCAAGAGAAAACTGCCCCAAAGCTGGCTTGGGGCTGGGGGGAGCCTTCTGAACACCCCTAGCACATCAGCCTTAGAGATCCCCTACTGAGACATCTGTCTCAGAGCAGAAGTGTGGCACTGAATTCCGTTCTGGATTCCCTCCTGTCCGACACCAATGTGTCTTCGCATGTTAACACTTCTGATGTTGAGGTGCCTCACGCAAGCAATGTCAAAAGAAATCTGTTATCTGCCACGCAGAGGAGCAAACTGAGAAATATCTGTGACTGTCTGTGCACGCAACAACTCAGCATGAAAGGTCCCTGATGACACGTATCCCCGTTGGCAGTACCACAATCTACCACCATGTGGTTGAACTTGGATATCTCACAATCCCACCCAGTGTCTTCAAAAATATTACAGCATACTATCCAACTAAGACTAAACATTATTGTGTGGACAGAAGGTTGTCTTCTGTGACGCTAAGCTCTACAATTAAAATAAACTCAACTACCAGTTCACAAAGTGTTCAGAGTTGGGACAGGCTGATGAGGCCATCTTATGCACAGTAAGGACTCTTACTGAAAATTTTTCTGCCTTAAATTCCAGCAACTTTCCAGAACAGGTATTTAATTTCCATAGATACATAATACAATTATGAAAAAAGTAAAATTCTAAGAGTAGCCAAAGAGATTATGCAGCATCCAGTAATTTTCAATATGCCTTGAAGCTCTGTCAGTGCTAAAGGGGCACATGAGGTCAAGAACATGAACTAAGAATATGGGCAGTCTTGAGGCTGCCGGGCACAGCCATCAAGGGCCAAAATAGATAACAAAAAAAAATATTCTGTGGCTGAGAAGAAAGCTTAATAGTCAAGTTGTGTGACATCAAAGGAGAAAATATCATGAAGTATGGGGATGAGTGTAGCTATTCCTGGTTAGATGCTTAATGGAACCTATTTTATTATGCTTATTAAAATAAATACATATATGATTTCTTTTTTAAAATGCTGCTTAGTAGAGGATGGCCTGTACAATAAAAGGTGCAATACAGGTCTTATGCTGCAGTGATTTAGTAAGGGATGAGCTGTATCCCTTTTGTCCACAGGAAAGACAATTTCTGAAGGCCACCTTGTCTTTCACTCTTTATTATTAACCCAACAAACTCTCCTTTTGAAGATAAAATACAGTATATTCATTATAGTATATTCATAGGGTGTGTATTCTAAGACTCCTAGTGAATGTCTAAAACTGCCTTTCATACCAAACCCTATATATATGTATATATAGTATTTTCTTAAACACACATATCTATAATAAAGTTTAATTATAAATTAGGCAGAGTGAGATTAATAAGAACTAATAATACAATAGGTAGGTATAACTATATACTGCAGTAAAAGTTAGTGTTATAGTCTCTCTCCTCTCTCTCTCCCTCCCTCCCTCCGTCTCTCTCTCATTGTACTGTACTCCCCTTCTTATAATGATGTGAGAAGATGCAATGCCTCCGTGATGGAATGAAATGAGGGGAACGGCACAGGCACTGTGACATAGCATTAGGCTACTTTTAAAGCTATTTGAACAGAGCACTGTGATACTCTGACAATTTCCACCTGATAACCAAGGTGGCCATGAAGTTACGAGCATGGGGGTAGCACATCTTGGACAAAGGGATGATTCACATCTCAACCAGAAGACTAATGGTATTTAATTGCACCGCTCAGGATGGTGCACAACTAAGAACTTTTAAACTATTTATTTCCAGAACTTTCCATTAAATAATCTCAGACTGTGCTTGACCACAGGCCACCGAAAACATGAAAGTGCTATGCAGTGGCTTAGGTCTATAATCCCAATACTTGGGAGGCTGAAACACGAGGATCACAGATTCTTGGCCAGCCTCAGCAACTTAGTGAGGCCCTGTTTCAGAATTAAAAAAAAAAATAGAGATGGAGTTGTATCTCAGAGGTAGAATATCCCTGGGTTCAATCCCCAGTACCATAAAAAAAGAAAAGAAAGAGAGAGAAAGAATGCAGACAAGGAGACATACTTTACATTTTTATAAATTAGGCAAATGTAGACACCATGAATAAAATCTTCAGTACTCATACACAATTTATTAATTCTAAATATACCCCAAGTGCTGTTTAACATGTTTAGAGTTGCTAACACTGACAATGCTTACCTGAGAAGAAAGTGATCAAACAAGGAAAACGCTGAAAGGATACATGATAATTCTACGTCACTACCAAACATGTCATTGCCACAAAGAGAATCAAGAAACTGATGAAGGTACTGCTGCCAGTGCAACAAAATTATGCTATGTACCTCAACAAAGAGAGCGAGGGGATTTCTGATAGGACACACTCTAGGTCACCTTATATTAAAAACCCTAATAAAAATCAATTTGAAATGTCACCAAAATTAAGAATTCTAGTACCCAATGAAAAGCCCCACACCACACAAATTCAAAGAAAATGGAGCATCTTCTCTAAGATGAAAGTGCTATGCAGTGGGAGGAAGGACATAAAATACTTGAGAACCAGAGAACTTTAAAATCACCAATGGGATGGGACTGGTGGAAAGTGCTGAAGCCAGTATAAGAACAGCAGTGAAGCTATGGGGGTGCTGCAGGGTCCACTTGAAAGTCAAAACCTGCTAAGGCAGGAGGATCGTGGTTCAAGAACAGCCTCAGCTACTACTTAGTGAGGCCCTTTGCAACTCAATGAGACTCTGTTTCAAAATAAAAAATAGAAAATAGGGCTGGGAGTGTAGCTCAGAGGTAGAATGCCCCTGTGTTCCATCCCCAGTACCGCAAAAAGAGAAAGAAAGAAAGAAAGAAAGAAAGAAAGAAAGAAAGAGGAGAAAAGAGAGAAATGGAAATCAAATTGAGAAGGATAGAAATAATAGAGGCAGAGGAAGAAAAAGGTCCATATGTGGGCTGAAGATGACAGAAGAGGCAGTTTTCAAAAGTACAAGATCAGGAGCTCAGGGTGTAGATCAGTGGTAGAGTGTGTGCCTAGCATGCATACGGCAATGAGTTCAATCCCTGGCACTATAAAAAAAAATTCAAAAGTACAAGATCAAAACAATCATCGTGTTGTGAAAGTAACATGCTACCACTATGAAACTAGAAATATGCTCTGTCTAAAAACAGATGATAAAATTGGAAGAGGCAAAGGAGAGATGATTTAATAATAAAAAAACAATGCACTAGACATGGTGGTTCATGCCTGTAATCATGGTACTTGGGAGGCCGAGACAGGAGGATTGTAGGTTCCAGGTCAGCCTCAGCAACTTAGTGAGATTCTGTTTGAAATTTTAAAAAAAAAAATAGTAAAAGGCTATGGGTTTTTCTTAGAGGTAAAATTCCCTGTGCCAAATAAATAACTTCAATGAGAAAAGAGATAAAGAACCTTCAAGAGAAAGTAATAAACAAGATTAAGAGGATCCAAGGTAGGTATAATAGGAGTTCTGAGAAAAAAGAAACAGAACAACCACGAAAATCTATAATACACTGAGCCACTCCCAAAGTAAAAGTAGAAAGACTTAAAACTACATATTAACTCTGTTTTTAAAAATGAGAAGAGTTGGGTGTGGCGGCGCATGCTTGTTATCCCAGCATTTGGGAGGCTGAGACAGGAGGATCAGTGGTTCGTGGACAGCCTCAGCTACTTAGTAAGGCCCTTTGCAACTCAGTGAGACCCTGTTTCAAAATAAAGAATAAAAAATAGGGCAGGGGCATAGCTAGAAGGTAGAATGCCCCTGGGTTCCATCCCCAGTACCACAGAGAGAGAGACAGACAGACAGACAGACAGAGACAGAGAGAGACAGAGAGAGAGACAGAGACAGACCTGAATGGACATTTCTGGAAAGAAGATATACAAATAGTCAAACATCATATAAAAAATGTTCATTATGAATCATTATGGAAATACAAATCAAAATCAAAAGGAGATACGACCTCATGCCCATCAGGATGGCTATCATAAAAAAGTACTTTTTAATAAGCAAGTGTTGGAGAGGATATGAAGAAACTAAAACCCTAATGCATTTTGACTGGGAATGTAAAATGGTACATCCACTACAGAAAACAGTATTCTGTTCCCCCAAAAATTAAAAATAGAATTTTCATAAGATCCAGCAATTCCACTTCTGGATATATATATCCAGAAGAGCCTAAACCAAGGTCTCAAAAAAAATCACTGAAGATATGACCATATCTTATGAAGATATGATCATTACCTGAAGTAGCCAACAGGTGAATCTGACCCAAGCATAGATGAATGAATAAACAAAATTTGGTCATCCATTATGATTTGGTTCTAGAATGACTTTTCCCCCCCCAAAAAAAAATCTCATGTGATGAATGTCTGGTGTCCAATACCTCAAGATTCAGAGATGGGATGTGGATGGGGGAGGTGGTCATTGGTGGGATGTCCTTGAAGAATTACACCTGTCCCTAGCCCCTTCTCTTTCTTTACTGCCTTCCAGCTGCCATGAGCAACTTCCCTCTGCCATTCTCCACTGCTGTGATGTATCTGCCTTGCAGCCTGTTGACCACGGACTTCTGAAACCAAGAGCCACATAAACTTTTCCGCCTCGAAGTTGCTCTTCTTGGGTATTTTGCTCACAATGTCCAAAAAAATGACTAATATACCTATGCAATAGACTACTATCCAGTCTTTAAACAGAAGGAGATTTGGACACATGCTGCAACATGATGAATCTTCAGGACATTCTAAGTGAAATAAACCAGTCACAAAAGAACAAATACTGTATGATTCCACTTATATGAGGTATACAGATTCATAGAGACAAAAAAAAGGATGATGACTTTCAGGGGTTGAGGGGATAGGGAGTTGTTTAATGGGGATAGGATTTCAATTTTGCAGGATTAAAAAGTTCTGGCATTTGGTTTGGACAATACTGTGGGCATATTTAATTGAACCCCATGTACGTACCACAGCTAATGATAAATTTTGCTATGTGTATTTTACAACAATTTTCTAAGTGAATTAAATAATTTAATTTAGATAAACATTATTGAAAGGATACATCACATACCTTAAAAAAATTCCAGAACAGCCATACCAAGACAATTTAGTAAAGTAATTAAAGGAGAAAGTCTAATAAGGCCACAAAAGGACCCACAGGATTTCCAATACTATTTTGTGATGCTTTAGTTTTGAGGAAGGAAAATCATTGTACCTTGAAACAAATTTAAAAAGTCATATTTTACATTACAGGAAAGGCATAAATGGTGTTTGTTATAGTACCCTCTATATTCACATATGTAATTGAAATAGTTGATCACGCATTTTACATTATAGGAAATATAAAAAAGGGCATTTGTTATATTACCCTATATATTCATCTACGTGATTGAAATAGTTGACCACACATTTATACAAGCTCAGGGATCAGTGTTGTCAGGAAAAACAAGAATCAGAGACATAATGCCTTGAGAGCCCCTCCTCTCTACCTTCTGCTCTGCCTCTGTGGCCTTGGTTTCACCCTTGGGCTCCACACAAAATGCCCCAGACTCTCCTCTTCTTGTGGCTACGGGTCTATACAAGTCCTAACCCAGATCTTCACACCTGAGGAGCAAGAGCATTTCGTGGAGAAATGCCCATTCTGCTGCCAGAATGCACTCTCTGACATGAACCGAGTTGGGTTATGAGCTGGTTCCTGACACCATCGACTGCCATGTCAAGAGATGTGGGAGATTGTGATGAGCGGAAGTCAATCGGGAACCGCCCATGGAGCTAGAGTGACGGCAACTCCAAGAATAAAAATAGGAAAATTGAAAAAGGGGAAATGGATCTGTGAGACATCAACAAGATGTATGACAAAGACCATATAGAGCTGTGGTGGCTAATTCTCACTGTCCCTCTGCAGCTTGGAACCTCAAGTGTGATCAGACACTAAGAGAACACAGTTAGACCTTTGATCTGCTACAGAGACATGCAACAGTGTCAGGCTCTTGAAAGAGAGGACAACCGTGGCAGCACTCATCTGAGAAAGATAAACCAAAGTAGGAATAATTACTCCTCACTTCCTCCTAATGCTTGCAAAAAAATGAAGAAAAGCAAATGCATAATTAAAATCAAGTTGATAGTCAATGAACAAGCCCCATCAAAGACGACAGAGAGGCCAAAAGGTTCCTCTGGGTACGCACTCAATAAATGCTCATTTATTCCACTTACTGCAAAAGCAAGTATTATAAATAATTTAACTCACTTAGGGAAGGATATTCCCCATTAGTTTATCTGAATGTTATCTCATCTGAATGTTCTGAAGTCTGACAGTTACCAAAGCAAATAAAAATTCTCATGTTCTAAATGCTAAGGAAATCATTAATAATTCATGCAGACTGAAACTTTCCTGATAACTCTTGCTTCCTTATTCTTGCCATAAATTAACTTTAAAAAAGCTAAACTCTACAGAATTTCCAAGTATTTATAACCATTCAAAACATGTTACCTGACAGCAAAATTCAAAACCAAGAATTAGCCCACCTAAATGAGATATCTCTTTGCATCTTTCTCTGAAGCCCAATCGATAACAGATTCACCCATTCATTCATGCAGTAAACAGGTACTAAGTGCTTTACATATGCCAGAGGGGATCTTAAACATGGCTCTTCCAGAGCTCTGCTTTTACAGATGAGGAAATGCAGGTCAAAGAGAGTAAGTGATCTCCCCACAGTCACAGAGCTAATAAACTTGAGAAATTCCGGGAGCGTCTGAGTTTCTTCACCTCCAGCCAGAAGACTGTTCCACCCTGCTAGGTTCCTGCCTCAGCGAGCGTCTATCTCCAATGCAGTCCAGCCCCAGCAGGGGACACTACTGTAATAAAAAGTCTGCGTCCGATTTGTGGCCATCCAGCAAGGTTTGAACGCACTTCCTGCCATCTGGAAGACTTCACGTGAGAAATCTCTTCCCCTTTCAGGGTAGAAACGAGAGCTTGGCCAGCCCTTCCTGTGGTTAAAGCTCAGATATGTGCCTCAGCATTCCCAGTCAGGTCAGCAAGGTGAGACCTTGGGGACAAGGTCATGGGGCAAGGGACTCAGAAGACTGTAATGGACCCCATGCAATCCAGCTGGATCACTACTGTGTATCTTTCCAAAGGAGCTGGAGTCAGCGCTTGCAGGGAGACATGCATGCCTGTCTATAACAGCACAATTCACCAGGGCCAAATTATGGAACCAGCCCATGTGTCCCTCAACAGGATTATGAAATTGTGGGATATACACACAATGGAATTCTACCCAGCCATGAAGAACAAAATTAGGTTATTTGCAGGAAAATGGATGGAGCTTGAGAACAGCGTGCTAAGTGAAATTAGCCGCTACAGAAAGTCAAGGATCCCATGTATTCTCTCGTGTGTAGAAGTTAGGGAGAAGCTGGGATACAAGAGAGACTCTGAGTAACAGAGGAGAAACCCCAATGGAGCCCTAGAGACGCCCTAAGGGAGGAGGAGGGGGCCGGACGAGGAGCCCCTTCCACTGACGTTACACATACAAACCTCAATATCATGTACAAGGGAGGGCAGGGCCTGGGGTGGGGCCTGGGGGACGCTCACCAACTGCTGTGTGCATTTATGTCCCTTTCACTGTGAACTTCACTAAAATGTGTGGTTATAATGCACCAATACAAATGTATTTTTTAAAGGTGGAGGAGGGCAGCCAGCTTCCAAAAGTGGCCACAGCAGAGCTGCCTGCACCGATTCTGCCATAGTTTAGGTCTGGAGTAACCACGAAAGGCTTGGTCCCCAGCCTGTGTGGGTATCTGGAGAGCGAGGCCTGGTGGGAGGGAGCTAGGCCACGAGGGATGCACCCTTGAAAAGGGTGTGGGTACCTCAGACCCTTCTTTCCCTTTTGTTCCTGGCCACCTATTCACTATTCCAACAAATCCTCCCACCATGATGTTCTGTGTTGCCACAGGCCCAGAGAAGCAGGGCCAGGTGACCATGGACTGAACCAAAAGAAATCCTTTCTCTTTTATAAGTTTATGTATCTCAGGTATTTGTTACCATTACAGAAAACTGGGGGAGGTTGGGCACTGATGCTGACCACATGGGATTCTGTGAAAATGGCTGAAACACACTCAAGTTTTTCTGGATCCAACAACATTTTTATTCCATGCTTAGTATTTCTACCTAGGAGTTATATTCAAAACGAAATGAGAATCTGCTCTTCTTGAGGACTAGGGGGTCTAGCTGCCACTTTCTGGTGGTAGAAACTTGCCAGGCATTCTTAGGGCCCTGGGTTCAATTCCAAGTATTGTCAAAAAAATATTGTTTAAAAAGGAAGAGGCTGACATTAAAATGAAAAAGAAAAATCCATTCCCAAGTTTGAGCAGTGGACAGCAAGTCCTTAGGACTCCTCACAGCAGGAAGCAAGGAATAATCAAGGAAATAAAGCCTTGAACCACCTCACAGCCCACAATTTAGACTGGAGCAGAGGGGACGGCTAAAGGCATCCTGTAATAGAACAGAGCTGTGACTCCCTGCCGGGAGAAAGCAAGCGCCTCTTCCTCTGGCTACAGATGTGCTTGAACATGACAGTGTTAAAGAAGCATCTTCCTAAATGGAGAGTATGGAGCAGGGCATGAGAAGAAGAAGAACATTTATTTCCATGTCTTCCTGGAGGAGAGCAGTCATTAAGATACGGCCCAAGACGTAGAGTATTTCTATCTTTGGTGGTACTGGAAATTGAACCCAGAGGCATTATGTGCCCAACATATACCCCCAGTCCTTTTTTATTTATTTATTTATTTTTGTGGGGTTTTTTTTTGAAACAGGGTCTCACTAGGTCGTTGAGGGTCTCGCTAATTTGCCGTGGCTGGTCTTGAACCTGCAATCTTCCTGTCTCAGCCTCCCAAGTACTAGGATTACAGTTGTGCACTGCCATGCCTGGAGAGCCTTGTATATTTGTTTGGGGTTTTTGTTGTTTGTTGGTTGGTTTATTCATTGTGGTACTGGGGATGCAATTCAGGGGCATTTTATCTCCTAACTACACCCCCAGCCCGATTTTATTCTTTTTTTATTTTGAAACAGGATCTCACTAAGTTGCAAAGGGCCTCACTCGGTTGCTGAGGCTGGCCACAAACCTGTGATCCTCCTGTCAGCCTTCCAGGTACTGAGATTACAAGTGTGCACCACCACGCCCAGCTAACCTGATGGTACTTAAAGTGAAAATGTAGCCAACAATGAAAATCAGGAGACAGAAGGGAAAACGTGACTATTTTTCACTTTTGTAGCAAGCACACAACGGAGACAGTTTGAGAATTGCTAAATCAGGGAACAGAAGGCTACTCAGAACAAATATAAAGGATTATAGGAGAAACCACTGGAACACTAAAAATAGATCTTAAATCATCCACAGCACCCGAAGGGAAACGCCACATGTGTGTACTCAAAATAAAATAAAGTAAAATAAGAAAAGGAGAACAATGGCAATGGAAACAGATAAACTAGACAACACACAGGGTAACAGAATCAGCATCCAAATATCTGTGGGAAGAACGAACGCAGGCGAAGCAGATCATGACCCTTGGCAAATGACAAGTTCCATACCCAGGAAGTATAACGCTAATCAAAAATTTAAGTTACTAGAAAAAATTAAGGCCATTTAGCAAGTTTACTCTGTAAGACTTACAAGTATCATTTTTCTTATGATTGGTTGAACATATCCTACTTTCCAATAACATCTGAAAAGGGTGGCAGAACACGGTTTTCCCCTACCCAGACATGGGCAAACTTAGACGAAGAAAACTGGAAAATTCTCCAACAGGGCATATGATGGTTTGCATGTGGTGTGTTCCCCCAAGGATTTGTGTTCTAGAAGCGTGGTCAGCAGTATGGTGATGTCAAGAGGTAGTGGGACCTTTCAGAGGTGGAGCCTTGTAAAAGGTTGTGAGGGCAACCCCAGTGGGGATGCTGCCCTCAGAAAGAATTAAGACAGTTCTCAAGGAATCAGATTAGCGTTCATGAGAGGACTGCTCTAAAAGAACAAGGCAGGCCTCTCCCCACTCTCGGGTTCCTGTCTTGTCATGTGCTCTCTTCCTCTCTATTCACCACAGTGTTATTCAGCATGACGTACTACAGTCGGGGAGCCCTCACCAGGGCCAGTGACATGGTGTTGGACTCTTCACCCCCAAAGCTGGGGGCCAAATAAACCTCTTTTCTTTAGACATTACCAATCCTTTTATAATAGTAAGGGAGAAGAGTAATAAATAAGAAATTAAGTGAAAAGAAATAATATACTGTTATATAGGAAGGCTCAGTACTGTAAAGTTATTAACTCTTCCCAGCTCAATTAAAAAATTCACTGAAAACCAATGAAGACATCAGGAGGATTCAGGAACTTATTTTGGAACTTGCTAAAATGATACAAATAGTGATGTGAAGAATAAACATGTGATAATTATAAGGTGTGGCTAATTGTATTTTCAAATGATGGTCGCAATGATAAAACACTCCCAGCATGTTTTTCTGCAGCACGCCCTTGCTCTCCTCTCCCCTCTCCTCAAATGTGGCAGGTTTGTGATGGCTTCAGCCAATGGACTACAGAGGAAAAGCTACAATGACTACAGAGGCAACTTAGAGATTCAAGATGGAAGAGGCCATCCCCTTCCTCCTAGGGCTCTTGGGACTTCAGCCGCACTGAGACTTCAGACGTCTACAGTCCTAGCTGGAGTGTGATGTAATCATACGAGAGACCTAAGGATCAACTATCAGGAACCTCCCAAACTCCTCATCAACAAAATCATACCCAGAATAAATCGCCTATTGTATGTTATTAAGATTGGGTATATTGTATGATGCAGAATAAATCGCCTATTGTATGTTATTAAGATTGGGTATATTGTATGATGCTGCAGTAGTAATGGAATTACTAAGTGAAATTATTAAGAAGGAAAGAGGAAGGAAAAGAAAAGGGAAAAAGAGCCAAAAAGTAATTAGCCCTATCACATTTTAAAACATAATGAATCATCAGACATGGTAGCACATACCTGTAATCCCAGTACTTGGGAGGCTAAGAAAAGGTGATTGTAGATTCAAGGCCAGCCTTAGCAGCTTAGCAAGACTCTATGTTAAAACCAAAAATTAAATTAAAGTAAGAGGGCTGAGGGGTATACATTGGAGGTAGAATGCTCCCAAGTTTAACCCTCAGTCACACACACACACACACACACACACACACACACACACACACACTTTAATAAATAAAACATAACGAATCAAAATCCATCTGTTACTTCATTTGACAAATAAATATTGAAAGTCTACAACCCATTGCAAGCTATAAGTTGCTGGTATAATGGTGCACACAGTCTTTGTGCTTATGGGATTTGTATTTTACTGAGAAAGACAAAAGATGTGGGTTTTTTTGTGTGTGTGTGATGTTGGGTATTGAACCCAGGGCCATTATACCTCTGAGTTCTATCTCCAGCCCTATTTTATTTATCTTGAAACACAGTCTCACTAATTTGTAGAGGGCCTAAGTTGCTAAGGCTGGCCTTAAACGTGCAATTTTCTTGTCTTAGCCTCCCAAGTACTAGGATTAGATGCATGCACCACCACATCTGGCTAAGACAAATGAATTTAATTTCATATCACATTAAGTGCTCTGAAAGAAAAGTAAAATCAATATAACCAAGCAGAGAGTGCACCTTACAACAGCGTAACCAGGGAAGCCTCCCTGATGGCGTGACTAAGATGCTTAGACCAACAGTTGGGGACATTCTCACTTACCGCTGCAGGGTTGTAAACTGTGCAACCTGTTCTAAAAACAATCTGAATAATCTATGTCCTTCTAAAATGCATGGATCCCTAGACACCTCTTGGCTACGAAATTATTAAGAAGATTCTTATGTAAGTTTAGCATGGATCTCCAAACATGGTACAGCAAAAATGAGAAACTCCAACCTGTCAGATCAAAAGGAGCTTGTTAAAATTAAATTATATTATTGTCGTTCAATAGAGCACCACGGAGACTTTTAGAAACTTAGATGAGCCATCTATACTGATAGGCAGTGAGCTGCAAGTGAAGTGACATTAAGAACGGCTGTAAGCACGGGCGCGGCATCTCTTGATGACTCTGAGAAAGAGCAGAGGCCAGGGAGCACACACCGATGGTCTGGATGCCTTTCCTAGGGGATACCTCTGAGGAGAGAAGAGGGACCTAACTTTTCATTTGTACCTCTCCAAATCACTTAGATTTCTAACAAGATGCTGTGCACTTTTTACTTGTGTTTTTTAAATCACACAGTGGTCACCTGGGTCGTGGATACAACAGCTTCTCCCCAAAGAAAGAATCAAGGCCACAGACAACATAAGGTCCGTTTCCTCTTTTGGTGCTCTTTATGTTTCCAAAAGTAGCTGAAAAGCATTTTTAATCTAAAAAAAAGTACGGAAAAAAATCTTTAGTAACAAAATACTAAATTGTGCTTAAAATACTTTCATTCTTTAATCGTTTTCTCTAGTGCCAGCTTGGCAGTCATGAATTCTTTGAGTTTCTGCTTATTTTGTAATATTTTTATTTCTCTGTTGATTTTGAATGTTAGCTTTGCTGGGCATAGCAATCTTGGTTGAAAGTTATTTTCTTTAGGGGCTTGGAGCATATCATTTCAGGTCCTTCTGACTATTTGAATTTGGGTTGGGAAATCTGGAGTAATTCTTATTAGTTTACCTCTGCTCTTTTTTTTTTTTTTTCCAGTACTAAGGATGGAACCCAGGGGGATTCTGACTCCGAGCTACACCCCCAGTCCTCCTTCTTATTCTTTATTTTTTTTGAAACA